>NW_027530362.1:24050-328769 GCF_008692635.1 Crocuta crocuta
CCCCCCCCCCCCCCCCCTTCTTCTCAGGACCCATCCAGGCACTTAGACATTTGAAAATAGCTATCGGAAATGCATACTATGAAGTCTCTTTACTATATCAGATTTGACTACAGGATGGGAAATGGAAGGCTTTTGCGGTCATATAGAATTTGGTTCTAGCCTTGACCATGCTCTTCTTGTTATTTGATCTAAGTCTACTTACCTTTATGTAGCAATTATATTCTTATCATGTGAGGATGTGTTTAGGATTGAAGGAGATCATAGATATAAGTTGACTAGCATTTAGCAGGCTTTCATTACAATATACCTTCTTTACATTTTTCCTTTAAACACATGGAGATGCAATCAACCACATAGTAGCTCTGTATAATTCTGTGATGAAATGAGAAACATTTTTCACTCAGTGACAATAAATTGAGAGATGCCTGCATTTCATCCCTTCAATTAATAAGCACAAATTTACTCAGCATTATTCACAGGCGAAACTCTGGTATGTATTGTAAAGATCACAACATTTTACACAAAATGTATGAAATGAAGGCATTTGTTCAAGCCCTCTTTCAGCAGTCATGACATTAAACAATCAAGATTATCTGGCCTTTCAAGTGTTTTTATTTATGAAACATATGTGTTCAGAATAGAAAAATAATAAAACACAAACAACTTAGACTCAAGCTAAAATTTGTGGGTTTTGTTTCATGCTAGATTTATTGAATATTATGTTTCCAACCAGTTTTGTATTACAGGTATATATATCTATGTCTCTGTATCCATATATCCCTGTAACTGCATACACATTGTTTTATGGCAGAAAGTGCAATGTCCGGGGGGGTCAACCCCTGCCCTCCCATACTCTAATGAGAATAAGAATTGTCATTTTGTTCCCATCTGGAATCTCAATTTCCTCAATGTAAAATCAGATTTCCTGAATAGATTTCCTAAAGTCACTACCATACATAGAAATTAAAATATAGTAAAATACATTTGTGACTCTTTACTCAGGTAGTGTGTGCATGTGTGTGTGTGTGTGTGTGTGTGTGTTTCTGAAAAATATGTTCATTTCCAAGAACACATGTCTACAGTAATTTCATGGAGATAGATACCATCACATGAATGCAGTTTCACATAACACCAAGGTGTCAATAAATGAAAAGTTCTCAGAAGACTCAAACTGCTATTTCTCTATGTCCTAGGACAGTCCAGAGATGGTTCAAGGGTTATACCAGAGCTCTTATCTTTCAGCTCCTTGGGTCTACTACAGAACACAGGGACCATCATAGGCCAGTTGGATGCATAGAGTTTAAGAAGTTTAATTGATCTTGTGATGCCTTACCTGTGGTCCCAGTTAAAACCCCATCTCAAGACTAATAGGGACAGAAAAAAATTTTTTTGGTAAGATTTTATGAAGAGGTACTGCTCAACATTACAGTATTTTTGACCATCATCTCCCAATTCCTCCTTGACCTCATCACTAAATAGCATAAACTTCCACTGAGAATGACTAGAATCATTAATGCCAGAACCAGGAGAGGGAGATTTGTGAAGTTTGCATTCTCAGGGGTCTGATCTTTTGTATAACCTCCTACCACTGCAAAATCATTAAACAAAGGTCTATATATTTCACATTTTTAACTATCCCAAATTCCTGATATGTCTGAATATTTTAATTTCTCATATATTATTTATAAGGAGCAGCACCCAAAAATCAAAAATCTTTTTTATATAGCTTTTATAACAAAAATCAAAAATATACATTCTTTGCCTGTTCCACAACTCTTGCAGTCTCATGCAGAAATTTGCCTTGATAGAAGGAAAAATACAGAATAAGGAGAAAGGTATTTTCCATCATAAAAATTTCAAGTTGGAGAAGAAAAAGGGCAATTACATAAACAAGTCAATTCAGCCTTAGGGAATGTGTAACTCACATAGATTTCTGGTTGAAACCCAGCTGAAAAAGAAGAATATATAAAATCTTTCTGCATAATTCATCTCAACTTTGTATGAATATTAAGCCTCTGTTTGATTATTATTAGGTTCTTGTTATAGTAACATTCATTGACCTCTTCAATAAATGACCCATGCAACACCTGCTGACTCAGAATCTCTGGAAATGAAGATAGCTTCACATTTATTTAAAAATAGCACCAAAAATTTGCACAAGTGATTTTGATACAGATGCTGCTCAGGAAACACTGTGTGTGTCCATGGTGCAAAAGTCCCTCCTCTTAGAAATGCTTCACTTGGGTATTAGCAGAACCTTTCCCACCACCCTCTACCCCCAGCCACTTTAGTGATGTCATTTCTTTTTTTTTTTAATATATTTTTTTTTTATTTATTTCTAGGAGAGAGAGAGACAGCGTGAGCAGGGGAGGGTCAGAGAGAGAGGGAGTCACAGACTGAAACAGGCTCCAGGCTCTGAGCTGGCAGTCAGCACAGAGCCCGACGCGGGGCTCGAACCCACAAACCGCGAGATCATGACCTAAGCGAAAGTCGGACGCTTAACCGACTAAGCCACCCAGGCGCCCCATAGTGATGTCATTTCATACATATAGACGGCGGTTGGAGTCTTTTATCATATACTCCTTTGCATCCTGGGATACTGACCTCCTAAATGAATTTTTAAAAGTTGCACACATTAAGGCTCATTCTTTGCTCAGTGAAGTTCTGTGGGCTTCTGACAAAGGTGTAGTGTCATGTGTTCACCATTACAGGGTCATACAGAATGGTTCTAGTTAGACAGAATTGTGTGCTTTTACATCATACAATTGCTTTAGTGTGTGCAAGTCCTCCAGTGCCTGCTTTGTTCAATCTAATTGTCATTAACCCTGAGAGCAACAGACAGACAAGTATTAACTGTGAAGTAACGGTTGTAAGAGAATAGTTACATGTGCCTTTCTCGGGATATGTAACAGTCCAAAGTTGTCCTTTAACAGGTGGCGTACTGGGTTTCTGCCCTGCAGGAAAAAAACATCAAATAAAAACAGCTGAGCTTGAGACTGGAGAAAGAACTGAAACCAAGTTCACATTTAAGGTACATAGTAAATCAAAGGAAGAACAAAAATGTTAGAAAGCTAATAAAATGTTCTATATTTGAAAGATTTTTTTCCTTTGTCTTAATACATATTCCCATTCTTCTGTTGCTTATTCCTGAGAAAATTTATAGATAAAAGATTTTAAAAAGTGTTTGAGAGAAATTTAGGGCAAACACTTGTAATCAAGGCACTTGTTTTGAAGACAACAACTATGGTCATCTCTCTGTTGGTGTGTTTTCCCCAAATATAGGCCACTAATGGTAAATTACTTGGCCTTAAGGTTAGAGTTCTTAGATTCCTTATATCAACAGAATTAGAGAGAAGATCATAGCAGTTCCTGGAAAGGAGACCTCACATTTCCTTCTATGTACAGATACCTTACACACTAGTCGAAAGGTGTATAACTTTGAACTTGGGAGAGAGAATAGTCAGAAATCAATACTGAGTATTTAAAGGTAGCAATGTTTGGGAGAAAAAATTATTCTCATAGCAATGTCCTGAATCCAGAAAAGAATGTATATCTCTGACGAGAGTACTTTTCATCCATCGCTCAGAAATCACCAGCATATGATGTTTTGAAAATGTTGAGTTTCTTTTCTTTGAGTTAAGGAAATGTCTATTTTCCTAAACTATGGTCTCCCAGAAGTATATTTTTTTTAAATCTACATTTTCTTATGAAGGTAACTCCCACTCAACCATGCACCTTGCAAGCCCAGGACAGATAGAGTACTCTTTGAAGAGAAGATAAAGAACTGGAAATATCAAGAGAGATTATTCAATTGGGAGGAGAAAATCAGTAAATCTTTTCTAATGTGAATTCTGCTTTGACAAATTCTTGAAAGAGCCATTTGTACCTCTTCATTTAGACTCTCCATTGATTAATGGAAATGAAAAAATAATTCTCTCACTTCCCACCTGTGCTGCTTTAGAGGCTGCAAAGAGAGTCAACAAAGGACAGTGGAGCCTTCTAGTTCTTTGTCCACAATAAGTGAGCATCTTGGGTTGGAAGAAAAGAAAATGTTGATCTCCTAGGCTTGTTTAGCTTTGCTTTTTTAATTGCTAAATGCCAGCCTGGGAATTCTGCCTAAAATGGTAATAAGTTGCATTTATACTACACCTTTCATCCAGGAGGCACATGCTTCTCTCAGTTCTGAAACACAGCCATCCTGGAGCTGAAAAGCAGTAACTGTTTTAATGTTGAACATTTATTCAGTGCCATGATTATACAAGGTGGAAGAAATTGTTTGAAACAGTACCAAAATATTGCAGTAACAAAGATTGTGGGCTGTGGGTTTTGAAAATATCCCAGATGCAGTCTGTTTTGTGCTTTCCTTCGCATATGGAATATTTACATATCTCTTTTGAGTCTTGAGATTCCTAAGACACTTGCTTTTCTGCTCCTCAGTTTAAGTTCAACACACACGGCAAAAAATCAGGAAGAATGAAATAAGTCATTTCTTCAAGAAAAATCTTTGATATTTGGAATGGATGTCAAGAAAAATGACAGTGAGAAAGAATTCTATCATTACTTATATTTTATGCCTCCAAAAAGAACTTCTATCTCTGAAAAGAGCAGGTGAGAAAAAAAGATGACATGGACTCACCCAGGAACTCCTAATGTGTATCTCATAGCTGATTTCTCTTCTGCTAGGCTAAGGGACAAGAGGATTCTGCTCACTGAACTAAAAACTTAACAGGTCAGAAACTGAACCTTGCTCATTGCTATTAACCTCAGGACTCAGGCTGTACCCGGAGATAACAGATCTTCAATAAATGCTTGTTAAATAAATGAATGATTGGTCTTCATAGTCTGAAAACATGAAGACCAAAGCCTGGGATGCTTCTGACTAATGCTTGAGTAGAAATTTATTTTTACTTAAACACTACGAGGAGGGGGGGAAATAATGATGAGGTAAGAAAGCATGAAGAGCTAATTTGAGATGCTGGAAAGGGGTTCATGCCCCCCCCCAAATTACAGCCCTCTCTCAGTTTATTGCTGTCAGTAATCAGATTTCATTATTATACTGCACCTCCCCCCATACACACAAATTGAAGACTAATCAGTCATTTATATCTGCATCTACAAGGAGGTTATGATGTCTTTTCCTGACAGCAATTTTTGAAAAGGCAGCAGAAAAGGGAAGATGGGTTGCCAAATCAGATCCAGTCAAGGGATCAGAAGTCCAGACTCCAGGTCTTGCCAACATTGACTTGATCTGTGAAACTTCTAAGTCCCTGTTTCATTCAAGGACTCCGCTTCCTCATTTGTAAAGTGAGAAGCATGAATTAAAATCTAATCTAGGTGATCTGGGGAAGAGCCCCAAGATGGGGTCTTGCATTTCATATCCCTAGAATCTAAACTGCAATCAAGATTAACATTTTCTACTTTTTTCTTTTGCTCAAGTGGTCTTGGCATTACACAGATAAACATGTCTCACTATATGACCATCTATTCACTCTCTTGTTGTTCTGAGAGCTTTGAGGAAGCCCATCTGGTCTAGAAAGATGATGAGTCAAGATTAAAAATTCTGAAGAAAAGACCAGCATATTCAGCTTCCTTATTTTACACTTGAGGCAACAGAGTCTCAGAGAGGTTAATTGACTAGCCTAAGCTGTCCAGATTAAGAGAAAAAAATAAAATGGTGCTTAAACTCAGGTGTCTGGGATCCCAGCTGAGGTTTCTCACACCACTTCTCCCTACATCTTTATAGCTCGGTAAGTTCTGAAACCATTTATGAAATGGATTAAAGTCTTTTTCTTTTCTTTAAGCAAAAGTTCCCACTTTTAGTGGGGACACTGCAAATACTACAGGAGAGATATCATCTGACTTAATAAGCAAAATAAATAAATAAATCCCTCCTGAAGCTCGTTAAAACCTGTCTACATTCACCCCACCAGAATCATTACTGATGTAAAACTTTCAAAGTCTGGAATTTTGCTGTTATCTCATAAAATAAATAATTTGAGCCAATCCTGACAAATACTGGTATCACTTTATTCAAGCACAGCTTTCAACTTCCAGAGAGTTAATAAATTGGATTCTAACAGTCTGCAGAGAATATACAGTAAGATAAAAACATCTTCCAAAAATTTACAGTATATTTTAGGATGAGTTGAAATACCAACAACCATTGCAGATGCATTTACAGGATTTTTAAAGTTGCACATTTCATCATAAATGGCTCTGTGATTCAGTATGGCATTAATAATGGAAAGAACAACCTTTAAAATAAAGTAAATGCATTTGGAGCAGTTACTGAGGAGATATCTGTCTCAAAAAAAAAAAAAATCCCAGTTAATAACTTGCAAGTTGATGTGATATATTTCTTAGCCATCCTGTTGGGAAAGATTTATCTTTTGTGTTAAACTTCAGGTGGAGAAATTAAAATAAAATTTGATGTCTCTTGTGGTGAACTGCCTTCCTCCATTTTCTTCACCTTTTAATTTCCATTACTACTAACTTTAGAATTGTTTCTTTGACCTTACGCAGTATTTCAAGACATAGTTTGATGCCAGAGGGCTGCCAAAATAAAGTTGTAAATAAACTATAACTATGCATGTACACATCTCAAGGTGTTAATCAAAAAGGACATAAATCATGAATACATTTTGCCCTCATACAAATGAATGTTACAACCACGTGTCCAATGTATTTTTGTCCTATTACTTTTCTTTACAGCAGCTGTCTCGAATTGTTTCAGAGACCATGAGTTAGTTTTGAATTTTCTTGCTTAGTAATAAGTCAACCCTTATTCCTTTATGCTCCCAAGATAATGCTCGATGAATATGTGTCTAGTAACTGAAATACTGGAGATGGTAAAGAGAGTCTCTTTTCTCATTTTCTCTTTCCCCCCCTCTCCTCTCATTTTATAATTCTCCCCTTTTCTCCCCACTGCCTTCTTCCTATCTCCATCCTCCTCTCTTCTACCCTCACCCCCATCTCTCTTCTTCCACCTTCTTTCTCTTTGGATACCTTCTTTCTTTCCTCCCCAACATACCTGAGTAGGCAGTCAGGAAGAGCCGAAGGGCAAGAAGGTGTGGAACATCTGGGACCCTCCAATCCAAAACTAAATTAACAGCACATAAAAGAACTCATGGGGATTCTAACAGAGCTTCCAGAAGGGAAAAATTATTTTCCTTTATTAATGTAGCTACCAACCAATAAATTATGAGGGTATCAAGCTAAATCCCACATTGGGCAACAAAAGATATACACACAACATTACTAAATGACCTTGACCCTGCTCACTTCCCACATACTGGTCATTAGTGGGGAAAGGCGAACACCCTAAGAATCCTTTGGGCACTGCTCTGAGGTGATTTTATAAATGCCACAGTCATGTTTTAATACAATACTGTACCAAGAAAAGGCACCTACAAGGCAACATTTCCAAGATCTCATCAGAGTGAAGACAGAATGCTCAAAATTCTAGAAGACTACTAAAAAGACAGACTTCAGTACCACAGTAGTTTTAAAACGAAAAAGAGGAGTGCCTGCGTGGCTCAGTCAGTTAAGCATGTCCGACTTCAGCTCAGGTCATGATCTCATGGTTTGCGGGTTTGAGCCCCGCATTGGGCTCTGTGCTGACAGCTCAGAGCCTGAAGCCTGCTTCAGATTCTGTGTCTCACTCTCTCTCTGCCTCTCCCCCACTTATGCTTTGTCTATCAAAAATAAATAAAACGTTAAAAAAATTACAAAAAAGAAAAAGAAATGAAAGTTATTTTCTATAGGTTAATAAAGGAAATGAAAAAGAAATTGATAAATCCATGAAAATATATCCCATTTCCATCCTACGACTAATAATATTTAAATTCCAAAACCAGGTCTACCCTTTTCATGCTATCCCCTTCCTTATTGCAAGTGAAATGCCTCACCTGTCTATAAAACAGATGTGAAAAGCAATGCCTAACAGTCCCCCAAGGTCAGTGAAGTATCTAAGACTTCTACATATCAGAACTGTCAAATCCACACTGTTTTGTTCAGTTTTTATTGTTCCCAAGTCATGCTGCATTCTAATCTGGGGGAAGAGGGAGGTGGTGGCTGGTGTTCCTGCAAGAGCTTCTCTCATAAATTGGACATTAAAAATACCTGAACGGGGGAGTGGTAAAACAACGTTTTTGAAGTAGAATCTTGCAGCAACTTACAAACCAAATGTATGTGGTAAATAAAAGATCCAATGATTTTCCTCCACTCAAACCGCTCTTTTTATACAAGAAGATAAAACATCCCTATCATCATCAATGAGTATTTACTACGGAGTCCCTTGCCTGTGACAGAGCCCTCATCTCATTCAAGATAAAATCAGTGTTCTAATTATGGCACACAAGGTGCTCTGTGACTTGACCCTGCCTGCCCCACCCACATTCCTTTTGTTCCAGGAACCAGCAATTTCCCAAATGGCCTTTCTGCCTTGGTGAATTTCCACAGTGCTCTCTGTTTAAAAACTCCGACTTCACTTTGCCACTTGCCTAACTCCTACTGAATCATCTTGATTCAGGTCAAACCCCATGTCCTTTCAGAAGTCTTTCCTGATTTTAGAATCAAGGTCATTATCACCATTCTGGATACTAAGGGCATACTTTGCCCTGAATGAAAAACTCACTATTGCATTTCCCAGCACAGTCTTTAGAAAATGGAGAAAGCCAGAAGATTCTCATTCAGGGAGTTTTCATCACATTGGGGCCATGAAACTTAACCAAATAAAACTATAGTTTTCTGGGCGCTACAACACAGAGTGTACGGAGAGTTCACAGAAAGAAGCAACTGGATAAAATCTGCCTCCAGAGTGGACAGCACGCTCAGTGAGAGTCACATGATGTTAAAAGGGTATCCAGTGGGTCCCATCCAGAATGTGGTTCCCTGAGGGTCACTTAAGGTTGAAAACCTTTTCTGAAAATACGATAAACTCTATTAGAGATTGGCAAGTGAAAATGTCTAAGTAAGTCTGACCTTCTATTAGTTTATGCTTACATGTGACATCTTTGGGGAAAATATTAAACTTAAGTTGTCTGTGAGAAAACAACAGAAATAACAACAAACAGCCTTACACTGAAGCTTACTGCTAAAAGTGTTTCTCAGACTAAGAGAATTCACTGCAGAGTTGGAAAATACCACAATGCTTTGGCGATCAATTAATTAGTTCTCAGCGCCTCATCAATCCTAGTTATTCAAGATTTAACTAGGAGTAATGGGAATAAATTAGGAAGAAAAATTTAGGCTGAATATCAGGAACATTTTCTTAATCATTAAATCAATTAGACAATAGAATTTAAAATTGGATATTTAATGTGAAATATGGAACCAAGAAAGAGAAAGTACAATATCCAGAGAAAATGAGAAATCATAGGTTTATAAGGTTCTCTATCATCATTAGCCCGTTCCTGTGTTTGGAAAGAATGGTAGTTTAGATTCCCATTCAGATCATTGCCTATCCTTAAATTTTCAAAACTTCAGAATACACACTTGGTAAAATGTAGAATTTAATTTTCTTCAAAGCCATCAGATTCTGCTGTAGAAATCTCACTAAGTCTTAGAATATTTGGACATCCTTTTTGAATCTCTACTTAGAAGAACAGAAAGCAAGAAGCTACAAGATCTTTGCATATTGTTATGAAATATAATCTTCCAAAATTAGTCAAAGACAATTTTCAGGCAATCACTGTATTCCCATTCTTGGGTACACATAATAAAGCACAACAGAACTTAGAAAGTTATGAAGTTGAGAATGTTCATTTCCAGCAGCATGGCGGAGGGGGTTTCTGGGCCAACTCAAGTGGACAGTCATTAGAAACACCGAAAATAATTAGAAACAATCAGAAATGAAAATAATCAAAAATACTGGGTGACATACGCTTTTAAGAATACTCTTTTTAAAATGCACTGATGAGTTAGCAAGTTACACTCAGAGGCCAAAAACTCAGTAAAATGTGGAATCTGGGCAGGGAAATAGAAGACTGAGGCCATAGGCTATGTGGGAGGGAACATGAGCTTCAGTTTTCACCCCACAAAAGGGCACAGGGGATAGATGAGTCCACGGTCCCATCCAAGGTGGGTCATCTAATAGAGGACTCCACTGCATGACATTAACGCCAAATGCATTTGACCAGAGTGTAAGGGTAAACTAGAAATATACCTTGTTCAAGAGAATGTAAAAATAATTGTTTTTTTAAGGTTTATTTATTCATTTTGAGAGCAAGAGTACAAGCACACATGTACAAGTTGGGGAGGGGCAGAGAGAAGTAGAGATAGAATCCCAAGAAGGCTCCATGCCATCAGCCCAGAGCCGGATGCAGGGCTCAGACTCATAAACTATGAAATCATGACCTGAGCTGAGATCAAGAGTCATATGCTTAACTGACTGCACTCAGGTGCTCCTAAAAATAAGTATTAATCTCAAATTTGACCCTGATTGATAGGGGGATATTTTCCTTAATAATTTATAAACATAAGCTAATCCTCACGAAATTTTGAAGCCTAAATTTATCTTAGCTGGGTCATATATAAAAAAACTGCAAGCCAGGAGTTTAGTTTAAGTGATTCTAGGCTAAAAGTGGCCCCTGGCATTTGACAGAATCAAGTGCAATTCCTCTTTGAAAGAATGTTCCCCAAATACGTTCTCAAAGAATTTTTAATGATAAAATCTAAGAAAAGTAAAGTTACATTTAAAAGGAAAAAACAGATTGGGGATCAAAGCACCTTAAATGACAGTCAGGAGAAACAAGCAGCAGCAAATTCAGACCAGCAAAACTTTCAGATACTGGAGTTATCAGACATAAAATATGAAATAAATGTATTTGATGAATTTTAAAAATAAGAAATTGGGGCACTTGTGTGGCTCAGTTGGTTAAGTGTCTGACTCTTGAGTTCCACATGGCTCATGATCTCACAGTTTGTGAGTCTGAACCCTGTGTTGGACTCTGCACTGACTGGCGGTGCAGAGCCTTCTGGGGATTCTCTCTCTCCTTTCTCCACTCTTCTCCTGCTCTCTCTCTCTCTCTAACTCTCTCAAAAATCAATAAACAAACATTTTAAAAAATAAATAAGAGGGGAACCTGGGTGGCTCAGTCAGTTAAGCATCTGACTTCAGCTCAGGTCATGATCTGACAGCTCATGAGTTTGAGCCCCATGTGGGGTTTGGTCATGACAGATCGGAGCCTGGAGCCTGCTTCAGATTCTGTATCTTCCTCTCTCTCTACCTCTCCCCAACTCACGCTCTCTCTCTCTCTCTCAAAAATAAATAAACATTTAAAAAATTTTTAAATAAGATAAAAAATAAATAAACTAAAATCAGGGGTGCCTGGCTCAGTTGGTTAAGCGTCTGACTCTTGATTTCGGCTCAATTCATGATCTTGCAGTACTGAGTGGGATCTGCATGGGATTCTCTCCCCCTCTCTCTGCCCCTCCCCTGCAGCGTGCACAAGTGCATGCATGTACACTCTCAAAATAAATAATGTTAAAAAATGAAATTAAAATCATAAAGAGACAAGAATCAGGAAGATTTGTAAAGCAAATAAACAAAAAAACCCAGATATCCAGACATGAAAAATTAAGTTATTTCCCCTAAGAATGGACAGGTTTCGGTACCATGATAATCAATCTCTGAAATTGCCCCAAACACCCCCCACCTCCTGATATTCATACGCTTATATGATACAACCCCACAGTATACCAGAGTTAGTCTCTGTAACCCATAGAATATGGCACAAGAGATGGTATGTACTTTGGAGATTTGGTTTTACAAGATACTTTGGATTCTGTTTTGGCTCTCTCTCTCCCTGCCTCTTTTTTTCTACCCCATCCCCATCATCATCATCATCATCTCATTACTCTGGTGGAAGCCAACCTGTCACATGACAAGCCTCCTGCCAGAGGCCACAGGAGTGAGCCCAGAAGTAGATCTCTCAGCACCTTTAGATTACTGCATCTCTGGCCTACAGCTGGAATGCAATCTCATGAGACGCTGTGAGCCAAACCACACATCTAAACAGCTCCTGGACATCTGGCTCTCACAAACTGTGAAAAATAATGGTTTGTTATCTTATAGTACTACATTTTGGAGTAATTGGTTTCACAGCAATGGATAACTTAGGCACAGCTGAAGAGAGAATGACCTGGAAGATAGAAGGAAAAGTATTTCCAGAGCATTTCCAGAACATAAAGACAGAGATATGGAAACTAGAAATATAAGCTAGGAAGCACTAAGGATAGATTAAGGTAGTTTCATATATTATCTAATTAAAATTGCAGAGAAAAAGAGAAGGAATGTATTTTTCTTAAAAAGTTGATAGTTTTGAAGAAAGGATAAAGTCTTCACACCACAGACTCAAGAAGATCAACAAATCCTAAAGAGAATAAATAAAAAGAAAAGCACACCTAGACACATTATGATTTGACTGAACACAAAGAATAGAAACAGGTTACCAATGAAGGGTCAAGAAGATGGACCTCAAACAGCACTGGTGACACTAGGCAACAGTCAAATTCCAAAGAAGTGCTTTAGGCAAAAGTAAAATAATCCCAGATGGAAACGTGGAGGTTCAAGAAGGAATTATGGACAAAGGCAGAAATAAATATGTGTAATAATCTAAACAGACATGGACTGTATGAAATAAAAAAAATAATAATGCCTTCTGTAGTTAGGGAAAAAAAGAAATGACACTAATATACAAACAGTAATAGCATATAAGTCATGAACAGGTGATTAGGGAGTCAGGTAATGGGATTCAATTTGGAATAGACATTATATTATTTTGGAGAAGGGTAAAAATACTGAGTTACTTTAGCCTTTAAGAAGTACATGGTAATATTTACAAGACAGCAACTGAATGAAAACAAATACAGTGAATCACCTTTACATAAAGAGTATGGAGGGAAAGGGGTTCGGGGGTGGCTCAGTTGGTTAAGCGTCCAACTTTGGCTCAGGTCATGATCTTGTAATTCGTGAGTTCGAGCCCTGTGTCAGGCTCTGTGCTGAGAGCTTGGAGCCTGGAGCCTGCTTGGGATTCTGTGTCTCCCTCTTTCTCTCTGCCCCTCCCCTGCTCACACTTTTCCTCACTCTCTCTCAAAAATAATTTATGTACATAGGCATATATATATGTATATGATTATATATATGTGAGTATATATATATGTATATGAGTAAATATATGTGTATGAGTGTGTGTGTGTGTGTGTGTGTGTGTGTGTGTGTGAGTATGGAGGGGAAAAAAGAAATGAAAAGAAAAAATCAGTCATGAAGAAGTCAAGAAAAGGGACAAAGAGAAATGTAAATAAGGAGAGACAAATGGTAGTCACAAAATAAATTGCTAAAAAAAATCCAGCATATCAGTAATTATAATAAATGTAAATGTAAATTTAGTTAGCAGAATTGTTAGGCTGTTTGATCCACCTACATACTGTTGATGAGGCATTTAACCAAACTATTATAGATCCCCAAAAATTTAAAGGAAAAGGATGTGAAACTAAACCAAAAGACTGTTGATAGATCCATATTAATATGAGACAAAATAAATATTTAAAAAAAAGTATTGCTACAGATCAAAATGTAGCCACACACAGTGATAAAAATTTCGATTGACAAGGAAGATATAACAATTCAGTTTGTAAACATTGACAAAAACCACCTTAATATATGTTAAATAAAAGTTGACACAATTATAAAAAGAAATACACCAATCTTGCATAATATGACAAATTTTAATTAATAGAGCTACCTGAGGAAATTCTGACAAGCAGACAAGAATCACTAGGAAAAACAGAATTAAGTTTGATCACTGGATATATGCATACATAAAACACTGCACCTAAAATTGCAAAACACAAATTCTTTTCAAATATGAACAGGAATTTTACCAAAAAAAAAGTCATACCTGGCCAGGAAGCTTTAACAAATTTCAAAAGTTAAAATTAAATAGATCATATCTCCCGTCACTATTTAAGTTGGAAACTAATAACAAAAATGTTACTGAAAGATTTGGGAGTTAAGAAGTATATTTCTTAATAACTCATGGGTCAAAGAAGCATTTCTTGCTGAAATAATATTCATACCTGAATGGTAATAAAAATATTACTTCAAAACTTGTGGGATGCAGGTAAAAGGGTAAGAAAGAAAAACATTTAAATACATACATTAGATAAGAAGAAAGCCTAGTAATGAATGCCCTAAGCATCAAACATGAGATATTAGAGGGAAAAACAGACATGAAGCAAAGAAAGTAGAAAGTAAGAAATCATAAAGATAACCACAGGCATCAATGAAATAGAAAACAACAAACTGGAAAGGTTAACTGAAAAAATGATACAATAGACCAACTTCCAGTAAGACTAATCAAGAAAAACCAGAAAGGCTGATCAAGTAAGACACATTATGAACAAAGAAATCCAAAGCTACAGGTGCTACAAAGATTAAAAATATAATCGGGGCGCCTGGGTGGCTTAGTCGGTTAAGCGTCCGACTTTCGCTTAGGTCATGATCTCGAGGTTCGTGGGTTCGAGCCCCACATCGGGCTCTGTGCTGAATGCCAGCTCAGAGCCTGGAGCCTATTTCAGAGTCTGTATCTCCCTCTCTCTCTGACCCTCCCCTGCTCATGCTGTCTCTCTCTCTCTCTCCTAGAAATAAATAAAAAATATTAAAAAATAAATAAAAAATAAAAATATAATAAAAGGAAAATATGACTAACTTGATGCCAATAAATACAAAAACTTTGATGAGACACAAAAATCCCAAGAAAATATACCATACAAAAACTGACTGAAAAGAAATTCGACAATCTGAGTAAACCTACAGTCATTAAAAGTAATTGAAACAGTACTTTAAAGTTTTACCACAAAGCAAATACAAGCATCAGACAATTTGCCCATGGGTTATACAAAACAATCAAGGTATCCCAATCATTATTAAAAAAAAAAAAATCCAAGTAGGTAAAAGAACAAACATCCTCTAACTCACATTTTGTGATGCTAACGTAACCTTGAAACAAAAATCTGACAAGAACCATAAAAGACAATAAAATTACAAATAAATGTCATTCATACACCTGTATAGAAAAATCCTAAATAAAATATCAACAAACCAAATCCATCAGTGTATAATCAACACACTTTAACCAAGTGGGGTTTATCTCAGAAATGTGAATGTTATTTTAACATTAGAAAAGAGACAAATGTATTTCACCACATTAAAAGTATAAAGGTGAAAAATCATTCTCTCAACAGAAAAAACACACTCAATATAATTCAACATCCATTCATAACCAAATTACCTACAAAATACTTATAATAAACCATCATCCTGTTGGTAAAATGTTGAAAGTTTTGCTTTTGAAGATCAGAAATATCGCCTGCCATGACCATTTCTATTCATCACCATACCCAACATCCTAGACAGTGTGTTACGGCAGACATAAATACAAGATTTGAAACGAAGGAAGCAAACTGTTATTTTTCATAATATTTATTTGTCTGAAAAGACAAAATAAATGACTATAGCAGGTTTCCTGAATTCAGAATCAATGTACAAAAGTCAGATGCATTTATTTCATCTACAAGAAGTTTCAAAATGTAGTTTTTAAAAAGATTCCACTTATATAATATAAAAAACATATTTGGATTAAATTTTTAATAACTGTAACAAAAGATTTGTAAGATCTCCCTGGAGAACATTTTAAAACTTTACTGAAAGACATTAAAGAGCACCTAAAATAGAGAAGTACATCATTTTTATCGATTTAAATACTCAATACCATAAAAGACGCCAGTTTGCCTGGAATTTATCAATAAATCCAAAGGCATTCTAATAAACTGCTACTTTTTTGGTGGAACTTAACCATTAATGCTAAAATTTATATGAAAAATCAAAGAAAACTCCCAAAGAGGAACAGATACCAAAACTTATATAAAGCAAAAGAATTAACACAGCGTGGGATTGACACGTGCCTAGACAAACTGATCAATGAAAAAGAAGAGTCCAGAAACAGACTCATGCATAATAACTAACTTGTTTGTGAGAGAGAAAAAATGTAGATTAGCAGGGACACAAATGGACATTTCAGTGATGCTGAATAATTTCAGCTACTCTCCTCTGAAATGTGGTGGATACAACTTTGGGTTCTCCCATGTCATCACTTTCCACAAAGTGGTACTTGTGAACATGACATTTAACTTTAATGTGCAAGCTGTTGCTAAGTTATCTGGAATCATTACAGGGATCATTTCTGTGTTCAGGGCTACACTTAGGGTTCTGTAGCTGAGGAATTGGGGCTGAAAACAGCTCATGCTCTGTGTGCCAAACCTCCACCCTGGTGCATGTCCACTCCCACCTGGAGGGAGGCACATCTTTTCCTCCCAGAAAGGCCTTGTGTGCTAACCAAGCATAAAATTTCAGAGTTATGACCAGGCAGAGGAGGCCCCTCTGTGTAATTTATACAGATATGGCTTAAAACCAGGCATGGCACTCCCTCTGTTGGTTAGTGGTTAAAAAAAAAAATGTGGTAAAAAATGCACCAGCTTGGGAATCCTCAAAACCTTCATCTAAGTGGCTCCCACTGAGCCATTTACAGTCATCCGACCTTGGGAAACTTAAGTACATCTCTGAGCTTTAGGTTCTTCATTTTTAAAATGGGAGTAGGGGCACCTAGGTGGTTCGGTCAGTTAAGCATTTGACCCTTGGTTTCAGCTCAGGTCATGATCTCAGTTTGTGCGTTCGAGTCCCGCACTGGGCTCCATGCTGATAGCTCAGAGCCTGCTCAGGATGCTCTCCCTCTCTCTGCCCTTCTCCTGCCAGTGCACTCTCTCTCACTCGCTTTCTTGCTCTCAAAGTACATAAATACACTTAAAAATTAAAATAGGGGTAAATCATGCAAGAATCGTAAGACATGAAGGCTAAGTTAAATCACCTGTAAGTACATCACAGACATTCAGAAAATTTAACTTATCCTTTCCTTTTGCAATCTTTGTGTTTTTGTCGTATAGTAATGAACAGTTGTATCATGAGTTTACCTTTTGCTGAATTTTTATATACCTATCTCATATGATACTCCATGAGATACATAGGATAGTGGAGACAGAGAGAGACATGTTGAAAGTTCACCTAGGATGTATCCAAAGTCTAGGTCACCTAATTACAAATCTCCTGACTGTCCAATTAATTTCAGGTTGGGATTACTAAGATTGCTATACTTACCACAGGAAGATGCAACAGGAACAACTTTACCATAATCATAGCATCAACCTAGAAATAAAGTTGCTCATTATTCCCAAGATGTTCATTTCGGTAGTTCTTAAAGTTTCAGTTGAGGCAGGAAGAAGCCAGATATGCCGTGTTCTCCAGAAAGACCTTTGCCCTGTGAAGAAAAATAAAAAGTAATGTAACCATGGAAATTAACCTCAGTACATGGCAATGATTATTGTTGGAGTGGCAGAGAAAAAATTTGTTTCCAGGTTTTTGTATATGCAAAAAATATTTGCTGAACATTTCTATATCCTCAATACAGTTCTAGACTTTTAAGAGACAGCACTAAATACCACAGACAAAATGTCCGCTCTCACAGACCTTATACTCTAGTGAGAAAAACCAATAATAAACAAAGTGATAAATAACTACATACTAGAAAGTAATAAATCCTATTAGAAAATATAATAAAGAAGAAGGGGAATATAACAGAATAGATCCTCAGCGGGGAACAGGGGTGTGTGCTCATACAGAAAAGGAGATCTCTGGTAAATGAACATTTGCCTTATTTCCAAGAACAAAAGTACTGCTCTCTTTTCTTTTAAGGAAAAAAAAAACAAAAATAAACAAAACCAAGCGAAACAAAAAGGAAGCTCAGAAGACTGTGCCTTTACTTTCATAATCCCTGTCTCCCATTATACTTCCCCCCTTTGAAATTTGCAGGTACCCAGCACTGAAGTTCCCAGAGAAGGAGACTTCCTTCCCAACCTCTTCTTTATCTGTATTTTCCCACTGGGCCAACCATTCCTAACCTATGATATAACAAACAGAAGAGCACAGCTCTCCTTGAATGTGAAAATCAAGAACACATCAGACATACTTTTAAGCATACCTTGAAACTTAAAACAAGTAGCAATGTATAAATAGTATTGCAATCAAGTCAGAAAAATCAATAGAAAAAGATTTAGGCATTTTAATTTGTTTTTCCTCCCCATAAGGATAGCTTTTATCATGCAGGACTCTACATTTTTTTGAGTATACAGTTGAATAACACCCCCGAGATCACTGACTCAATACTCTCCTTGTAGAAGTGAGGACTTGAGGCCCAGAAAGCTTAATAATAATAGTTCCTCATGCTAATGGAGGCCTGTGTGCCAAGTGCTTTATTCCCTGCAATAGGATGATTGTGTGTGTGTGTGTGTGTGTGTGTGTGTGTGTGTGTGTGTGTGTATGTGTGTGGAGAGAGAGAGAGAGAAAGAAATTTTAAGGAACTGGCAAGACTGAAATCTATACAGCAGGCTGGCAAGCTGGAAATTCAGGTAAGAGTTGTTACAGTCTTGAGTCTGAAATCTTCATATTTAAAACCCAGCCAAGTTTTCTCTGTTGCAGTTTTGAGGCAAAATTGCTTTTTCTTTGGGAAATTTTGATGTTTGCTCCTAAGGTCTTCACCTGATTGGATAAGGCTTGCCCATATTATGGATAATAATCTGCTTTATTCTAAGTCCACACATGTAAAAAAACACCTTCCCAGCAACATCCAGACTGGTGTTTGACCAAACAATTGGGCACCATGGCCTAGTCAAATTGACCCATAAAATTAACCATCACATTCATGTTATTCATATTTAGTCCTATGAGCTTTCTTATGAAATTGGCATTATTATTGCCTGCATTTTACAAAGGAGAAAGCTAAGGGCTTAAAGGCTTTAGGGGACTTGTCTAAGGTTACACCATTAGAGAGTATCCATGCAGGACAGACTTAACCCAGAGCCCACATTTCAATCGTCTGCCCTATCGCTCAAGGTCTCTCCGTTAGCAGAGGTGTGGGTCTAGAATTCATGTTCTATGAGACTATACACCAAACCTTACCTTACAAAGACACCAAGGACAATGCTTACTAACATGCTGCAACAAGGAGACCACACATGAAGAAGGACCATGGGGCATCTCACCAGTCACAGGAAAAGATGGGGCTATTAACAGGATTGGGGGAAAGGACAGAGGCAGGTAAAAAGGAAGCAACTGATGGGGTTTTGATAGCCTCAGAGACAACCAGCACTGTGTACAAATGATTAACATGATGCCTGGGTTCAATAATAGATTCAGGCTTCTATTTCCTTGGATACTACAAGTTCAAGTAAATGCAGACAGTTGTATCTGAAAAACCCTATTTGAAGTTCTACTCTGCTGGGTGAGAAACTAGACCACTTCTGCTTCAGCACCTCAGATCTACTAGACAAGAATGAGATGTTCCATTCTTACAGATGATTTCTCATAATTATGCCCTTTTTAAACTGTTTATTTAAAAATGAACTTTTGTTAAAGTAGTTTTCACAAGTCCACAGTCCTAGGTGCCAGCATTAGGCTAGATGCCAGGAAGACAAAGCTGAACATGACACTCTAGAATCCTGGTGGGGAAGAAAGGCATGTCCACCAAGTGACCATATTGCAGTATGATGAGTGCAGGGGCAGATGGAGAGACAAGCAAGTTGGCCTCAGGAACCCAAAGACATTATGGTAAAGAAGGCTTGAATCAGAATGGTGAGGAAACCAGGAACGTGAGCCAACTACAAAGTAGTGTGGTAAGTGATAGTATGGAGGAGAGCTAAATTGCATGGAGCCAACTCACTATGCCTGAGACGTCAGGGAAGGATGACTCCTTACAAATACAGCATGCTCTAGGAGGACCCCAGGCCACTGCACACTTTGTTTCCTCTTCTGAAAAGTCCTCTCCCACCCCAACCCTCACCTCTACTACTACTCTCAAGTTACTGGTCTCAAGACCACAATTTACTCTGAGTCCCAGCTGAAATATGTCCTCTGGGAAGCTTTATTCTTTTCAAAAATAATGACAGCAAAATCGTAACAGCAACAACAGCCAATATTTCTGAGTAATTTCTACATGCCAAGCATTGTGCCAGCCACTCTATCCACATCATCTCATTTCATTACATTGTCACAAGAACTAGATGAAGTAAATAGTAGTCCTGCATTTTTAGGGAGGCCATTCAGGCTTAGTTAAGTCATCTGTCCAAGTTTATTCAGCTCCAAAGTGGCACAACCATGGATGCCTGGGTGGCTCAGTCAGTTCAGCATCTGGCTCCTGATTTCAGCTCAGGTCATGATCCCACAGTTCCTGAGTTCAAGCCCCATTTTGGGCTCTGGGCTGATGGCAGAGAGCCTGCTTGGGATTCTCTGTCTCCCTCTCTCTCTACTCCTCCCCTCCTCATGCACACACTCTTTCACACGCAAAAATAAATGAACATTAAAAAGAAAGTAGTACAATCAGGATTTGAACTAAGTGAGTCTGATTCTTAAGACTTAACCCAGCACCTTCACCATGAAGCTTTTCTGGAGTGCTTTCAGGCTCACGCCAGCACACTTGACCACACGTTCCCTTGAGCCAGTTCTGTATCTTATGCAGCTGTGTTATGAGTATCAATCACTTTTTTACATGCCTCACTCTTCCACAGCCTTGTGAGGTCTTGAGAGCAGGTATTTAAGTCCATATTTATCCCCAGTGCCTGCAACTGCTATAGACTAGAAAATCAGTAAATGTTTCTGGATGGATGAATGGATAGGTGTTGTATGAGACTCAACTGTGAAGGTGCACATCACACTCAGGTAAACCAGGATATGTGTCCATAGGTATCCATGGTGGCCAGGGTAGGAACAGAGCAAAAGAGTGGACGAGCTCAAGGGTAAAGCTTGCTGTCGAGATGGAGTCCTGCCATCCCTTGCTTATTCCTACCAAAAGCTCTCCCATCTGGAAGAAAGACACTGTCGGCCAGGACTGTTTAAAAAGGAAGCTGCCCCCTTTCCTAATTCCCTGTCTTCAATATATACGTGCCTACACACGCACGCATGAACGGCTGAGGGGTGGGGAGGAGTGCTTTTATGTTCACACAGGAATATCCTGGCATCTCTGCTAGTCTCCAGTTGGATACCCTTTCAAAATAAAATCCCTCCTCACACATCCACATTTTTAACCCAAATCTTTCCACGTAGGCACTCCAAATCCCTGTAAAGAAATGGAAACTAATAGAAACACAGGAAAAAAGAAGCTTTTAGCTCCTGCAGTGCTCTAGGTTATGGGAGCTCTGTCTTTCTGCTGTTCTTTTCCTGCTTTAATTTAGAGCTCAGGGTTCTGATTGGATTAACGGCCAGGGCACTTTGGAGAAGCCCTTGCTCAGCAATATACGTCTGTCGCTTACAGGGACACTGTATCCCCATATACCATGTCCTCTCCTGAGCTATCTATTGCTTCACATTTTATCCTCTGTACTAAAATTGGCCTTCAGTTCACAGACCTCATTTTGCAGCACCTGTTGCATTAATAACTAGAAAATTCAGTTCAGCCAAGGGCCAAACATTCACCAAGCACTATTCTCATGCAGTAAATAATCAAGTAGCAAGAAGTTATCTTTGCAGATTTCACTTTCCTGATATTATTAGCTCCCGAGTAGAGAAAATGTGAAAATACATTCGTCTGTATGACATTGCTTTATCGAAACAATTATACTACATTGATTCTTGAATATAAAAAGGAAAAGGTATATTTAACAGAACTCGCAAAATATGGAAACCAATTTGAAAGATGGCATGGAATTCTGCCTGTCTTTTAGTAACAAGATATTTTAGAAGGACAAAGTCTTTTCAAGTCTTGATCTGTTTTCGTGGAGATAGTGTCATGCAATAAAAAATGGAATAGCTTTGGAATCAGATGCATGGGAGTTCAAATCTTTTTTCTGACTTCTAGGAGTGGTGTGACCATTGAGCAAATGACTTTACCTCTCTGAGCTCAGTTTCCTTACCTGTAAAATTAGGATACAACTGACTCTCTTACAAGATTGTAAAGGAATAAAGGGGATGAGGTATATAAAGTACCTAGTGGCATTCCTGGCACAAGGGAGGCATTCAATAAATGGGAACCCCTTTGCATGGGAGATAACATGTAGGAAAGACCACAAGGACCAAGGCACTGTTCCACTTGTTATCAGCTATTCTTCTTGCCATTATGCTTTCCACTCCCACCTTATCTCCTACTAGCAATCCTGGTAGCATAAGTGGCTGGCTCACCAGTAGAACCATTGCCCTACCCTTCTCCAACCAGAATATTGAAATATGCCCAACTTGGGGCCCCTGAGTAGCTCAGTCGATTAAGTATCCGACTCTCGTGATTCATGAAACTGAGCCCTGCATGAGGCTCAGGACTGACAGGGCAGAGCCTGCATGAGATATTCTCTCTCTCACGCTCTCTCTCATTCTCTCTCTGCCCCTCCCCTGCTCACTCTCTCAAAATAAACATTAAAAAATATGCCCAACTCAATATATATTTATATTTATATCTATCTATAGCCATATATTAATATATCAACTCAAATACAGATTTTACCACAACTGAAAGTTCACCTTAAAACACAACCAGGCTTAGATTTTGCTAACAGCCTCTGGTCACTGAAACAACCAATAGACACCATAACTATATTACAATCTTAACAGAATATTTTTGGGGCACTGCGGTGGCTCATTCCATTAAGCATCCGACTCTTGATTTTGGTTCAGGTCATGATCTCATGATTGGTGAGATTCAAGCCCCCAACTGGGTCTGTGCTGACGGCGTGGATCCTGCTTGGGATTTTCTCTTTCCCTCTTTCTCTGCCATCCCCCCACTAGCATACACTCTCTCTCAAAATAAATAAAATGTTAAAAGAAATAATATCTTAAATACACCTTCTCCCTTATATTTGCCAATTCAGAGCCCTGATTAAATTTCATCTCCATTCAGGGGCGCCTGGGTGGCTTAGTCAGTTAAGCGTCCGACTTTCGCTTAGGTCATGATCTCGCGGTTCGTGGGTTCGAGCCCCGCGTCGGGCTCTGTGCTGACTGCCAGCTCGGAGCCTGGAGCCTGTTTCAGTCTGTGACTCCCTCTCTCTCTGACCCTCCACTGCTCGCGCTGTCTCTCTCTCTCTCTCTCTCCTAGAAATAAATAAAACATTAAAAAAAAAATTTCACCTCCATTCAGAATGGCTTGACTTCTTGAGCCTGGGTTGATTTTCATTTCTCTACAAATTACTGACTGTCACACAATCCAGTCTGTATCTGTATTATCTGATGCCATATTTTATTATATCTAACATGAAATTAGGGCAGAATAAAAGTTATTAACCTTTGAATGTTTTCAGCATTTCCTCTATTCCACTGAGAACTCTTGGTGTGGCATCTTTCAGTCTCTTCCCTGGTCTCTTCCTACAAGAGAAGACATGTTTGCAGAGCAGTTTTAAGGGCTTTTGAGATGGACAAAGGGAAGGAAAGGAGAGATGAGGTGACATACAAGAGAAGTGTAGGGAGATACTTCTGGAGGACTGGAGGAGACTTTCAGGAGTGGCAAAGAGATGGGGGTGGGGTCAATTGTAATATGAGAGGAAGGGAGTGAAGGGAACTTTAAAGAGTTTTTCTAGAGTGTCTCAGTGCCCCTGATAGTATTCACAGAATAGAAGCAGACAACTTGAGTTATTTTTTAATTGCTTTTGATTGCAAACATTGTGTTCTTTGAAGCTAAGCTTTGCTCCCAAATTCAACTATATATGTTATGGCATAATAAGTCTTATTTTACCCACCATAACTATCAGATTCATAAATGCAGGGATTTATCTTTATTTCACTGTATGATCTAAGCATCTAGCACCACACAGCACATGCATCAAACTCTCTCATTATACTTTGTTCTCTTGACTTGATTCACTTTGATAGTGACCATCAAACAAAACAGAACCTCCACTATAGTTTGGGCTAATCAATCTTCTATTCCCTTCTCAAGTAGAGGATAGATGTATTCTTAAACAAGTGCGATGAAAGGGGTTTTCCCCAACAAATCCTAGTCTCTTGGTCCAGGAATATGTCTCAAAGTACTCAGGGAACTTGCAGATATGACTAAATTACTGTTGATAAATTTTAGGAATGCCACAGTGGAACAGAGCTCCTGGAAAATTGGATACAGCAAGTGTCACTTGGATTTATAAAAAGAGAAAGAACATGTATTCATGGACTACAGAGCACTGAGTTTGACACCAATCTGGAGCAAGACTCCAGAACAATTTTTTTTAAATTATGGCTTCTGAGTGCTTAGAAAAGGAACCAGGGAACTCAGCATGAACTCACTAAGAATACATAAGAATAGATATATAATAAGTATATTTTATATATATATGTGTATATATATAATATATGTGTATATATATATATGACATATACAACCTCTGTTTCCCACTGAAAGAGTTGCTACACTGGGAGATCAGAGAAATAGAGTAGAAATTGTGTATCTAGATTTCAGAAAAGCTTTTGGCAAGTTCTCTTATGATACCTTTGAGATGCAGACAGGGGAGTGCATGGGTCAAGGCAGAGGTGGGGGGGACAGAATGCAGCCTGAATGATACTAAATTGCATAGATTCATAGCCAATTGAACATCGCCACCCAAAAAGAATTAATTAATGAGTCACTGTAAATTCAATAAAATGTTTAAATTTAGTAAACAATTTGTTTCTAGCCTCTTATGCTAGCTCCTGTGTGAAGGGCTAGGGATTCAATTGTACAGAGAATGGAGGAAGCCAGACTTGGCAGCCACAACTTTCAAATAATCCATATGTGTGATTCAGCTTTCAAAAACTGTCAATATAAACCTGAGATTACGTGAGACCAATAAAGTGTCTAACGTGAGTGAGGCAATGCTTCTGCTCTTCTCTATGCACATTGTGCTCACGTTGGGAGCCAGGACCTAAGAAACTCTGGATCCTATCCTGGAAAGAGTGATCAGGATGATGAAAGCCATCAATAAACCATGTGGAGAAGGCGGAAGGAAATGCTGAACAGAGAGAACCTACAGCTAACTCAATGTCCTCCAAGAAGTAGAAGTGGGACAGTGCAGTAATTCCAGGTGGGCTCCCTTGAAAGCACGGGTTGCCTATAAATGGAGATGCTCAAGTCTAGACCAGAAAATAGTTACAGAGAGTAGTTGAACCTATAGCTTGTAACCTAAAGTTTTTCTTTCTTAATCATAGATTCTGCAATCTCCCAAAGCAGAAATTCTACAACCTCCCTTGATTATCTGTTCCATGATTGAATTGTAAGCTGCTATACTTTTTCAATCTATTTTAAATGATGAAATATTTTTAAACATATTTTTTAAAGTACAGAGAAAACTAAATCAGACACCCATCTACCCACTACCCAAGTTGATCTAATCTGAACTTTGGGCCATCTAGGCTTCAAATTATTTTTCAAGAAATAAATCATTATAAATATAGTTGTATTTTCTTCTCCCCTACACAATGAGAGCATTATCTTAAAGATGATGTGTGGGTATACACACCCTGGACACATTTCACTTACATGCTATATGTGTACATCTGTAAATAATTTGTATTATTGTAAGGAGACAAATATGAAGGAGCCCAGCTTCCTGGAGAAGGCAGGAAAAACCCTAACAAAAGAGATGATGCCTAGTGGCGAATGATGAGTATGAGTTATCCAGGCTTTCTAGGAAGAGGAGAGCATTCCAGGCAGAGGAAACAGCTTGTCTCAAACTCACATAGCAAGAAAAGAGTTGGAAATTTCAGAACACTGTAAGTAAACTTATATTGCTTGAGAGAAGAGGTAAGTTGGGTGTGGAAGATGAAAATTGAGAAATCAATAAGCACCCAATTATGAAAGGCTTTATCCCAGATAGGGCCAGTTAAGAATTTTCAGTATGGGAATGATATGATTTATACACACGTTAGAGATAAATCTGGTGGCAATGTGGTTAGAAGAAGGTGGGGGTTGGGCGTTTAAAGGCAGAATGCGGAGTCAAGTTAACAAATATTGAAAAAGTCCAATAGAGAGAAAATGAAGCTTAAAATAAATCAGAGAAAGAAAAATTAAGAATATATTTAGGGGTGCCTTGGTGGCTCCATCAGTTAGGAGTCCATCTCTTGATTTCACCCTAGGTCATGATCTCACAGTTCATGGGATTGAGCCCCATGTCAGGTTCTGCGCTGAGCCTGGAGCCTGCTTGGGATTCTCTCTCTCTTCCTCTCTCTCTACCTCTCCCCCACTCACACATGGGCACTCTCTCTGTCTTTCTCAAAATAAATAAGTAAACTTTAAAAAAATAATATTTTTAATGTTGTTGTGTGTACAAGGGATTATTTTTAACAATGATGAAAGGTAGTTAAAGAACTTAGTGATCCACTACAGTTGTGATTATATTTCAGGGTAATTATATCTGTCACATGACATATATGAATCATTATAATAGTAGATAGGATTAGTAATAACATTGTTACAGAAGATATAAAATAATATCACATTATATTTATGAAAATTGTGAGAAACTCTCAGATTACCATTGTGCGATGAACAACTCTTGAGTTTTATTTTTTAAGATACCCATTTAATTTTCAAAGGATTATTTATAAAACAACTCACCAGAAATTTTATAAAGTTGGTTCTTATACACAAATATATATTCTTTTTTTTTTTAATATATTTTTATTTATTTCTGAGAGAGAGACAGCGTGAACAGGGGAGGGTNTATATTCTTATAAAAAATAAAATCTATCAAGTTTTACTTATAATGTAAACTATAATTAAAAATATCACTTAATTAGTCCATCTCTTGTTGTTTGGCTTATTTCATTTTCTTTCATTGTTCTTCCTTCCCACAGAGAAGTGGTTTGGAGTAAAAAAAACAATGGTGAATTCTGCTCTTATTCCATAGGGATAAAAACGGAAATTTGCTCTATCATCTCCCAGAAAAAGGTCAGAAAAGTGCTCCAAAATATTTGGGTACTAGGACACAGATGTTCTCACATTCACAAACCAAACTGGATTTCCAGGAGCATTCATTTAATTAATTCAGTTCAGTCTGCCTAGTTTTCAAAAGAATCTAGGTTGTTATTAATGATGGTGTTTTGAATCACACAGCTCTAAAGTAATTAGCTATTTGCCTTTTACTTTTAAACCATTTAAATGTGTGCTAGGTAGGGGTGTGTGGGTGGCTCCGTCTGTTAAGCTTGGGACTTCCGCTCAGGTCCTGATCTCGGAGTTTGTGAGTTCAAGTCCCTAGTCAGCTGTGCTGACAGTTTGGTGCCTAGAGTCTACTTCGGATTCTGTGTGTCTCTATCTCTCTCTCTCTGCACCTCCCCTGATCACATTCTGTCTCTCTTTCAAAAATAAGTAAACATAAAAAAAAAAAAAAAAACCAACCTTGAAATGTGTGCTGAATCGCAAAGTATAAATATGGAAGCTGTTTCTTTTCTTTTCCTTTTTTTTTTTTCCGGTACAGTTTACAGCCAAGTAGAACGATGGGAAATCTTAGATGACTTCATTATCAAGAGGTATCAATTATGTAAATAAGCCTGATGGTAAATAAAGCACCTCTTCCCTGCAAGGTGTTACTTCCTCTGAGACAGTGATTATGAAACTTGAACTAAGATTAGAATTGCCCAGAGGGTTTGTTACAAAACAGACAGGAGACCCCTCCTAGCTTTTTGATTTAGTAGGTCTGGAATGAGGCTTAAGAATTTGCATTTCCAACAAGTTTCCAGGTTATGATGATGCTAGAATCCAGGGACCACACTTTGAGAACCACCGCTCTAAGAAAGATTTCTCTGTCCCCTGTGACTGGACATATTGGTCCTCTATGAGCTTCATTCCTCTCTGTTTCCCCTCTGCTTTATCTGAAGTACGATGGCTGATCAATACATCTAGCTCCCTTAACAGGCCTTGAGCTATCTCAAAGAGTGCATGTGTAATTTAGGACTGCATCTCTCAGAACACAGTGCCAGGCCTGGATGGCAGACACTAGTAGATGGTTGATAATTATGTGTTGAGTGACACTTGATTGATCACTAGATAAATGAAAGAGTAAGTACTGAAGAAGAAAAAGCATACGTGTGTGTGTGCACATATATATTTTTGTGATCTGAAGTACTCAGACCAGTGACAAGGAAAATGCTATGTATTCAGAAAAGAACTTTAAAGAGGCAAGATATGTCTAACCAAAGAAAAAATAAGAAGTTAGAATTTGAAATTCACTTTAGAGACGATAGCGTATGATGGGAATAAAATATTCTAGAAAGATCACAGTAATAAAAATGTACAAATGGTTTCAACTTTGTCAGATACCCTTTCTGGCCCACAAATGCTTTTTAATACTCTATCCCGTGTAGCTGGTAAAACTGAGAATCACCCCAATTTACCTGCAGTATAGCCAAGGGCACACCAGAGATTAGAGAGATCACCCACATCCTAAACAGAAAAAGAGAATTATAAGAAGAAAAAAATGGAAAAGACCTAGAAGGTCATTCAGTCCTAGTCTCTGGAGTAGTAGAAGATTAAATAAAGTTACATAGAAAAATTATGGAAATATACTCAGGAAAACTTAAGACTCTCTGATCCTTTAATTTTTAGTGCCTCATAAAGTTCAAGGGTTTATTGTCAACTCATTGCTTAAACCCTTATTCATCAAAAGAAAAATATTCCCCACAATCTGCATTAGAAATGGAAATAAGAAAGGCAATGCAAAAAGTTGATTTTCATGGTATTAAATGACTCGCCATTTCCTGTGTTCATGAATTTCTGGTATGTAACTGTACTTATCCAAAATATTAAAATGACCTTCAGGCCAACCCCTTTACTTACAAGTAAAGGGGAAGAAAAATTTACTAGAAGTTGACCATTACAGAAATTACTTGCAAGGCATTTTTCTTTGATAGCTGCAGTTTCACTCATATTATCATCCTTTTCTGTTGACAAGTTTCCAAGATTTTAATCTTGGATTGGAAATGTTACCCTATCAGAAAGGGCTTATATTGTCAGGAGCAGTGCTGTGGCGGAATGCAGAATCATATATGAGAGCGCTTGTTGTATTGAAAAATATACCATTTGTAGGAAAGGCATTTAAATGTTTAGTCTGCTTGCTCATAAATCACTTTCAATGTGCTCAAGTTCTTAGACAACATATTGAAAGCTTTCTTATTTCCTTTATTATAGCAGTGTCATTTGCATTGCTGAACTTGCGGGTTATGTTGGCAATTCCAGATAAACCCTTGCTTGGAGGGTTTATAACTGCGATTAAATTTCACTCTGGCTTAGAATTCAAAAGTAACATTTTTGTGAGGTGTTTTTTTTTTCTTAACCTAAAGTATATCTGATATTTTAAGAAATGGTAAGATTGACAATGTGGGTTTACAAATGGAAGCAAATGGCCTAAAGCACACAAAACTAATGTGGGCATTAGAGGAGACCTGGCTGTGTTTATCTGAGTTCTTCCATTTGTTTGGTTGTTTTAGAAACACATATTCAAGACACTTTTTTAAAATTTCGATTAACTTTACAGATGATTGTTGCTGCTTTTTTTTTTTCCCCGTATGGACAGATTTTCCATACCCCCTCGGTCAAAACATTTGAAACTCTTTCAGATATCTATTTAACCTTGGGCATACATACATACACTCCACCTTTTTTGTTTGCCTTCTGATGCAAAGCTAACACCAGTATCCCTGTCCTGTATCTACCACCTGGAGTTGTTCTAGGCATGAAACAAGACATCAATAAGCTAAGATTTGAAAAAGGAGAAAGGAGCTAGAGTACATTGATGGAAAGTCTTTGAAGTGAGGATGAAACTGAGTTAGAAATATGAAGAAATGAAGCATTTCAGAGAAGCAGAATTTGAAAGAGATTCAGAATAACAAAAAGGAAATTAACCAAATGTTTACTGAGCTTGAAAGATAACCTTTAGCTGCTTCCAGAATGGAGAAGGGGAGTAAGTTAGGTTCAGGGATAGTAGGGCTTTCTTAACGGGAGTTAAGTGACCTTCCAACTCACTCCACCTTTGTGAAACCCGAAATAAAAGAGAATTCAGACTTACTTGCTTTGAAGATGAGTGGATTAGTAGTAATAAACCTAAATATTATTCTGCAGTTGACAAGAGAAATACATCTTGCATAAAGGGAGCCGTCTCTGTATAAAGGAGGACAAATATTGTTCCTCGGGACTCACTCTCTTCTTGGCTCATACACACAAGAAATGTAGCAGTAATTAAAGTGGCTTAAATTTCTGTAACTTAATGCAGGGCAAAGATTTCAGGAGTATCTAAGACCTGCAAATACCAGGCCATGTATGTATGAAAACCACAAGACAACCCAGGAATTCCAGTGGACATGGAGACTACTTGGGTGCACTGCAATGTTCCCAGTAACTTTCTCCAGCATCAAGTATAGATGCTAATCTCAGACACTGGCTGTGGGCAGAGGAGACACCTCCTTTCAGTAATATAGCTCTACTCCAACCATCTAAGCAGATCTCTGAGATGGCCTCGTGTACATTTTGGAAAGTTCTATGCTGGATGCTATATGCACCATCTGAAGGGGTGTGGAGACCTACTGGAAAAGAGGAAGATAGGTTAGGAGTCTTACATAGACATTCAAAGGGGACACAATGAAAACCAATATATAGAAGAGTTGCAGTGGAAGTGAAAAGGAGGTATAACTTCAGAGATATCTAAGGGAAAGAATTGAAAGGAAGGGGTTCCAGACTGAAAGTGGGATAGGGGTAAGGGAAAGGAGAGAATGAAGAAAAACTCTAGCCCTAAGATATTAAAAGTATCAGGGTTATCAATGAGTGCAAATAGACAAAATAAGGCTGCATAGGTTCATCCCATAGCATGGTGAAAATAAGGCTGAAAGAGTTATACAGAGTTCACAGAGAAAGTACACACCAGATTGAACACAGGGTCATAACAGTGCTGCTGATGCACCTACCCAGACTCCTCTCTGTATTTGCTAGGAAAGTGAATGCGGATCAAATACATAGGTTACGCCCGTATTTATCAAAGATGTAATAGAGTTCAGAAAGCCTAACCTGACTTCTGAGAAGCCCAACTGTCTCTACAATGAGCTCTGGTCCATACGTCTGTGCCAAGTCGTGTGGGGGAAAAGAACCACACTGAGCTGTGCCTTTGAAGTGGCAATCTACTCCCAAGAAGCCCCAGGGAAACGACCAGTATGTGAAGAAGGAGTGCCGTTACTAACAAAATGTGCCTGGTTTAATGACCTGCTGGACAGTGGTACCCCCAAACAAAGAGGAAAAGACAGGAAGAGAAGCAGAAGCAGATGGGGACAAGAGTTTGGAACATCTCTCACGATATAGTGATGCCCATTAGCTGAGGGAAAGCACAGGATCAGAGCTCAAGAGGGTGAAGAGGTCTTGTTTTAACAGTGTCACAAAATATAAGCCTAATTTTGATAGATGATATGTTTGCAAAAAATCTTTTTTTTCCTCTTTCATATAAAAAGCCAAAGACTTCTACCTGGAGGAATACAAAGGAAATAAACAGCAAGGTGAAAATTCCATCCTTCCACACTAAGAAGGCAAGGAGAACATATTCTGAAAACAAGTAACTTGTGTTTCCAGCACATTCTTACCCAATCCATCTTGACTCTTCCACTTAAAATAGTCAAGAATGCTGAACAAGAATAACATCTATCAATGAGCTGGCAAGAAATTAAGAAATGCTCAGGGGCCAAAGGTTAAGTGAGAGAGGACATCCAGGTAAACAGAGCACTAAAGTCAGCTTTCACTCTCAGGGTAAGAGAAATGGTAGAAAGACAATTGTGTTATTATTCTTTATGGTCTACACTTATTTTGTAAAGACGCCTTCGTGTTTACTGTGCTGGGTATTTTCAATATGTCACTTCAGCTACCCTCTCTGTGTCATCCATGCTCTATGCCCTGGGGAGGCTGGTCTTTAGGGGCCATATCAAACCAGTGACCTCCCTACAGCTTCTGAGTTTGGCCACGGCAGCAGTGAGGGGATGAGAGGAAGGCAATGATGTTGGAATATGTCCTCCCCCAGGTCTTTCCCCACCAGGTAGCCATGGGTGGGCTGAATTCTCTACCAAAGTCCACAGTCCAGGTCAGGGGACCCTCTGCTATGGCTATGCACCTCTGCCTTGCCATGGCAGTGGGGTGGGCAATGGTTCAAGGATGTTGCAGCCCCAGGTGAGTCTTGCCATTCTTTGTTGTTTTCTCTTAACCCTGCTGAGACCTTTGTAAATTGTCTCCCATTGACCTTCCTTAGTGACCCTACTTGACAATATCATCTGTTCCCTTGCAGACCTGTGACCAGCGTAACAATGCAATATTTAGTGGAAAAAAAATAGTGTTAGAAAGAGGAAGAAGAGTGGCTAAAAGTGCCAAATACTTCGGAGACTGTGTAAGTTTGGGGCTTAGAAGGAAACAATACACATGGCAATAAATAGATCACTGGTGACCTTGATGAGTAGGGGAAGTTTTTGCCTAACAGTGAGGTTGGAAGCCACATCTAGAAGAGGTAAGAAAGTGGAGTCAATACTGGTAGGCTTTTTTTTCCCCAAGAAGTTTGTCAGTGAATAGAAGATAAATGATTGACTAGTACTTTGAGGTCATAGAGCCAATATACACACACCATAAACACACACACACACACACACACACACACACACACTTTTCAGGTTAGAGCCTGATAGAGAAGGAAAGAGATCAGCGCAGAGAAGAGGTTGCAAATCAAATTGCAAATCGTCAAAACGAGTAACTGGGAGATGGAGGTCCAAGCAGAAACAGGAAGAGAGATTCAAAGTAGTAAAGAAGAAAGAACATTTTTCCTCCAAAAAGAAATAGAATAAATAAAGATAAAAAAAGATAGAAATAAGTCTGGTGGTGAGAGGGATGGAAGTTTCAGGCATTTGCTGATGTCTATTGTTCTTCCCTTTATTATTTTTTTTAACATTCATTCATTTTTGAGAGACAGAACACAAGTGGGAGAGGGACAGAGAGAGAGGGAGACACAGAATCTGAAGCAGGCCATAGACTCAGAACTGTCAGCACAGAGCCCAATGTGGGATTCAAACCTACAAACTGTTAGATCATGACCTGAGCCAAAGTTGGACACTCAACCAACTGAGCCACCCAGGTGCCCCTGCCTTCTCTTTTGAAGCAGAAGCAGCAAGCTTTACCTCTGAGGCAAGAAGGTGTGAAGCTAAAAGCCTGACAAAACTGGTAAGCTTTGGAAAAGCTACTGTGGGCACTGGAAGAGGTTGTTTCAGTCTTAATACATCATCTTTTTCAATTTACTGTAGCCTACGTGCCTTCCATAGAGGGAGTTGGGGACAACTACTAGAATTTCCAACAGATACGTTTTCTTAGCTTTCTGGAAGGGAATTTAGGTGAATTTCTGTTGGTTTTTATTGTTGGAGAGCTCTAAAGTTAACTCAGACTCTGGTAAATCTGACACAGGGACTACTATTCATCAGGCACTCCAACAAAAGAAATGCACCAGGAACAAAAAGCAAGGGAACAAATAGGGGATAGCAACAGGCAGGGGAAACATCCTAGCAACCAGCAAATAACATCATCGAAATTCATCCCATGCAGCCAGTAATGGCTTAAGAGCAATGCAAAGAAAACTAGGTTTGATGGGGCTTGTGGCTTAATAAAATGTCTTCGAGGGTTCAGGAAACAATGTGTACAGAGCATTGAGTGTTCTTTCATCATTAAAGGCATGGGATTAATCAAAGCAACCTTCTTGTGTATTATAAGGTACTTATCACCTTGCTTACACCCTGAGACCCAATGAGAATAGCTCCATCCCATTGCTCTGCCAACACTTTCAAGTGAGAGAAGAGTTCAGGCACCACTTAGTGTTTGATTGTGATATTCCTCCTGTTGAAGCTAACTAAAACAGAAAAACTACCCACTAATGGCAGTAAATGTCAACAATGCGAAGAACTCTTAAAAATGAGAAACGTGCTATCATATTCAAGCTCTCTAAATGCAAGTGATGTGAGCTTCAAACGTGGTGGTTAAATAAGTTTTATAAGTAAAGTCTCATGTTTTAATGCACCCATGTTATGCCAAATGCACTGCATGGAAACTCCATCACCAAAGTGGGAAAATGCAGGGAGTGAGCTTGCAAAGCTTCAGTCTCCATTCTCCCTGCCTGCCCCTACTTAACTAGAGCAGCTAGCTTGTACATTTTGCAGATAGAGCCTTCTGAAAGACTGCATTTGAGCAAATGATTTTATTGTTGAAAAATTTGAAAATCACTGCACTGAAGGAACAAACAATTTAGAGGAATCCTTCTGCAAATCCTCCCCTAAACCCAATGAATTGTTTTCATTTCTTATGCATTTATTGAGTACCTTCTGTGTACTGGACTCTATTCTTTGCCCTGTGGTGGGCATAAAGAAATTAAAGACAGGGGGAAAATGGGGGAGGAGATTGACTGACGGAGTGTGGTTCCTGAGGGGGATGAGTGTGATCCTGAGCACAGAAGGACCAGCCTCAACTAGAGGAGGAAAGCCTTGTCTACCACAGAAAAGATACAAATGGTTTTGCAGGGAAGAGGGTTGAACAGAGAACAGCAAAGCTCAAAATATGAGGAAATTTCTGCATAGTGGCCATTAGTTCCCTCATGAAGAGTGTTGCCACATTCATCCCACATTCATCAACGACCTACTATGAACTGGACATCACCCTAAGTGAGGGCTAAGGCGATGCACGGACACAGGCTTATGCTTCCAGAGCTTACAATCTAGCTTTAGCAGCGAGACAAGATATATGGCTACAATTAAGATAGGGGCGCCTGAGTGGCTCAATTGATAAAGCATCCAACTTCGGCTCAGGTCATGATCTCACAGTTCTTGAGTTTGAGCCCCACATCAGGCTCTGAGCTAACAACTCTGAGCCTGGAGTCTGCTATGGATTCTGTGTCTCCCTCTCTCTCTGCCCCTCTCCTGCTCACACTCTGTCTCTCAAAAATGAATAAATATTAAAAAATAGTTTTTAAAAAAAGATAGAATATGAGAAAACCCACAATAAATGGGATAGAAGATAGATGCTCTGTGGATACACAAGAAATCACTTGTGGCCTAGCTGATCAGAAACATCAAGACAGAGATGAGATCTGTCCTAAGCTTGTGAGGAGGATTAGATTTTCAACAGGTGGAGGTGGTGGAAGCTGTTTGACACAGAAGAGTTCTGTTTCCCAACATGATGATGACCTTTGTACATCATCTACCATCATAGGCTATGCTGCTTAAAATAAGGTATAGCTATCTTTCAAATGTTATTTCATTTCCTCTTCACAATAATCCTGCAAGATAGATACTATTGTCACCAATTAACAGATGGGAAAACCATCTCCAGGAAAAGAAATAACTTTCCCAATGACACATCCCTGACAGAGGGCAGAGCTAGGGTTTGCATCTAAGTCTAAAATCCATGTTCTATCCTCAGTACTAAGTAGCCTTCTTCATTGATTCATTTTACCATGTTTTTCCTGCCCTGATTCCCTGATTCTCTCAACTCACCTGCACATGATCAGCAACCAAAATATCTTTTTCCGAATAATGACATACTGCTAAGAGACTTTGATCATTACAGAAAATTGTATTGAAGGAACATATATTCTTTTTTAGACTTCAACAGATTTCCATTTATCAGAACCAGAGACAACCAATTCTTCAACTGAGGTCACTCTAAAACCAAATTCCCACTAGGGCCATGACGTGGTTCCAACGACCTCAAGGATGTCCAATGTGATTGTGAACACCTTCAGGGAGTCCATGCCTTACTCACTGGTGGATCTTCAGCACCTAACCCAGTGCCTAATACAAAGGAAAAACCTAACATATATCAATTGAGATGAAATGAATGAATAGTTGAATATTCCTTTTGCTTTGAATCAATGGCCTGATGAAATTAGGCGGAAGAAGGTCCACCTGTCTGGCAAACTCTCTATGTGTTATGCCCGCCGACCAAGAATATGATTTTACAGTACTAATAATTGGTGGTATTCATTTGTTTCTCCATATGTTGACCTGTTTGTATTTTAAAACCCAACCTTTTCCATTCCCATTCAATTGTATTGTATTTAATCCTAATGACCAACTATGAGATCAGATCCAGTACTCTCATTTTGCAGCTGAGGAAACCAGGGCTCAGAGAGTTTCGTGATTTCAATTCATTCACCTAGTAAGTGGTAGAGACCAGATTTTTAACCCCAAGTGTTTGATACCAAGTCTGCAAAGGAGAATTTATCAAGAAACCTTAGAAGAGACCTATTCTGAGAACTAGCTGATCCCTTCTTCCCAGGGGAAGGTTCCGCATCTACAGGACCAGCAGAGAAATCCACTTTGGTCCTGACTTTGCCCAGGAGACATCAAGAAAAGATTCTGTCACAAAGACAATCCCTGCAAGTGAAATTGGAAGATTCAGAAACTTGAGAAAATAAAATACCAAGATTTAATTTTCTATGAATATATCTGTCATTAATCTTTTAAATGGATTTTATAAGAACTTTATTACACATAACTCTAGTCCTGAAATCTCAGATTTACAGAAGCTAAAATTTCCATAAAATATAAAATGTGAATAATTTATATTACATCCTACTGTACAATAAATATACATCCCAGACAGGAAGAGATCTATAACCTCATTTTCCTCCTCCCATCCGCAAAGCAGCTTTCCCTGGCAAAAAATCTGCTGACTCAAGCAATTCAGCCAGAATCTTAACAAAGCAAAGGGTAGTCCTCTTTGGCTAAAACGTCTTTCTTATCAAAAACTTTTTAGAGACCAGGCTCCAGAGTCAGGCTGTCTGGTCTTGAATTCCACATCTGCCGCTTATAATCTGTGCGATCCTGGACAATTTAGGAAGCCTCTCTGTACCTGTTTCCTCCTCTATAAGTTATTATAGGGCTCAAATAAAAATAATGTTATCAGACTCAAATTAATATAAATTATCTTATTCCTAGGCACATAGCAAGCATATAACAAATGTTAGTTACTATCATTGTATATTATGTACATATTATATATTAGCATATCTTCATGTCTTCCAAAGCCTGGGCCAAATTCTTTACCAGTCCTTCTGTTCTACGAGGTCACTGGCAGTTGAGGCTCCATTTAAAGCAGTGCCCTCTATAGTGACCATCCTTAGAATCAGAGACAGAAATTCAGATGACTCTGGCAATCCCAAATATACTTTCCCTGAACAAAAGTGGCTCTGTAGCAAAGTTGCAAAAAACAAAAAACAAAAAAACAAAAAAAAGACCAAACCACATCTGTTTTTAAAGTTACTATTTATTGGGTACTCACCATGTAATGTGTACTTTGCATATATTACTGCAAATTCTCTCAACAATCCTGCAATTCATCATAATTTAGATTTCACAACTGCAGAAAGTGAATCCACAGAAAGCCATACTGATACTAAGTATTAGGGGCCAAATGCCAGCTCAGGTCAGTCTCACTATACCATCCATGTTATTTCCACTCCATCAACACACTATGTATTAAGTGCCGCTCCATTCCCCTGCTGTGCTCCTGTCCTGTGTTTGATCCCCTCACCAATCTCAGAGCCCACTCTTGCGTGCAGTCTCATAGCTCACCTGAGACTGTGTCCTCCGGCAGGGATCTGAACTTCACCTGTATCCCTTACAACCCGTCTAAATTCATCTGCCCAGTGTCCTATTCTTCTTCCGATAGCCTTCCTTGAGGAAAGAATAAAATTCATTTTCACTAGGGTGTTAACAGACATGAATCACCTAATTTTAACCCTCCTGGAATATTAAGAATAAGAGCTAACATGTCCTTATAATGTGCCCCACATAGTCTCAATGCTTCATATGTATGATCTCAGGTCTGAAAAAACCATTTTACGGATAATGAAACTAAGGTTATTTAACTTACTGAAAGTCACAACAAAGTTGGTAACTGGCAGTTCAGAAGTCATCCAGGAGTGCCTGCCTCCAAAAACCAAACTAAAAGAGCGTTTTACTTTTCCTCTTGAGGTGCCAGTCAAACCTCAGAGAGGAGCCAGTGTTGTTCAGAAGATGGCTTCTTAGCCCATGTTTACAGCCTACACACTCACCAATCTGGGCAGTTTTCAAGTTAAGGTTTTACCATCACTATCATTTGGGGTTTTGTTTGGTGATTTCCTTTTCATTCTCAAATATTAACTCAAATAAACATTTTTTTTTTTTTAAGATAAGGACACTTGTGAAAAGAAAACATTTTTTAAAATGTTTTTATTTTTATTTTTGAGAAAAAGAGAGTGAAAACAAGTGAGGGAGAGGGACAGGGGTGGAGAGAGAAAGAGAGAAAGAGAGAGAGAGAAGGAATCCCAAGCAGGCTCCTCACTCAATGTGGAGCCCAATGTGGGGCTTGATCCTACAACCCCGAGATTACAACCTGAGCCAAAATCAAGAGTCAGACACTCAACCAACTGAGCCACCCAGGTGCCCTGAAAACAAACATTTTTTAAAGATATGGGATATTTGAGGGCACCTGGGTGGCTCAGCTGGTTTAGCATCCTAACTGTTGGTTTCAGCTCGAGTCATGATCTCACAGTTCCGGGGTTCAAACGCCCCGTCAGTCTTCAGCTGGCAGCATGGAGCCTCTTGAGATTCTTTCTCCCTCTCTGCCTCTCCCTGGCTCACTCTATCTCTCTCAAAATAAATAAATAAACTTAAAAAAAAAAAAGATAAAGGACACTTGTGAAAACGAGTGCCACTAAGAACTTCTGACAATTCCAAAGGTCATAGTTGAAAGCGGGCCATGTGTCCCCGGAATGGTGGGAGCATGTTGGAGGAATGCTGAATGATGAGAACTCACAGAATTTGTCAGACTTGTTATTTATTTTTACCAGATTCTTTGCCTATATATATAGGAAATAAGGAACTAGTGCAATTAAAAAAATACACTATGCAGAAAGGGGTTAGATCCTTAAATCAATAGTGCAAATAATGCAGCTCCCCAAAGTTCAAGGTAATGATGTCATTCACAGGATTACATCAGTGAAGAATGGCGAGTGTCTGGGCTCTTTGAGGCAATTGGAAAGATTGGTTATGATCCTAAGGAGTCTATTTGTACAAGGTATAATGTCTACTTATAATAAACCTGCAGGCATATTGCAATCAGTGGCAGATTTTGTACTGCAAATCTGAACCCAATGTAATAGGACAAAAGCAACCTTGAATTCGTAAAACCTAAGAATCTTATCACTCCAGAACTATCCGCAGCATGAACTCAGGCTTCTGTTCCTCATCTGTCCCCATGTCACAGGGTAGCTGAGAGAATCAAGAGGGATAATGTATCTGAGAGTGCCTTTGAGCTCTAAAACAACAAAACACCAAAACAACGTACAAACATAAGGAATTATCCTTGTTGTAGTTATAATAGATAATATAGAGCCTTCCTAACTGTAACCTTTAGAAGTCAGAGAAGAGTGCCCCAGAGACGCAAAATCCAGAGTTTTTATTAATTCATTTAGGCTTTGTTCCAATTGAATTCTAACTCTAGAGAACTATTTCCTGTAATTATGATTTAGGAGTGCCAGAAACAAATATAGCTATCAAGTTCAACCAGTTATACGGAGAACAAATTAGTTCATAAAACATAGTAGATTTTATCTCCAAATTGAAAATTTGGCCCAAGTCAGTAACAGACACTAAGTCATTTGATTTTTTTTCTCAGTAGGATAATTTTGGCTAGCTGGCGTTTTCAGAAGAAAAGTGGCCATTAACAGTAAGGTAACATAATTAAGAGAAAAATATATTCCTATATAATGTCAAAGGGAGTCCATTTATAATATTAACATTTTCATCTATTTTTTAAAGACGCTAATTCTATCTGGTCATTGATATCAGTGATTCTAACAACTTTGGTTTGCAAAAGAGCCATCATGCCTTATATCCATACACTTCTATTTTTTAGTCCAGGGAAGGGACCTAGGAGTCGCCATTTTTAAATAAGAATCTCAAGTACTTTAGATGCAGGAGGACCTCAGAACCACTTGGAGATCATAGGTGTGCAAACTCAAACTAGGCTTCTGTCTAGACAAGGGCAAAGCATGTATCAGAAATGACTGAATCAAGCTTCGGGGTGCCTGGGTGACTCAGTTGGTTAAGCATCCCACTTCAGCTCACATCATGACCTTGCAGTTCATGGGTTCAAGCCTCGCATCGGGCTCTGTGCTGAGAGCTCAGAGCCTGGAGCCTGCTTCAGATTCTGTGTCTCCTGCACTCTCTGCTCCTTCCCCGTTTGCACTCTGTCTCTCTCTTTCCCTCTCAAAAATAAATAAACATTAAAAATTAACCAAAAAAAGAAGAAATGAGTAAATCAAGCTTAATGGGCGCCATGGTGAACAGAGAAAGCCATGCTTCTCCTTCAGGGTACAGTAGGTACTTAGCATAAGTCAGTTTTTGCCCTAAAGAAATATATATCCAGTTCCCAGGTATCTCAATATATTAAGAGATGCCAAAAGCCTGAATTTTTGTGTGTGCAAAACACTCTGAGTTTTAACATGCTAGCCTAACATTTAAAAACACTGTGGATTAAACCACATCTTTGCAGGCTACACTTCAACCAGTGAGAGGCTACTTCCAAACCTCTATCCTAGGCTAGAATTCCTTGCAGGTCATGAATGAATGAGTGAATGAATGAATGAGTGGACATGCTAAGTCTTCAGGGTTGCTGACCTCACCAAGCTTCTCAGGCGAAGATCTACCCTCTCACTTGAAGTAATTGAAAATGACCATTCCAAAGCTTCCGTCTTGGGAACTGTCCACTAAAACAGCTATATACTTGCGCATTGTGGACACGTCCTTCCCTCAACAGTAACATTTTATTTTGTTGCGGGTGTGGTTGTCTACCTATCTTTCATGGTGCAGTTCATTGCATTTTTAAAAGATGTTTTTTCCAGGAGCTAATTGAGCTTTATCTATGTGAGTGAGCTAGAATCTGTCACTGACAGCCTGCAGAAGGCCATTTCTTCAATTGCTTGAAAGAACGAAAGAGTCAGACATGACAAACTGCTGCTCGGAATACCTGGCAGCAAGCCCATTAGAGCTGCTGTGCCAAGATGCACTAATAAATTACTTAGAGAACACAGACTCACTTTATTTCCGTCACGAAACTCACCACCCTAAAACCAAAGGAAAAGATTTGATTTTTTTTTCCCCTATCATAGTTTGTCAGGGCCTTTCGGAAACAGAATGCATTATTTATTTTTTAGAAAACATAATTGCTGGCAAAACCACTCTGGACTATGAGAACAGCTTTCTTTTGTTTCTTGTATGATTTCTTGAGAAACAAACCTTAGGCTTTCTTTCTACTCCTTACTCTCTGCCAAGAAGCAACTGTTAACATAGTAGCAACTGTAGCAAACAAACAAAAAAAAATCAAACTGTGCAGGGTGTTTTTCCCCCCTTATCCTGTTTTATAAACTGGATCCTATTGCTTTAGTTTTCCTTATAATCTATGAGACAACTAACTTTTTCCTAAGGGATGGAACAAAAGTATCCATTTTACCAGAAATATTCTTATCAAACATTGACTTAAAGGATTACAAATAAGTGGAGAAAGGTGTCTGCCAGTATCCTGGGGATTTGCTCTATTTAGTCTGGATCAAATCCTTTCATAGGCAAAGTAGGCCAGATAGGATTCTAGGTCTTAAACTGAGGAGTTCCTCTCTAGATGAATCTCTGAATTGCCTGACTCTGCTGTGCTCATCCCAGTTCTGATGCTCATTTCTGGTTATGTAGCACATTACTACCTCACAGATTTTGGTGTTTATCTTTGTGCGATCCTAGTTGTTGATACAGCCTTTGCCATCACTGAATGACTGTGGCCAGGGAAAGGAAATTCTCTGATTGGCCAGCTAGGTGGAGGAACTTTTTGAGAGACAACATGAAATGAGGAAGGGGTACTTCCCCAAATGAAAAGTAGATTACTATTGCCAGATGATAGGGGATGGAAGACAAGCAACGAACAGCAATCCATTAAAGCCCATTAAAAATCAGTTTGGGGTCCAAAATGTGAATGTGATTTTCAGAGACTCTGAAGTTTGGTCCAAAGCAGAACTTACACAAATGTTTTTGAGCAATGAAATCCTCGTAGGAACAAGTGCACAGAATCTCAAGAGATCTTTAGCATAGGTAAGAGTGCTCATTCAAAGATAAGACTTCTTGAAACAATTGCAAATGAACTCTCTGTATTATTTGTTCAGTGCTGTCAATACTATAAGCTGACAAAGATGGGTAGGCTATCAGAGGACTTGAAGCATCTTCTCCGGCTCATTCATCACTAGTCATTCATTTGATGTAGCTCCCCAAGAAAATCATCTTGACTGGGAAGCAGCTGTTGGGCTAACAGCCTGAATCACAAGGATAGGAAGTAAAGATTGCACAGGAATTCCTGGGCTCACCCAGCTGTCCCACTGGCCAAGGCCCGTGGAGTCGTGGAATTGGTGTCCACAACTCAGGACTAGGCCACACTGAAGCTATTATTAGCAAGTTCAGTCTCTGCTCTGGGTTGAGACCAGGATAGAACAAAGAAGGAAATGAGAAAACAAAATGCTGGTACTCATACTTTTTGACTCATGCTTTTTGACAGACTCAGAAGTTCAGAATATGTGCCCTTTATCATATATTCCCGTCATGTACAAGCCTTTTGAGCTAACTTGGGCAGTAGCTTGGAAAAAGAGAACAGATCAACCTACTCTCTAGGCAAGGTTACTCACATACATTTCCAATAAAATAGAGACCTTCACTCCTTGCTACCTGGGTCATTTGTTTGTTTGCTTGTTTTCACTTAGATGCCCCTTCCTGGAGAAATGCCTGCTTGCCTGTGCTTTGTGTATGTCTGAATTGCCAGCACAAAGAATACAATCAAAACCCAGTGTTCTCTATGTCCCTCCATCTCAGTGTTCCCAACCTGTGCTACCAGCACCCACTATCATTTTCCCTAAATGAGTTCCTCTAGACACTGTTACTCTCTTCACCTATGTGTTTTTGGTTGATTGAGTCTCTCCTTCTGCAGACTTTTGTTTTTTACCTTCTCTGCATCAGACCCACATTGGGCATTGAGAATAAGCAATAAATTGTCTAATTCAACCAACATGCATGCGCCAGGCACAGTTTCAATATCCTAGAGATCTCACAGTGTGAAGGAAAGATAGGCAAGCCAGAAGAAATTTTTTTAGTTGAGTTCTATTTATTTTTGAGAGAGAGAGAGAGCAGGACAGGGCAAAGGCAGAGACAGAAGGGGACAGAGGATCTACAGCAGGCTCTGCACTAATAGCACAGAGCCCGAAGTAGGGTATGAACCCACGAACCATGAGATCATGACCTGAGCTGAAGGCAGACACTTAACCAACTGAGCCACCCAGGCGCCCCAGAAGGCATTTCTAATAGAGAATGGAAGGGATGATACACTAAACACAGTGTGTTTGGGGGGACATAGAATGGATGTGGGATCTGAGCAAACCCAAGAGACAGCCATGGAGTAGAGGTGTATTTCTTTCACTTTGGTTCAGCCAAATTCATGCTATGGCTATTTTCCAAGTACCTATTTAGAGTGGAATGAAATATTTTCTACTGGAATGTTCTTGTTCTAAAGAAATTGGATCAACTCAAACATACCATGGTTTCTCTTCTACCTCATGCCCACCATCCCTTTCACCTTCAGCAATATGAGTACCTGTATCAAGGTTTGTTCCTCTGTATTCCTCTCCTATTTCACCCTCCAGGCTGACAATATGGCACAGAACACTCAGAAAAAATAAAAGAAAACCACTTGGGTTGTTCTCATAAAAAGAGTTAAAATAATATATGAAAACTATCCAAATCTCATTGCAACTGTCCCTATGGTTAGGATTCATAACTTAGCCTGTAAGAAATGGCTCATGGAAATTTTGCTCCCCTTCTTTGATCCTTAATGCTAATGATTCAGGTCTATCACACCTGCCCAAGTAGAAGACAGTGCAAGCATCAATCTGTCTGTTGTGAATTTCTTATGGTTTTCTTTTCTCCTAAGAACTGACCATCACTGGATGGAGCTCAAGGTTACCTATTCTTATTCAACATCTATACAATTCAGGAGCCAATATGCACTTACAAATTTAATGCACTTGATCTTAGCCAAAAGACCGAGAAGCGATGCACTTACAAATTTAATGGCTCATGATGGTAGTGCATCCCCTTGCTATGTGGGCATACTTGGGCCAGTGAATAAAATTATCTTAGATGTAGTTTCCTCTTCTATAAAATGTGAAAATGTAGTAAGTTGAATATGGTCCCCTAAAAAATGTCTTCACCCTAGTCCCTGGAACCTATGAATATGACCTTCTATGTAGAAACAGTGACTATTGCCTTAAATGGCCAAAAAAAAAAAAAAATGACTAAGTTAAAGATCTTGAGGGGGGAGCTTAACATGAATGATCTGATCAGGCTCTACATGTAACTGCATGCATCCTTGTAAGACAGAGGCAGAGGGAATTTGGGTGGCAGACACACAGAGGAGGAGACACACAGAAGGGGAGGAGTCAATGTACCACAGAGGCAGAGATTGGAGGGAAATGGCCATAAGCCAGGGAACTCCTGGATCCAATAGCAGCTGGAAGAGGCAAGGAATGGATTCTCTCATCGCATTTTTAGAGGGGGTGTGGCCCTGCTGACACCTTGATTTTAAGTGGCCAGAACTATGAGAGAATAAATTCCTGTTATTTTCAGCCACTGAGATTTTGGTAATTGGTGACAGCAGCCACAGGAAATGAGTACAGAGATAACAGCCACCTTGCTGGGTCAATGTGAGAATCAAGAAGACAGTATACTGGTACAGAACCTAGAACAAAGTGGTCACTCTCGGGAAATAATGACTATTATTACTATTAGTAATAGTAATTATTATTATTATTATTTCTTCACTACATAGTTAACATTCAAGTGCCAAAGTTCTAAACATTAACAGAATAGGCCTAATAATTTACAAACAATCGACAAATGACCCCAATTCACCTTTCCAGCTTCATCTTCTACCAAATGCCTTATACTTAGGATAACTACACATCCAGTTTTCCCAACATATCTTGGTTTGTGCCTGTTGCCTTGCTGTGATTATAGATATTTACTCCCTCACTCTCAAAGGTGCCTGAGTTGGCCTATCCACACACCAAGTGTGCTGGAATAATTGCAAACAATCTTTGCATATGCATCACAAGTCAGGAACTATTCTAAACATTTAACTTGTATTTGTTCATTTAATTCTCACAAAGTTCTATGGATAAAAACACAAGCTTTATCCCCAGTGTGCCAAAGACCACATAGATAGTGAGCAATAGAGTTGATGTTGATTCCCAGGCAGTCAGAATGTAGACCTATACTCATAGTAACCACTCTGCTCCACCACCACGTTATTTCTTGACAATGCTCCAAAAACTAGCCACTCCCCAACATCTTTGCATCTACTGATGGGCTCTCAACTGCAGTGCTAAGACATTGCTAAATTCCAATCAATTATGAGATACCTCATATCTATTTATTACTACTAGTAATAGGGATTATATCAAACTACACTCTGAATAAATTAGAGCAGATCCAAGATTAGCCCTGCAATAACACAGCATTCTCTCACTTAAGATCTGAATCATAAGAAAAAGAAGGAAGGAAGAGCTGCAGTAACAATAGGCATACCCACAATAATATCTGGTATATGGAGACACTATTAATATATATATTTCAGCAGGGAATATGGTGGAGAAGTTTCCTCATCCTGTTCCCTTGGTCTGAAACATCTCCCTTTGCCAGTCTCCTGTTGGATATCTGTTATCTTCTCTAGTCTCAATTCCTATGGCCATGAACACATCCCCAAACACCTGTGAAGAACGGGTCCTCCTCAGAATGTTCATGGTTTGTAAATCATGTTTGCCAAGGGTCACACCGATCTAGATGCTGTTCTGTCTCCCCAGTTTCTCTGCAGGACCCTGTAGGAAGGGACTGTGTCTTTCTTTTTTCTGCACTCCAAATATCTATTACAGTTCTGCACAGAAAAGTCTCCAAAGATCCTAGTTCGTGGACTGGAACTGTGTCTCACTGCATATATATGTTTCTTTAGCCTAGGCTTCCACTCCATAAACACTTTGCCCACCAAATGAACACTCAGCATTCATTTGGTGAGAATTTGTTGAATATCACTCTGTTCCAGGTAGGGAGCCAGAACCTGAGAATATGGAGATCAACACTACTGTCTCTTCTCACTAGATGGAAGATCCATCTAGCGATTCCTGGAAAAGGTGATGTCTGTATTCAGTGTTCAGGTTTAGAAGGATTTACAGACGCAGAAGAAGGAAAGGGCACTCCAGATCTGTGATTCTCAAAGTGTGATCTTCAGATCAGCAGCCTCACCATCACTGGGGACCTTGTTAGAAATGCAGAATGTCAGATCTCACCACAGACCTATTGAATCAGACTCTGCCAGGCCACCATGTGTTCCACAAACACATTACAGCTTGACAAACACTCATGGAGACAGTGAGACAGTGCATGTATGAAAAGTCAAGAAAGAATGATTACACATGGCTTTTCGGTGGGCACCATAAGCTGTTCCATGCAGCTAGAGAGAAAAGTGCAAATTTGGGAATGGGAAAAGGGAAGACTAGACAGGTTCAGATTCTGAGGTGGGACACCATCTGTCACCCTGGGAGTCTGAATTTCATCGTGAAAGCTGTAAGGATGTGGAGAATTATGCACAGGAGAGTAGCATGATCACGTCTACTGTGGAAAGATCATATGGATGGCTGAGGGGAGAGTATTTGGAAGGGAGCAATCGATAGGCAAGATTAATTTCGAAGTTGTTTTAAAAACAGATCTGCAGAACGCCTAAATGACTCAGTCGGTTAAGTGTCTGACTCTTGATTTCTGCTCTAGTCATATCACAGTTCATGAGTTCAAACCCCACATGGGGCTCTGTGCTGACAGTGAAGAATCCTGCTTGGGATTCTGCCTCCCTCTTTCTCTGCCCCTCCCCTGCTCTCCCACACACTTTCTCTCTCACTCTCAAAATAAATTAAAACATAGACTCAAAAAAATAGACTCACAATTGAAGTTATGGGGGGCTGAGAGAAAAAAGAAAAGCTCCAATATATATTAAAAGAGTTTTGTATTCACATTAGACTGTTCTTCAAGCTTGAACATTTTAATATTACAGCCTTTATTGTGATTGTTACTATGATGAGTGACTACTCAATTCTGGGTTACAAAAAATAAAAAAGCTATAACTTCAACCCTAGAAAGTTTACAGACTCTTTATTGGAGAAGGTAGACAAAGATATCATTAGCAAACCATCTATTTGGCATAACAAGTACTGTAAAATCGCAGAGGCGGGCAAGAATGACTAAATCTTGACTGAGCCAATAAGAGAAAGCTTCAAAAAGGTGGTTACATCTGGGCAACTGAATAAAACATAATAAGAGGGAGGCAATATCAGGTTATGGTTCAGAGCATGCGTTCTAGAGTCAGACTGCTCAGGTTTGAATAAAATTGTTTCACCATCTCTATCTACTTGCCCTATATGACTTTTTGCAAAGTACTTAATCTTTCTTTGCTTCATCGTTAGAGTGGGGATGATAATAAAAGGCCCATTTCATAGGATTGTCATAAGAACTAAAAGAGACATGTTAAGTTTACAGCACAGAGCCCAAAACCCAGAAAAGATTCAAAAAAACGTTACCTATTATTACTACAGTAAATGAGCTAAATTTTGAATGATAAGAGGGTGTTTTCCAGAGAGAGAAAGGCTGAAAATAATTCCTGGCAGTGGTAAGTGTCTGCACAGGCAGAGAAACATTAAAAAGGTGGCATTAAGACTGGGGAATAGATAAAGCATTCACAATATTTGCATTGAACAGAGGGTGGCCAGCAAAAGGCAATGCAGAAGTAAGTTTGGGGAATAAGACAAAAGGCCTGGAATTACATTCTCAGAAGCTTCTGTTTTACCTTGAAGAAAACAGAGATGTGGGTACAAAGGAGTACTGGGATGGGGCACCTGGGTGGCCCAGTCAGTTAAGTGTCCAACTTCAGCTCAGGTCATGCTCTCACAGTTCATGAGCTCAACCCCATATCAGGGTCTCTGTGGACAGCTCAGAGCCTGGAGCCTGCTTCAGATTCTGTGTCTCCCTCTCTCTCTGCCCCTCCTCCTGTCTCTCTCTCACTTTCTCTTTCTCTCTCAAAAATAAACATTAAAGAATTTTTTTATAAAAGAAAGAATGAACAATAAAGATTGAAAAGGTATGTCGATATTATTTTATTATTTTGGATGGATTTTTGCGCAGTTAATAGAGATTCTATTATTATGTTAGAAGGATACAGTAGATCCTAGAGAGTAAGAAACAATCTCTGTCACAAGCAAACAGAGAATAGGATAGGGGAGCAAGTTTAACTGAAGGAAAAATAAGAATTGAGCCTGAGGTAGCTATAAGGACATTCAGTGAGAAATACTCAGCAGGCAGTTGGAGACATGTCTCCAGAGATTAGGAGGGAGATGTGAAGACATGGGTAAAAAGTCTGCATTCCTTCCCTCCTGCTTCCAGTTGTCATGAAATAAACTTTTCAGGCTCTGAAAGTAGCCTATTTATTCCATCCACGGAGAAATTTGTTGGCATGACAATAAACCCACAACAGAAATTATTACATTATGATTGTCAAAAACATAGAGTAATTCACAAGATTTACAGTTAAGAACCTTTTCCCAGGATTGCTTAGTAGCTCTGCTACTGATGCCTATGGGCTGGTCATATATATCACATGTTGGATTTTGAAGCCGACATTTCGCTTCATGATTTTGAGACTATGAACATTTGAAATCCCTTATAGCAATGTTTTTAAAACAAACTTCATATCCAAGTGCTTACTCTCTGTCAGGAAAAACATTTATTTTCATGACTCTGAAATTATAGAATTTCTTTACAGAGCCTGAACCCTTCCTAGATTTCACAGTACCTGGAAAGCACGGATACCCCTACTCTTCATAGAGTGTCACATCCTCAGGACAAAGGTCAATACCTTTGTCATATTCCCCAACCTCCTCAAGTTGACCTTATATTCCTAAAGGACTCCTCGTTGTATTTCTATGAGTTAAGAATTTAGGACTCTAGAGGCAAATCCATACATCCTTTCCAAGAAGGACAATAATGGACTTCTAGAGTTGGCCAGTCACAAGTTAAAAGAGGCACTGACAATGTGAGAAGGTCCAGAGAGTAACTCATATGGTGAAAGGTCTAAAATCAAGTGCATATGGGGCAGTTTGAGGAATCTTGAGAAGAGGGAAGCTTAGCAGGAGCACAAGTTTCAAATATCAGAAATGTTGGCAAGAAACACATTTATCTAAAAAAATGAGACCAAAATGAAGAAGCTGCAAGAAAGAAGACTGAGCCTGAAATTAAGCATCCTTTCTAACCCTTGAAACTAAGTGTTTTTAATAAAGTAGGAAAGTAGGAAGGCATGCCTGATATAATAAAGACTGCCACGTAGCACCAACAACCCATTTAAAACACTAGATGCATTTCCATTCAAATCAGAAATAAAACAATAATGCTTATTTGGGGGATCACTGTCTGAAATTATTCTGTAAATTCTTAGAAATTAAAGTAGGACAATAAAAAAATAAGATATATAATCATGGGAAGGAGGTGACAAGTCATTATTTGCAAATGATCTGATTTATATTTTTACCCAGAACCCCAAGCAAATCAACTGAAATCTTATTTAAACTAATAAGAGTCTAGGAAGATAGCCAAGTATTAAAAATGTAGAAAAATCAATAATTAGCCTATCTATCAGTAGCAATGAATTAGAATATATAATGGAAAATGATCTATTAATAATAAAATGACAAATATCAATTTCTTGTAATATACCTAACAAATTGCTGTGCTAAGTATAAAGGAACATAAGCAGAGTAAGCAGAATCCATCTGATCCTCTAAGCTCTCATTATCCCAATGGAAGCCATGCTTGGGTGGGGCTGTGCTCCAGGGGAAAGCCCCCTGGCACCTATCACTTCACTTATTTATATGGAGAAGGAGGGACATTAGGGGAACACCAACTGACTCTCCAATGATGGGAGCTATATGTGTTCTAGTAAAGAACCTTATTTAAAAAGGCAGAAAGTTGAGGCATCCTGAACTCATCCAGGAGATCTTGAAAATGAGCAGTCTATTGGCCGCAGATATCCCTGTCCTACTATTGAGCCAGAACAGGATTGCTGATAGCTCACAGCAAAGCTGACAGAAAGGGATAAGAGACTGCCTCTAAGACCACATGGGGGACAAAACTTTTATCTCTCCTTCCAAGTAAACTGCAAGTTCTCCATTAAGGAGAAGAAAAAATTTTCTGTGAGGTATTAAATAATTTTTCTATAAATGTATTTATTTCATCTACTCACTCTTTCACTGAAAAATATCTTTTGAGGATCTACTTTGTTGGTCACTGTCACAAGTGTTGGGTGTAAAATGGAGAGTTCTCAGGAAGCTTGCAGTCTAGTGGGAAAGATAGTCAATAAACAAGTAAGCAAACAAATCTATGATGAAAATTATGTCAAGCATTGGAAATCGAATAAATAGAGGACAGTGCTAATGAATAACCCAGGAGTTATTCTCTGAGACACAGAGGTGGGCTACTTTAGTTGGTCTAATCAAACAATACAGTTAAGAGAAGATAATCTTTATGGTGGGACCTGAAGTGTCAGAAAGAGACAATTACCCAGAGGACATGGAAGGCTCAGTCAGTTAAGCATCCAACTCTTGATTTCAGCTCAGGTCACGATCCCAGGACATGGGATCGAGTCCCACACTGAGCCCTGCATCAGGCTCCACACTGAGTATGGAGTCTGCTTAAGATTCCCTCTCTCTCTCAGAGCACCTAGGTGGCCCAGCCAGTTGAACATCTGACTACTGATTTTGGCTACTGACAGCACGGAGCCTGTTTGGGATTCTCTCTCTCTCTCTGTCTCTCTGTCTCTCTGTCTCTCTCTCCTCTCTCTCTGTCTCTCTCTCTCTTTCTCTCTCTTTCTCCCAAAAATAAACGTATAAGGAAATACATTAAAAAAAGATTCTCTCTCTCTCCCTCTCTCTCTCTCCCTCTCTCTTTCTCTACCGCTCTCCACCACTCACATGCTGTCTCCCCTCTCTCTCTCAAAAAAAATAAAAAAATAAATAAAAAATGAAAGAGCCAAATAAGCAAAGAATCACAAGAACAGTATTTGAGGAAGAAGAGACAATAGGAGCAAAGGCTCTGACTTCAACAAAAAAAAAAAGCTAAAGTACTCCAAGAACAGAAAAAAAGGCCACTTTCATTAGAGATCAGTGGGCAAGAAGGACAGAGGTGAAAAGTGAAACTGGAGAGGTAAATGAGTATCAACTTGGGGACCGTATTCAACTGTTTGTAGTTTATTTGAAGTGCAATAGGAAGTCATTGATAATAGACGAGGATAACTGACAAAAGACTTATATTATCAGACTCCTGGTTTTAGAAGTATTACTTTGGTTGCTACATGCATGATGGATTGGAGACTGTTAGGGAGAGTGTCAATAGAATACAGGAGAGAAATGATCATGGCCTAAACTAAAGTTCTAGCAATGGAGATAGAAGAGCATAGATCCAAGTAATATATTGGAAATACAGTAAGAAGGAATTCTTTGGGGTTGTACGTGCAAGGTGAAAGAGGAAAAAAAATCAAGGGAGACTTCCAGGTTTCTGTTTGAGCAACACAGGTAGTAATGATGTGGCTAAGTAAGTGTTCAGGGGAAGGGACCTCAAGAGTTCAGTTCTGAACATAATAAATTTAAAGAAGTTCTGAGACATCTTAGAGGAGCTGTCAAGTAGGCAGTCAGCTATAAGAGCCTGAACTCCAAGGAGAGGTTTAAGATAAAAATATAAGTGGTGCTGTCAGCATATTAGTGGGTTAGTCCAGGAAAAGAATGAAGAGTTTAGACAGTGGCTCCAAACTGAGTCATGATATTTGTCACATCTGTGTAGTAGCACATCTATGTACTACTATTTACTGAATACTTTTCCTAAAACTCAAATAAAATGTTTGCTGAAAGACCCACTATAATCTCTTTCAAGTTAATAATATCTGTAAAATCACCTGTGTAATATGATAATTATATTCTAGTTTCACATGCATCTAAAATTAACCTTTTTAAAAAATGTTTTACTTATTTCTGCATGAGCAGGGGAGGGTCAGAGAGAGAGGGAAACACAGAATCTGAAACAGGCTCCAGGCTCTGAGCTAGCTATTAGCACAGAGCCTGACACAGGGCTGGAACCCATGAACCATGAGATCATGACCTGAGCCGAAGTTGGACACTTAACCGACTGAGCCACCCAGGCGCCCCTAAAATTAACTTTGATTCTACCAGGAGAATACACATAATTATTTAGGGAATAATGGCATGAAAAACAGTAAACACTGAGAAAGAATAAAAGAAAATTTAGGGCTGAGTAGAAGAACTTGAATATTTAGAGTTGCGGTAGAGGAAGAAAATCCTGTAAAAAATCTACAAAGATTGAGCAGCTAGAAATGAAGGAGGTAAACCAGAAGAGCAGAGTGGAGTAGGCATTGTAATATGCCACCCAGAGCCCTCTTCATAACTGAAGGACCTATGCCTCTACTCAGGAAATTGGCCTCAGGTGGAGCTCTCTCCTTACCCAGGGCCATACTACCTCCTCAAGGGGCAGCCATATCCCATGACAGCCACATCCAATAGTTTGTCCAGAGTGTCTAAAGGCCACTGTCTTCACCACAACTCAGGACAACTCTGAAGAATCTGTTCAGCTTCAGAACTCACCCATGAAGCTGGCCGAAGTCTTTGTAGAACCCAGCTTCTCTTTCTGCTCCATCCTAGTTCCTTCCTTTCCCTGTAGGTGTCAATTCCAAAAGCTCTCAATTTCTTCCATGTTGATAGCAATCAGCTCTAAGTTGGCAAGTCAATTTCCTGGAAAACTCATCCTGCATAAAATGAAATTTCAGAAGGCAAGAGGGAAAAGTGTTTCAGGGGAAAAGGGAAGGATACTCAAAGCCAAATAAGAAGTCATATCTTGGTGGAAAATCTCAGTAATTACAAAAATGTAAATTCTCATCAAATTAATTTGCATATAATTTGAAGAGGAAAAAATGATTGATCTGACCGGGAAATAATAAAAATAAATAATCCTTATGGTGGGACCTGAAGTGTCAGAAAGAGACAATTATCCAGAGGACCTGGATGGCTCAGTCAGTTAAGCATCCAACTCTTGATTTCAGCTCAGGTCATGATCCCAGGGTCGTGGGATCAAGCCCCACATTGAGCCCTGCATCAGAGCTGCTGTTTTCTAGTTGGGGGTGGCAAATTGAAAAGCCTACTCGAACCAGGCAGGAAATTGTGAATGAATGAAGCAGGCAAACACTGAGAACGGAAAGAACATCCCCAGAGTTTGTAAATGTGACTGCTACCATTCAATCCCCTAAGTTTTCACAACTTCTAAAGAAGTTGGATGTAAGGTTTGGTTTTATGTGAAATTACTCACTTTTTAAAACTTAGCAGCTAATTCACTAAATACATGTACCCACACACATTCACACACACTCATACTACACATACCACTATGCAGAACCAAGAAAACTCACCTGTGGGGTCTTACCTGGGTTCACTAGTTCTCTGCATACCTGGGGCAGGCCAGGTTGTGTGGCTTCATTTTAGATCTGTGATTTCTCACTGTTGATCTTTAAATCTATGGCTGCTCTTGTGTTTATGTGTTACACTTGCTGAAAACATCTAACCATAAAAAATAAGTTAGCATCAGTTTGACTTTTGATATTAGATGCAAAAGCCAAGTCAAAGCTGTTAGCAAGGGCAAGAGGATGTAAAGCAGAGGAACAAAGACGATGACAGAAAAATGCCTGGTAATAAACATGGAGTGCACCGGATAGATACAGAAATTACCTAGTAAACATGCTTTGCTCCAAGTCAGTCAGCCTAGTGGGGCTGGCATTTATTTTTATGTAAATGGTTATCTCCACGGAGATCCACACAAAGGGCTAACTAATTTGCATATGGCACCAAAAAGACCTAGTCTCCTGAAACAGTAACTTGCCACCTTGATAGTTCTTNTGCACACCAAGACTGAGCCTCCTCCTGTACAGCTAGACAGGGAGATGGCAGAGCAGGAGGTGGCACTGCAGCATCCTGAGGACTCCACAGTGATACGAATGGAGTCCAAACCATCTGCCTTGCTTTTCCCTTGTGCTCTGCTTAAGGGCCTGGGGACAATGATGATCCTTCTGGCCACAATTACTATTAATTACTCAATTATCACTCTTACTGGCTTTTAATCCCAAACCTTTTGCTAGACACTTAAAATAGGTTCTAACACAGCTTAACAAATTTGTGATTGCCATTAATTTACCTGGTTGTGAATTTGGAGGTGACCAAACCAAAATAAAAGGCCCCTCCCACCATAACCATTGTGTACCAGACACTTGATACTTGGAGATCCAGAAATAATGAAGACACTCTCCTATCTAGAAAAGCTCACATTCTTTTTTTTAAATTTTTTAATATTTATTTCTTTTTGAAAGAGAGACAGAGTGTGAATGGGGGAGGAGCAGAGAGAGAGGGAGACACAGAACCTGAAACAGGCCCCAGGCTCTGAGCTGTGAGCACAGAGTCCGATGCGGGGCTCAAACCCACAGACCATGAGATCATGACCTGAGCCGAAGTTGGACACCCACCCGAATGAACCATCCAGTTGCCCCAAGAGGAGCTTACATTCTAGTGGCAGTAAGTATCCATTACAGTATCTATATAAACATGCCAACAGAGATTTTCATCTCCAACCTCGTTCTTCACCTGGTTTCTATGTCCCTCCAATCAGAACATCCCATGGCACGAAGCCTGGTATTATTTTATATGTTTATAATTTTCAAGCCCCAAAACTAGAAGGTTAATTTAGTGTCTGCCTCTCCACCATGCCCTAGGAGCTTTGAATTCCAAAAAGACATAAAAAAATCTATATTTAAAATAAAATTCCCCTGAAGGGTTTCTTATGATCACCTTGTCTAGAGCAGCCTGGTTCATACCCCTCACTTCATACTCCATCCCCCAAGCCCTGACTGTTTCCGCTAGTTATTGAACTATCAGCCTCAGGGCCTGAAAATCAGAACCATGGCCCTGATCACAAAGCTCTGTTCACAAAGACTGTTCAAAGCCATAGAATGCTCTGGCTCTTTCATAATTGTAATAGATATTGAAATGAAGCACATTCTATTCTCTACACAAGGAGAGTTTTTTCTTTTTTCTCCTTCAGTTCAAAGACTCCTTCTGGTACCCCGATAGCATAATAATTTGCTTTTCTTTCCTATTTATGCATGCTTATGGACACAAATTCCTCTGTTTTTGTCCTATTTCAATAAAAATTATTGACACAAACTTTACAATGAATGGCTCTGATATAACTGATTGTTCTCCCGTTGAGTAATAATACTCATAAAAAGAAATGGAAGGCACAAGAAGAATCAGAGAGTGGGCAGAAATTGGAATCGCAGAGGGAAACTGTTTAGCATTTATAACTTCCATAAACTTAACCTTGTATTTGTGTCAGCTACTTTATAGTTTTCCAATTTACTTTTTAATTGAGTCCTTTTTTTTAAACCATGTTTGGAAGATATAACTCTAAGTCGTCTCTCAAAACCGTACCACTTTACTTCAGTTCAATTGATTGTTCTTTGTATTTATTATTCTTGTGCCCAACATATATCACTTTCCATTTGGCCAACTGCGAATGCAATTTACCATGCATCAAGCCACTTACACAGCAGATCTGCATTAGTTAATATTTTATTTGGAGTGATCCTTTCCATGGTTGCTGTTAACCCTGATCACTGTCACCTACCATATTGTTTACGTTATAAAGACAGGAGTGACTCAAGTGAACTACTTTACTTCCTGACTATAGTTTAACCATGGGATGTGAGGCTGTTGGAGAAACATAATTCTGAGTTAAGTGAACCGACTTTGGTCCCAGACTCTCCAAAAACCCTACAGGGATGTAAAGAATTGCCCTTGCAGGCTTACTTTTCAGCGCAGTCTCCTGAAAATACCAGGGAGTTTAAGAGATCTAGTCCTGGATCTGCTACTCTCACATGCTGTGCCTGAGGCTCTTTCCTCAAACTTTGCTTTTTGTCTATTGTCTGATCCTAGAATTCCCCTAGAATGCCTCCTACAGAGAAGTTTCATTGTCACTTTTTGGAAAGGTAAATCAAGAAAACTTGGTCAATCCACAAAGAGAGGGACCAAATGAGTAGCAAGACAGGAGAGATGTGGAGCCAATAGTAAGTCTTTAAAATCCAGGAAAAGACAGTTTAAGAAACTAGAGTAGGAACACACAAACAGGAAGTGGCTTAATTGAGATGTATAGGTACCCTAGCTCTATTTAAAGGAAATAGGCATTTCTTGATCCTGGGTATCTGCCATTCTCAGTGCATTCAGAAAACTGGATAAAAGGTCAATGGGAAGGATTTTTTAAGATTATTTATAGCACAGGCAGAAAGACAGAGAATCCCAAGCGGGATCCACACTATCGGTACAGAGCCTGATGCAGGACTCAATCCCACAAACTATGAAATCATGATCTGAGCCAAAATCAAGAGTCAGATGCTTAACCAATTAAGCCACCTGGGAACTCCTAAATGGGAAGGATTTTTAATTAAGTATTTAGCTGGGTGCCAAGGATACTTTGATAAATGGGGCAGACACTCCCTACCCTCTAAACTCTCAGAGTCAGAAACTTTGTAATGTAAAACTGGAAATGCAAGTTACTACCATTATTACTGGCGTTTTTGAAATGAGATCAGTCCTAATTCTTCTTCCTAGAAAATACTTAATCCTTATGGTTTTTAAATAAGTTCTGCTAAAATAGGTCTTGCCATTGGGAAAGTGCCATGTGACGAGTCTCACAGTTTTCAGGGACTTTATTCAACCATTCGTGCTACTTTCAATACTAATTCTAACCCTCCCACTCAGAACATGCAACCAGCTTCTAATTCTTACTCTATACAAATCTGAATTCTAATTTCTACACAAACTGAAAAAATTTGTTTAAAATATATATATTTATCTGAAGATACCCCTGATTTCTATTGATATTGGCAAAGTCCCATTTAGACTTCATCATTCTTTCTATAAGCCCATAGAATTTTCCATATGTATCTGTTATAGAGACTATCTGATTGCAATTACGTCTTAATTGTTTTTGTGTCACTGGCACCAAATGCAATTACCAAGCACCAACCATGTGACAAGTACTGTGGAAACCAATGAAGATATAGAGATATAGAAATGATTATGTTCCCTAGCTCATCATCAAGCAGGGAAACACAATCACGTGTTATGAGTTGCATCATTTAATAAGCTTTAGGCTACAGGTAACACAAAAGCTTAGAAATAAATTTTAAGAATAAAGACATTTCCCTGCCCTTTCTATCTTTATTTCCTTTCCCCACTTCCCTTCCATCCTCTTGCTGGGGCAAGAATCCTGGAATGTGAACAACCAAGGTGGTCAGCAGGCGAAGTGTGGAAGGGGCAGAGGGAAAAGATGACTGGATTACTTGAAATTGAACAAATAAGGTAACTGATACAGGAAATACACTGAGGATAACAGGAACCAGGTTTCTTACTCTCTGGGAAGGTATTTGACAAGCATGAAAAAGGAAAGGCTGGAAAGAACTCTGAGGTATTAGATGGGAGTTTTTAAGCTTCAGTATGAACTTGCAGGCTTTTTAATATTTATACTCAGATAAATACAGAAATAGTGTTTGATATAGATTGTGTGTCCATGTGCACATATATACATAGATATATATATTTATACACTTCCTAACTCTGTCATCTCAAGGGGGTCCAGATGTAGGAACACCCTGGTGCCAAGGATCACATTGAATATCCAGATGGTGGTTTCTAAATTTCATCCTCCACTAGAGTCTTGTACGGAAGGAAACATGGGACAGACCAAATGAAGAGTCACACTGTAAGATGAAAGCCCTATATCCTCTAAGACTGCTGAGGACGTGGGAGACAGGAAAAGACTGAGGAAATGTTCCAAACTGAAGTAGACTGATGAGACACTACAACTAAATGCAAACATGCTCTTGGATAGGATCCTGCACCAGAAAAGAACAAGAAGCGGCACTGGGACCATCGATGTAAACTAAAGCTTGACCTTAATAAGTGCCTGGGAGTTGTTATTTAAAGATTTAAAACTATGAGACATTTCACTCAACTGTTTTTAGCACTTGCAGCAGTTTGGTTATGAAGCTTTTATTTTCCCCCAAACATTTGCTGCCTTCATATAGATGAATAGCCAATAAAGGATTTTTAACTGACATCTGATTTCAAACTTACTGTTTCTGTGAACATTATACCAAAGCCTCAGTATGAATCACAATAAAATGGGGCCACCTTTATGTTAACACCCACATTACAATGGCTTAGAACCTCCTCTTGCTACATCACACAGCTCTAAATACACACACCCACCATTGCTTCTGAGTCTATATTCCTGCTGTTCTCGTTATTCATCAGGTTCCCAGGTCACGGCACCTGGACATGATCTGCTGCAGCTCCAGGATCATACAGGAGATTTAGGGAGTGGTCTTGGTCTCTCTATGTCACTCGATCCCAAATCTGAAAGAGAATCTTCCTTTGATTCACCACAGAGTCACTGAGACCCAGCTTGAATTTTTTTTTTTTTTTTTTTTTTTTTAGAAAATATTGCTTAGGCATCAAATAAAGTTTAGGCAAAAAGTAGGAAATAACATTAAACCTAGTAATGTATTCATGCTACTACATGTGAAACTCTTGAGAGCCCACGGGCCCCAGGCTTATCCTCAATGGCACGTCCTAGAGTGTCGCCTTGCCTAGCTCCCAGCCCGCCTCCAAAAGACCAACTCCACCTCAGCCCGACCATTCTGTGCTCCATAGTCCCTACAACCTGAAGTCCAGGCCCATCTGCCCTAAAGATTATCTCTCTCTCCAATCCATACCCTGACTACTCGACTTTCATTTTTGTCTGTGGTCAGTCTCTTTCCAAAAAGTGGGACATGTCACATGAGAAACCCTGACCGTAGTCTTAATCTGCAACAGATTAACTACAAAATAATATGCCCTGATACCTCAGTATATTCCAGGTTATTATATCTGAAATAATGTGTTATGGGCTGAATTGTGTCCCCACCCCCAAATTTGTATGTTTAAGTCCTAAGAACCCTGGTGCTTCAGAATATGACTGTATTTGAAAACTGGGTAGGTACAGAGATAAATAAGTTAAACAAGTTCATGAAGGTACATCTTAATTCAATGTGATTGGTGTCCTTATAAGAAAAGGAAATGTGGATACAGACACATACAAAAGGAAGATGATGTGAAGATATAGAGAGGAGATAGCCATGTACATGCCAAGGAGGGAAACCTGGAACAGATTCTTTTCTCAAAGGCCTTCAGAAGGATCCGACCCTGCCAACACCTTGATCTCAGACCTGTGACCTCCAGAATTGTGAGAAAATAAATTTCTGTTTTTTAAGCCACCAGGTTTGTGGTACTCGGTTATAACAACTCTAGCAAATTAATATAGACATCAAATTCGAATTGTATCAAGTCCAGCTTCCTTTTGGTCTTTCTTCTATCATTAGGTAGAAGATAGACCTTTGAGTCTTAGTAGTATCACATTTTTGGCCAATGACTACTCACAGGAAAGTGAAATTTTCCACAAGACTTTTGTGCTTTTTTCACAGACAGAGAGCATCCTGGATCTAAAATTTATATACAGAAAAAAAAAAATCATTTTCCTAACCTCCTTCTTCATATCCAGCAAGAAAACAAAAGCCAGCAAAGTCTTCAGTAGAGATTTCTGGCTCAACCACAAATAGTCATTTATACTCCTAGACAGAACGTTATGCTTTTCAGTGTAAAACAAAACAAAACAAAACAACAAAAAAAAACTACCTCATGATTTTCAACAGGTAGCCTTACAAGTAGGTGAAACATAACAGAGGTATGATATGCCTCAAGGAGGAATTCAAATTTCTATCTCCTAACAAAGAGGAAAAAAATTTAAACTTCAAAATCACAACTGTCCCCACATGTGATCCAGCAGGGAAAAGGTGGACTTTCTTCAAGACACCCCGTCTCATAACATGGTATGTCATTTGTGTCCAAATTGTTGGAGGATGAAATAAATGGAATAAAGTGAAAGAAGAGGGTATTTATTTCCCTCTCTAAGAGAGTGAAGTTGCACATATCAGAATCCAGCCTTTCTGAGGACCAGTTTATTTCTCTCCATCAGAGCCCACCCTTACTCTGTCTTCTTCCTTATCTCAATTTGCATCACTTCTACTTACTTAATCACCCACCTCTTTGCCATTTCTTTCCTCTAACTGGTATCGTTCTCTTTTCCTTCTCTGCTACTACATGGATGACACCCCTCTGTTCTGAGTTGGAATGTTCTGTTTCAGGAGTTCAAAATGCCAGAAGAGCCATCATCACCTGAAGCAGCAGTGTTCAGAGTGGTAGGTGGGCCAAGGATGGCAGATGAGGTAGTTTTAGGGAGTCCACAAATGAATTTTTAAATTTTAAAAGATTTTTTAAAATTTGAATGTACGTTAGAAAAAGAGAACTAGCACATCAAATCTTTAAATCCTGACATAAATGAGCAGATGGAGGAAGAATTTTGAGGCTTAAGAGAGTCTTCCAGGTGACCTCGAAATCAAACCACATTAGATTTTATAAATGTAAGTGCTTTTTCTGACACACTCAACCACTGAAATAGTACAGGTCTCCTTGCTATAAAGTCTCAGAGCACTGTGTACCTCTCCTTTATAGCACTTACCCCAATTATAATTCATTCTTTGTGTAACCATTTGTCAAGTGCTCATCTTTACTACTAGACTGTTAGCTCTGAAGATGAGCCCGTGACTGCTTGTTCGTTACCATATCTTTAGCTTTCAGTGCGCTCTCCATTATATATTAGCATTCCTTAAATATCTGTAGAATAAATGCATAAAGAAATAAATGCATAAATAAAGATGGCCCTGACTATATGACATACCTATCACTTTCCTAAGAAGATTTCTAAGCAAAAAGCATAACCCTAATCTGAGAATTGGCCTCATCAAGACAGAAGTGAGGTAAGTGCACAGTGTAGGGAAAAGAACTATGGGCTCTAAGTTGCAACACCACAGTCTGAGTGACCTCCTCTTTAATCCCCCAAATCATTCCACCTCCAGTGTCCTTGTTTCCACATGTGCAGAATGAGTAGATGTTCTCTAAGAAATGTCCCCATTGAATGTAAACTGGTACATCCCCTCTGGAAAACAGCGTGGAGGTTCCTCAGGAAACTAACAATAGAACTCCCCTATGAGCCAGCAATAGCACTGCTAGGAATTTACCCAAGGGATACAGGAGTGCTGAGGCATAGGAGCACATGTACCCCAATGTTCATAGCAGCACTCTCCACAACAGCCAAAACATGGAAAGAGCCTAAGTGTCCATCAACAGACGAATGGATCAAGAAGATGTGGTTTATCTATACCATGGAATACTACATGGCAATGAGAAACAATGAAATCTGGCCATGTGTAGCAACATGGATGGACCTTGAGGGGGTTATGCTGAGCGAAATAAGTCAGGCAGAGAAGGACAAATATCATATGTTTGCACGTATAGGAGGATTAGGAGGAACTTGACGGAGGAACAAGGGGGAGAAGAAGGGGGGAAATGGTGGGGGAAAGGGAGAGAGGCAAACCATGAGAGACTCTTGAATGCTGACAAAAACTGAGGACTGATGGATGTGGGGGGGAGGGGGGATGGGCATGGAGGAGGACACTTGTGGGGATGAGCACTGAGTGTTATGTGGAAACTAATTTGACAATAAACTATTTGTAAAAAAAAAAAAAAAGAAAGAAAAAAAGAAATGTCCCCATTGTAGGTGCTTTGCAGTCAAGTTCCTTAAGGCTATGCCTTTTTCTTTTCCTCTTCCTTTGTATGCATGTGTTCAATGATTATTGTTTGGGACTAATGCTTCAGTCAAACAATGCTGTTATCAGTGGAGAAGGTGTCAAACCAAGCAAAAAAAAACATTTAAAGAAATACACTTTAAAATGACAGTGGAAACATAAACAGGGGAAACGTTTGGGCCTTCCTCCAAAAGTTAAACACAGAATTAATTACCAGATGCCTCAGCAATTCCACTCCTAGGTGTACACCCAAAGAAACTGAAAACAATGTTCAAACAAAAACTTGTATGTGAATGTTTATAGTAGCATTATTCACAACTGCTGAAGGTGGAAACAAGCCAATTGATGAATGGACATACAAAATGTGGTTATATACATACAACAGAATTTTATTCAGTTATAAAGAGGAATAAAGTGATATATGCTACAACATGGATAAACCTCCCAAGCACTATGCTATATCGGAATTACCATCCACACAGGTCATGCATTGTATGATTCCATTTATATAAAATACCCAGAATAGCTAAATCCATAGAGACAGAAAGGATTAGTGAGAAAGACAGAATGAGGAGTGACTGCTTTAATGGATGCACAGTTTCCTTTTGGGATGACAAAAATATTTTCAAACTGGATTGAGGTGATGGCTGCATAGCAGGGCGAATGTACTACATGTTACTGAATCATACACTTTAAAATGGTTAATTTTATATTGTGTGAATTTTACTTCAACTCTTTAATTCCTATGGGTTCTATTTTTTCTAAATAGACAGCAACCTTTACCAAAAGTAGTCACTAGATGCCAAACAAAGCCTTTTGTAAATCTATGAAAATTGATGGTAAAGAATTTTAGGCAGGGGTAAGTGATATTCCACACATGCCTATGGCCCTCTGAGGTTTAAGCTGTGGCCCTTGATATCACGACAGCCACCAAAATCTCAAAATATCCAAACCTACTATTCCTAATTGCTACTGTGTATTCATACGCATGAATTTGGAAAGCTCTTCCTAAGCTGTGTAATTCCAGCCAACTGTCCTCTAGAGATTATGAATGTCATATTCTTTGAATTTGAGTCATGTTGATATAAGGTCAAAACCTAAGTTAAAATGATCCAAGAATCCCATCACTTTCTTCACAAACACAGTACGTAAATAGTACAGAACTCCAAATCAGTCCCATATGCCTCTAGTTGTACCCACAAATGGGCCACAAGCAGAGTTCTAAAAAAAAGTAGATGTCGATTAAAAGCTCCAAATTTAGAAAGGGTATACTTCTGTGAAAAGAGTTTTGCCTAAATATAGTAGCATACACAGAGCCTTACCCTCTCCTTCCCTTTGATATTGCCACACAAGTCTAGGACCAGAGCTGCCCTGATTCACACACACCAAAAAACTACCCATGTGTGAAAAGATAGGCATCCACACACTAGCTCACTACAAGCTCACAGAGCACATCTGCCCACACCCTTCAATACCAGTCTCAAAGGCAAGCTTCACAGTTAAAATTTTTTTTAATATTTATTTATTTTTTTGAGAGAGGGAGAGACAGAGTGAGAGCAGGGAAGGGCAGAGAGAAGAGGGAGACACAGAATCCAAAGCAGGCTTGAGGCTCTCAGCTGTCAGCATAGTGCCTGATGCAGGGCTCAAACTCATGAACCATGGGATCATGACCTGAGTCGAAGTTAGACGCTTAACCCACTGAAACACCCAGGTGCCCCATCTCAGTATGCCTTTGTATCCACATCAAGGTAAAAGAGAAGCTTCTGGGAAGGTCATTCCAGGACTTTTGCCATATTCCCCAATATTCCCATTTTGCTTAACCAACTGAGCCACGCAGGTGTTCCACAAGCTTCATACTTTATAGAAAGCGAAGACAAAATCCCCTTCCGAACTTGTTTTCTAAGTGCTCAGTAAAATGTTTCATTTGGTCAGCTTGACAATGTGTGTTTAGAAACAGCATTGATGTTTTGCCACAGGACACTTGATTAAACAATGTGGTACTTAAAGGATCAGTTCATGATCTGCCTAGTAAAGAGTAATACTTATATTGTATTGTATATTTTCTCTTTTTCTTTTCCCCTACTGCTTCCTTTTTCTCTAATTATAAAGCCAACACAGAAAACATCAGAAAATGTGGAGAAAACAGAAATGTAGAAAACAGAAAAATCTAGAGTTCCACAATCCAATATAAATCATTATTAATATTTTAACCACTAATTTCTAATCCAAGTCTAAAGACTTAGTAAAGTTCTAATACGTGTTTCCCATTTTACTGTCTTAGTAATTGAGATTAGTCTTGTAAGATAATAAAAGTGTTTTCATTATCAGACACTAAGGTTCGTGTTAAATGCTCAATAAAATATTTTTTGAATAGTTCAGACCCTTTTGAGAAAAACAGTCTTATCTCATAATCACTTCCTTGTAAGTCCTAGCTTATATGTCACCTCCACAGGGAAACCTTCCTAATTCTCCAGATCAGGTTAGTCCCCCCATTTATGTGCTCTCCCAGCATCCTTTGCTTCTACTTCCTAGGTCTATCACAATTAACCATATGGATTATTATCAGCTATTTTCCCCAACTACAATACAGGCTCCCAGAAGGAAGACATTGAGTCAGTCTTATTCTATCTGTTCTCCAACAGATAGATAGATAAATATCTTTATCTATTTAAAAGATATTTAGCCAGTAGTTAATGGGCTTATGGATGGATGAATGACCAAAGAATAAACCTTCTCAGGGATGCAGTCTGACACCACGATTGACTAAAGAAATGAAACTACTGTGGTGGCGTAACTGCATGATAAAGAGCTGAGTTTATACCTCTTTGATCCTCCTGTTGTGTGTATGGACCTTGCTCAGGTCCCTGTTGTGTGTATGACCCCTGTTGTGTGTATGGACCTTGCTCAGGGAACTTACCTGCTGTGATACACGAAGAGAGGAAATTTTGCTTCCGGACAAGATGGAGTCCCAGGGGCTTGGATTTACCCTTCCACTTGAAACATCTGGGAAAAAACACACACACACACACAAAAATATGGTTTTCAGACATTGCATATTAGGCCGTATAGGACAGTGATTCCTAAGATGGGGAAACAAATAAGGTTAGCCCTATCGGTGCCCCATCTTATTACCTTGAGAAAGTTTTCAGGCTGCAGGACAGGAAGGAAGTACCAATATTCTCCCTGACTGTGTTAGTTCACAATCTTGGGAGCTCCCCAGGCAAAATTCAAGACAGGCCTCCATACACAGAAGGCAAAGGGAGACTGAAGAAAGAGGCAGACCACTCCAAAGATTCATAGGTGGTAGGTTTTAACTAGCAAGGAAACATGCGCAGGAGGCTTGCCTTTGGCAGCAGCAAGACAAGCAGATCTCCACCCCCACCCACCAGAATCTGAAGAGTTTATAACAGCATTCAGTTGTGTATACAATCCAGGCAGTCTCAGCAATACCTTACTCTCTCAAGGCTGCACTCATGAAATGGTTCTGAGTATGGGAACAGTGATTGGAAAGTACATTCCAAGCACAGGGGAGAAGGCCAGCAGCCTCCAATTGCCCATGTCCAGCTTAAGGGCAACTAACAGTCACATCCTCATAATGACCTCCTCCAACACAGTTAAGGAGGAGGTTATTTTCTGTGAAGGTCACGAGAGCCAGTGTCCACAGGGCAGCGAAAATTCCAGAGCTCTGCAAAGCATCCCCTTCAAGTCTTCAGCTGAGTCCGTATAAGTGAAGAAACTACCTGAGGCCATGAAAGAACCACCTAAAAGGATCAGAGGGAACAATCCTGGGTGGTCATCCAGAACTACAAACTGTTCCTGTCCTCATGGGTCAAAACAGATCAGATTTCACAAGAAAGGTAAGGGCAGAAAAGAGCCCTCATTTAAAGGCTGTTCTGGTTGTACAATACCCAAAAGGATCAAACCATTTCCAAGTAACTTAACTGTGTATTATAACAAAGCCCAGTAGCGTTTATAGAAATACAAAAATACTCAGCACCCAACAAGGTAAAATTCATAGTATCTTACATCCAATAAAAATGATTAGGCACGTATAATAAGGAGGAAATAGCAAAAGGAGAGAAGTATCTGAGGGAGGAAACAAAGTGAAATCCTGGCAGAGCATCTAACACGAGAGAAAATATGGTATATAGTCTAGAACAGATATCCAGATATGCAAGCTCTCTCCACCATTTACTAGGTAAATCTGACTCAAAAAACTATTTTCATAACTGGTTCCAGTTTTATTTGTGCTCTTTATAAGGACTGAAAGAATTGAGATGTGTGTGTATAAAGAGGTTTTTTAAAATGTTTTATTTTTGAGACAGAGAGAGACAGAGCATGAGTGGGTGAGGGACAGAGAGACACACACACACAGAATCACAGCGGGCCCCAGGCTCTGAGCTGTCAGCACAGATCCCGATGCAAGGCTCGAACCCACCAACCATGAGAACATGACATGAGCCAAAGTTGGATGCTTAACCAACTGAGCCACACAGGCGCCCTGAGATGTGTGTGTACAGAGAACTGTTTCAATAATGACAACCCTAAATTTTGTTTGGGACGATCAAGCCATCAGCATCTCTAACACCCTTTGACAAACTCAAGAATGCAACCCCCATCACTTTAAGGAAAAAGAGACTGGTATTCTGAAAGAATTGCTATGGTCTAACCAGTATTTGCCTCCAAAACATCCACCCATCTGTCCTGAATTTTGAACTGCCTTTTTCTTCGCTAGCAGTTTCCATAACATGATTCAAGGAGGATGGATTTTTCATCAATTAAGTGACATATCACATTGCCCTAACATATCATAAATTTCCTGGATTTCTCAATATCTTGTCATATGAACCCAAATTTAGCAATATTATCAGACTGTGGCTCTACATATCAAGATACTTAATGTTTGTGCCAATAGCTGAAATTTATTTTTTCTTGAATTTAATAGACCTAACGCCCTCGCTTCTTTCAGACTGTTTCAGAACAAACTAAACTTTTTAAAGTCAATAAAGCATTTCCTGTCTTTAACATAAAGTCCAACTGTTTTCTCTTAGTTTGCTTCCATACCCAAAATATGCTTCTCACCTCTAGCAACTTGCTTTATGGAAAAGGAATATTCTTTGGATTTTATTCACTGAGCCATAACTGACTCTCTGAAAAAGTTTTATGTATGATAAAAAAAAAAATTACTAAATCCATGGCCTAAAAATAAGGATACAATGACAAAAAAAATTCTTGGCTAAATGAAAACTACCACAGAAAGGTACCTATTAAAGTACTGCTCCATGGGGCACCTGGGTGGTTTAGTCAGTTGAGCGTTCAACTTTGGCTCAGGTCATGATCTAGCAGTTCATGGGTTCGAGCCCCATGTCAGGCTCTGTGCGGACAGCTCAGAGCCTGGAGCCTGCTTTAGATTCTGTGTTTCTCTCTCTCTCTGCCCCTTCCCTGCTTACACTCTGCCTTTCTCTCGTTCTTAGAAGTAAATAAAAAAAAAAAAATAAGGTACTGCTCTTTTGGTAAAGAATTGGTCAAAGGAAATCATGCATTTGACACCTTGGCTACTATCCAGCCCAATTGAAAAGTCATTACCGTCATAGGCGGCACAACAAATAGGAGATGCAGCACAGTCAAGGAGGGAACAAATGAACAAAGACTGAAATCAAAAGATCAGTGAAGGAATGCATAAACCAAAAGCACAAAGAGTTATGGGAAAGATACCATTGAAAGTTACAGTATCAGAAAAAGAAAACAAGGAAACAAATCTAAGTGTTAGGCAGTATCTTTTGTGACTCTCCCAGGGCTCTGAAGACCCACATAGCCAATAGAATCAATAAAGAAGACAGGGTTTATAGCTTCTGCTATAGCCCTAACAGACACCCTAGTGAGAGAGTAGTCTTGACCATCATTCTGACAACTTGTGGGTTAGATAATACCTAATTAAGAAAGCCATAAAGTGGTTGATGGCCATTAAAAAAGCAATTAAAGAACAAATATGGATTTTAGCAAAGGCAGGGTAAAGACAGAAACAAATCCTAGCATCTGTTAAATCACAAAGAGAGCAAAGAAACCAGAACTCATAGATGTGCGTGCGCGTGTGTGTGTGTGCGCGCACACACACACACACTATGATAGGAAAGATAACCGTCAAATTGAAGACAAATTGCTTCTAAAAATTGGCATGTGATACAGGACTTTCTAAAATCTTAAGTGAAAACAAAGTAGCTGGAGTCAAAAGGAGTTATTTTGAAAGGCCATTGTGCCAATGTAGCTATCTCTCAGGAAATGATGAAGTTATATGGCCCTTTTCCCTGACTTTAAGGTACAAATTCAAGAATAATTCAGGAAAGGAGAAAAGAGAGCAAAAGTAGGAAATAAAAGATTATTTTCTCACATTTTACTGTCTGTCTCCTTCACTAGACTGTGAGCTCTACATGGTAGAAACTAATCACTGAATATATAGTACCTAATATTATGCCTGGTGCAGGGCAGATACTCACTGACTACGTACTAGATAGATAAATCGATAGAGCAAGCAAGCAAGCTATAGAGCATCAAAAGGACATAATAAAGGCCTAGATCCTCAAGGTGGAAGTAATACTAGAGGTTCAATTAGTTAGAATTTGTTTGGTCTAAGTAACAGAGAAATCCAAAATATGAATTTTATTTTCAATTTACAATTTTTAAGTCTGGAGGTTGGTAATGCTAGAGTAGGGGTGGAATCATGTTCCCACAAAGTGGTCAGGACCACGCCCATAGTCTTCTCTGCTATTTCTTATGTCTGTCCCTTCTCCTCAAGGTCAAGGTGGCTGTTAGAGCTCTTGTCACCATATCTTCATTCTAGGCAGAGGCAGAAAGATAGAAGGACATGAAGAGACAAGATGGATACATCCCTATATTTGATACCCCCCACACAATACTTTTAATTGCATTGATTAGTCAAAACAGTCCCACTTAACTACAAAAGGAAACTGGAAAATTTGGTCTTTTAGGTGGAAAACAATGTTCCAAGTTTAAAACCTATAATCTTTTATCCAGGAAAAAAAGAGATGATAGATATAGGGCAGTTTCTACCATAATTTGAGTATCATTTCAAAACCTCTGGAATGTAGGGGCGCCTGGGTGGCTTAGTCGGTTAAGCGTCCGACTTTCGCTTAGGTCATGATCTCGCAGTTTGTGGGTTCGAGCCCCGCGTCGGGCTCCGTGCTGACTGCCAGCTCAGAGCCTGGAGCCTGTTTCGGAGTCTGTGTCTCCCTCTCTCTCTGACCCTCCCCTGCTCACGCTGTCTCTCTCCTAGAAATAAAAAAAAAAAACAACAAAAAAACTCTGGAATGTAGGGACAGAAAATAGTAATTATTTGGCATTACAAATATTGTCCCTTTTATCCAATATTTTTGAGAAGAATAAGCAAATTTTCTTGAGAAGCTTAAGAACTGTAAACTACCCACTGACATACCTCTCAGCTAACAAAAGATGAAAAAAGGAATAGATTTTTTCCCCTTTGTTCCATTTCCCTTTTCTTTTCTTTTCTTTTTTTTTTTTTTGTTGTTGTTGTTTATATGTCTTAATCCACTTTACATATTCTACCCGGTCCCCACACCCACCTCCTCTCTGACAACCACCACCACTTTGTTCTCTGTATTTAAGAGTCTGGTTTGGCTTGTTTGTTTTCTTTTGTTCCATTTTTTTAAATGTTTATTTATTTTTGAGAGAGAGAGAAAGAGACAGAGAGCCGGTGGGGGATGGGCAGAGAGAAAGGGAGACAAAGAATCTGAAGCAAGGCTCCAAGTTGTCAGCATAGAGCCCAACGTGGGGCTCGAACTCGGAACTGTGAGATCATGACCTGAGCCAAAGTCAGATGCTCGACTACTGAGCCATCCAGGTGCCCCTCCTTTATTCCATTAAAAAAATTTTTTTTAAACAGTTATTTATTGTTGAGAGACAGAGAGACTGAGTATGAGCAGGGGAGGGGCAGAGAGAGGCGGAGACACAGAACTGAAGCAGGCTCCAGGCTCTGAGCTAGCAGCACAGAGCCCAATGAGGAGCATGAACTCACAAATCTTGACATCATGAAATGAGCTGAAGTTGGACCCTTATTAACAAAGACAGTCTCATTGATTACACCAATCACAATGACCAGATAAAGTGGCTTGTTTAATTACTTTCAGAAAAAGCAAACTCCCTTCTTTACTAGCTTTCTATATTTGATGTTTTCTAATACATATTCTTTCTGCTTTTTCCCTTGTGGATTTTCATTTTTAATAAAAGTCTTTTTATTTGAAGATTCTAGAAAATTTAGTTTTACTTCTTGTTCTATAATTAATGGTTCCATTATTTATCTTGTCCATATAGATAGCCCATAATTTGATCAAAAATAGACATTAAAATTAAATCCCCATCCTGTGGCAATAGCATAAACACCAAATCTCCTTGGTGCTTTGGTTTCTGAAAAGGTCACTGTGACAGTTATAATGGTACAAATACAAAAGTTCATATTATCCAACCTGGGTGAAGAAAGTAATGGCACAACAGTAGTTATGAGAGTCAGCTAAGACTATTTCCACTGAAAAATAAATAACTTTTTAATGAAAATACTATCATTACTTACTTCAGAGAAGTTGACTAAGGAGTTGGAGAAATAAAGGAATTTTTACTTTTATATTATTTGTGCCTCAACTTTAATGAAAGTGCTAAAACTTTTATTTTATCGTGGGCATGCACTGCTTTGTTAATGAAAGAAGTAATTACTGTTGAGAAGGATTATTTCAAAAGAAGAATCACAAAAATGACTTAGGAAAAGTCACCTATTTTTAAAGAAGTTTTCCATTACAAACAGATAATGCAACCCTGGGAGACATATGCTCCCTGGGACAAAATTGCAATCATCAAGAAAAACAAAATAAGAAGCAGTTTTAATGCCTAGAGGCAGAAATTACAGAGAATATGACCTGTTGTTTTTGAGCAAACTAGTGATATTCAAAATACCTATGCTTTGAGAAGAATGCTGGTACAATTTTGATTGGGATTGCACTGAAGGTAGTAATGTGTAGTAATGTGTAGGTTGCTTTGGGTAGTAATGACATTTTAACAATATTTATTCTTCTGATCAATGAGAATGAAAAGTTTTTCCATTTCTTTGTGTCTTCTTCAATTTCCTTCATAAGTTCCCTATGGTTTTCCATACAGATCTCCTATATCTTTGGTTAGGTTTATTCCTAGATATTTTATGGGGTTTTTTTGTGGAATTGTGAATGGGATCAGTTTCTNTCTCTAATTGCCTGATTGGCTCATTCATTCTTTAATAGGGTGTTCTTTAAACCTCCATGTTTTTGGAGGTTTTCCAGATTTCTTCCTGTGATTGATTTCAAGTTTCATAGCACTGTGATCTCAAAGTGTGCATGGTATGATCTCAGTTCTTTTATATTTATGGAGGGCTGCTTTATGTCCCAGTATGTGATTTACCTTGGAGAATGTGCCATGCGCACTTGANTGTATTTAGGTGATCCTGTATTCAGTGCGATTTATAATTGTTAGCTCTTCCTGATGGATAGACCCTTTATTATATAATGCCCTTCTTCATCCCTTGTTACTATCTTTACTTTGAAGTCCAGTTTGTCTGATATAAGTATAGCTACTCCAGCTTGCTTTTGATTTCCCGTAACATGATAGATATTTCTCCATCCCCTTACTTTCAATCTGAAGGTGTCCTCAGGTCTAAAATGAGTTTCTTGTACACAGAAATAGATGAATTTTGGTTTTTTATACATTCTGGTAACCTATGTCTTTTGATTGGGGCAGTTAGCCCATTTACATCCAGCATTATTATTGAAAAATATGGGTTTAGATTCATTGTGTTCTTTGTAGGATTCATGCTTGTGGTGGTGCCTCTGGTATCTTGCGTTCCTTGCAACATTTCCCTCAGAGAGTCCCCCTCAGGATTTCTTGTAGGGCTGGTTTAGTGGTGACGAATTCTTTCAATTTTTGTTTATTTGGAAAGACTTTTATCTCTCCTTCTATTCTGAATGACAGGCTTGCTGGATAGAGGATTCTTGGCTGCATATTTTTTCTGTTCATCACATTGAAGATTTCCTGCCATTCCTTTCTGGCCTGCCAAGTTTCAGTAGATAGGTCTGTCACCACTCTGATAGGTTTCCCTTTGTATGTTAGGGCCCTTTTCTCCCTAGCTGCTTTCAGAATTCTCTCTTTGTCCTTACATTTTGACAGTTTCACTATGATATGTCATGAGAAGATAGACTGAAGTTACCTCTGAGGGGAGTTCTCTGTGCCTCTTGGATTTCAATGTCTGTTTCCTTCCCCAGATTGGGGAAGTTCTCTGCTATAACTTGTTCAAGGACTCCTTCAGCACCTTTCCCTCTCTCTTCCTCTTCTGGAATTCCTATGATACGGATATTGTTCCATTTGATTTTATCGCTGAGCTCTCAAACTCTCCTTTCGTGTTCCTGGATCAGTTTATCTCTCTTTTTCTCAGCTTCCTCTTTTTCTACAATTGCGTCTCCTAATTCACCTATTCTCCACTCTGCCTCTTCAATCCATGCATTGGACGCCTCCATTCTATTATGCATCTCATTTATTATTGGGAGCCATTCTGAGCCCACTAGTTGAGAAAGCTCCTGGTGAGGTTAAAGCAAGTTTTCACGGTCTCTTGCCAATCAGATGACGACTGATATCCACCCCCATTCAATTATTTCTGCTTGAGCACCAACCCCCAAGGTACCTTTTTGATCATTATCAGAAGTTACTTGTTCCCTTATTCTGGCCCTGGTATGATGATTGCACCTTGTGAAGGAACTTATTGTGGGAACTTCTTTTGATTATGGGAACAGACATCGTGTCTCTGGCAGGTCCTGTTTCTCTCCATACTTTCCCTTGAGCTATGAACAGGCTAATGACCCTTACTCATAAAAGATTGACCTTTACATGTACAATTCTGTTTCTACAGTTGCATTAGTCCAAGAGGTTCATACAGATCAACATGTACATCAGCTAACCAAAAATGTCTCTCATGCGCTAGCTATTCAAGAAATCATAAAACTAGACACAAAGGAAAATGCACTCAAAGAGGCTATTCTATGTATTGGAAATGAGCTAAACTCTTTAAAGGTATGGTTGGCTCTCTGGTACCATTAAGATTATAACTGGACAATTAAGTCTTGCCCAAGATAAAGAGCCTAACTTAGAAAGAACAGATAAGGGCAGAACATAAGTTACCACATATACCTTTGTTAACTGAGGATGTATAGCACTCCCTTCCCTAAGGCCTATATTTCACAAACAATTTTCCTTACACTGGCAGTTGTGATGAGGATGGATAAGAGTATTTACAAACCTATGACTTAATCTTAGGGTTATTAAAATGTGAACACCCTGTTATTTTCTTAGTTACTCAACTGCACTATAATTGGGGCAGTTCTGCAAGAATACTTCTGAAAAACTTGTTTTTCAGAATTTTCCAAAAACATCTTATCACAGAGAACTATCCATTGCAAAAATTCCATTTTCTGATGACATGTTAATGTTTGACCTATTAATAAAGCACCAAAATTGACAGGCAGAGATGCCTGCTTGGTGATCAGAAAGGATCTCGGGGCTCTCTCACTCCCTTCCTGGCTGACACTGTCCATCCTTCAGGGACCCCTGGACCCAGCGGGAGCTGGACTCTGGCAATTTATAGCATTTTTTAATTCATCACAACTATTCTTAAGTTCCATAATCCTTGTAGCAATAGTTTATCGGATGTCTTCCATGCCTTTTTCAAGCCCAGCGATTAATTTTATGACTATTGTTCTAAATTCTTGGTCACTTATGTTGCTTATATCTGTTTTGAGCAATTCTTTAGCTGTCATTTCTTCCTGGAATTTCTTTAGAGGATAATTCTTCCGTTTCATCATTTTGGCTAGCTTTCTGTCTCTTGTTAGTTTTAAAAGCTTGTTATGCACTATGCACCTGCAAGCACTGCTGTATTAAAGAAGGCTCTTTGACTGTCCAGGGCCTGTCCATTCAGGAAGTGTTCTTTGAGACTTTGGTTATTTTATTTCCCTACTCATAGTGGTATTTGGGACCGTCCACCATGTGTACTTTTGCTTGTTTCCAGAGGTAGCCCTGGAAAAGAAAACAGACAAACACACAGGGAACAAAGACACACAACGCACAGACAAATCCAGCAAACACACAAACAGAAAGGGAAAAAGAAAAAAAAAAGAAAGGCAAAAAGAGGAAGGAATAAAAACAAATAATAAAAATAAAAAGAAAGAAAGAAAAAAGAAGAAAAGAAAAAATGCAAATGACAAAAGACAGTCGAAAAGCATAAAACCAGAATTCCCAGCTACAAATAGAGCCGGGTGTATGCAGTGCAGATGGAAGAGCATATACAAAGACAGAAATGACAGGGCGGGGAGGAAGCAAAATTGGAAGAGAAATGACCAGGCAGAGAGACTAAGAGACTTAATTCAGAGACAGAAAGAGGAGAATATGGTAAGAGGCGAGGAGAAAGAAATGAAGAAAATGTTACTCAGAAAAACTATATAGTCTGATTACTCCAGAGAGACAGAGAGAGACATAGCGGTGGACATGTAGAATATACATCTAGAGAGTGGATTAAATATGACTGCTTAAGTAAACCAGTGACCAAAGTGCCCAGTTCAGCAGAGGGGAGGGATACAAACGAGACAAGGGAAAATATATCTGAATAGAAAGAACTGATCTAGAATTAATCACTGCAGTGCATCCATGTTGGTTTTGCCCCAGGCTCCAGTAAAAAAAAAAAAGAAAAAAAAAGCAGCTCTCTAGCGGGGATGGGCTTGGTTTGGTGTAGGAGGGTCTTCGCCTCCACTGCATCCCGCTGACCACTCTCTGACGTCCCACCTTGGTGGTTGTGGGGAGAAAAATGGCAGCATCCCAGTCCCTTCTTGAACCAAGCGTTGCAACTCACTCTTCTGGGTCTGATCTCTCTGTGCTGTAGGCATAGCCGAGGTGGGCCATGCTCTATATTCCAAGCCCAGGCTCGTTTCCAGATCTTAGTCCGCGCACCCCATTGATACCGTCCGAAATATAAACCCATAGGCCAAGTCTCTCGAAGCAGTTTCAAGCCTCTCACCTCCCCCACTGGGATTGGAGCAGAGCCAGTAGAGTGGTGGAGTGGCTTCAGGCACGCCGCTTCCCCTCCAGGTGGAGCTGGCGAGCAGAGGAGCAGTTTCTCCTTGCGTCACTTAGGACCAGGGTGTCCAGCTCAAGGTCAGCTGCACAGCTAGAAACTGGATCCCTCTGTGTCCTGAGCCGAGGTTTTTCTCTTCTCCAGGGACAGAGACAGTTCCTTGAGCAGTTTCAGCTGCTCTTTCTTTTCCCCTCGACTCACCGAGGCACCCTGCAAAGGGGGCTCCCTCCCCTCCCTTCGTATCTCTGGTCCTGGTCCATTTTTATCTTCCTCAGTTTACGCTCACACTATAAGGTTATCTCAGTGGACGCTGTCTCCTTTTCCTCCCAAACTTCAGGATTCTGTAAGGGTTCCCGTGGCTTCAGGCCTTCTTTGTTTGAGAGATGGGGACGAGTGAAATGCACAGAGCTCCCTACTTCTCTGCCGTCTTGCCCGGAATCTCCACAGCTGCTTCTTAATATTTTAGGAGCTGATGGCTAGATAGAGCAATGCTAATCTGGTCAATGTGATGGCCCCCAAACCCGTATGAACTTTCTTCCCAGCTGAACATAATCTCCACCTCTCTTCTGCCTTCCAAATATCATACTAGTGCATCTCATTGAAACAATCTACCTTACAACCAGAATCCTAGTTTCAAAGAAATCTAGAAATGCAGTCATTAGCTTTTCCACTCCTGAAGAATAAGAACACATAGAGAAGAGTGTGGGAATAGAAGTCAAGTGCTAATTGGCTATATTTAATCTGAAGAAGATATGTCTTATAGGAATGAGTCTTCAAGCATATGAAGGACTTCTTGCAAAAGAAGAGACTTATCCTGAGTTGCACCTGAGAGCAAGCTAGAACACTTGATCTGTCCTAGTACATCTTAAAGGGATGTTTATTGGGATCTACACCTTTGGATATGCTTATTCCGGGCTCTGGGCTGACAGACAAATGCATGTCCAAGACATAATCACCTCATGGTGATCTAGCCAAACTATCCAAGTGCTTAAGACCTCTCTCTGCTCACATCACATCTACCAACACCTCATTATCAAAAGCAAGTTACATGGCCAAGTCTAATGTCAATGTAATGTACACTCCACCCATAATGGAAAGGCACTGCAGTATTATATAGCAAAGAACATGGATGTACGATAACAAGGAAGTGAAGAATTGGGACCAATGACCCAATCCATGACAACTTCTAAAGTCTTTTTCAATGCTGCAGTTTTGCATTCTGTAACTCTATGACACAGATTCATGAAGATGTGTGAACTCCCTCTCCAGTTACTCACTTTGCCTCCAAAACTCCCCAAAAGACCACAGATAACTAATCTCAACCAAACTAATCCTTTTTATAACCTTTCTATCTCAAAGGAAAAGTTATCCCTCTCTCCAACCAAGCCCCATTTGTAAGCTAAATTCAACCCCAAAGTCTCATAAACTGATTTATCCCTATTCATTCTTTTTCTCTCCTAATCTTCACCTTGGATCCTTTCCCAAAAGACAATCAAGTAGTTGGCTTATGACAGTAAAAATAAAAGCTCTCCTATTGCATTGTATCTCCTCTAGCACTCTGTATTACTCTGAAATCTGGCCACAACTGCTCACACAAAGAACAAAGAGGTCGTATTTGCCAAGTTTGCTGTTTATTGTTGCAGGGTTTGGTGAAGCACAATAATAGCACTTCTCTTCCCTGCCTAAGTTCTACTTCAAACGAGAAAGAAGAAGAGAGGATGAAGCCAACATGGAAGAAATATTTGTTAGATGCGAGAACCAAATGCACCTATCTACTTCCTATGCCCCTCTGGACCAGTCAATCTGAGAATAAGTTTGAGTCTGCAGGGCAGACACACTTACCCCAGGATTCTGTCTCACTGTCCTAGGTAGAAAAAATCATATCCCGTCCTACTCCAGTGGTCAGTTTTGTTAATAGATATACTCCAGTCAAGAAAAATGGACCAATAATATTTATTTCAGACCCAAGAAAGAGATGAAGAAGTAAGTGTAAAGTGTGTGAGTAAACCGCCCCTCATGGAGACTAGAAGACTAGAAAAGAGGTGCTTCCTCTCTAAGTTACTTTACAGGTCTTTAATTTGCTTGAGTTCTTTAGGAGATTCACACTATTGCTCCTTCTTGGATACTGATGCTTCCCTGGCTCTGGAAAGCCTCCCCTCCCCCACCCAACTTAACTTCTAAGATAATCCCCTTTCCAGGTTTTCTTCTTCATATCTGCCCTATTTAATTTACTTAAAACAGGATATTTATGGGGACAATACCATGTTTTCCCATTTTCTGATGTCCCTTAGAAATTACATCCATTTCTGTAACGCTGTCACCCATGTGCTCTAGATCCATATAACTAGATATTTACCTGGCTACTAGGCATCTCTCCTCAAGGATGCCGAAATACATCTTGAATGCAAAAATGTCAAAATATATTTGTCATCTTTTCCCCAAAGCAAACTTTATCTCCTATTATCTCTGCCATTGTATATGGCACTAATATTCATCCAGTCTTCCAAGCCAAAAATATTAAGAAACATCTTGACTACTCTCTCTCCTTTCCCCTTCCACCCTCTCTACCACATTACTAGGTCCACTGAACTTCATTTCCTAAATATCTTTCAAATCAGTTTCTTCCTCTCCATTTCTCCTGCCCCTGCCTTGGCTTGAACCTTCAATATTTATTCATATTTAATTTGCTACAGTATTTCTTCAACTGCTATACCCAGTTTCAACTCCTTTAAAATGGACATTATTTGGGTTGAGCTGTTTATTTTTCTCCTTTCTTTTCCTTCAAATCTAACATCAATTACATCTTTTGTTTACAGCATCCCGATTTTGTTAAATGAGCATAAGGAGTAAGTGAGCACAGTACTTTTAAAAAATACTTTTCAATTGATGATCTTTGTGTAATATATATGGCAGTCCTCGTTTACTGTAATATTTGATTAACCGAAAGTGTCTATTGATTAATAATGGTGGGGAACAGACAAATTACAACAATATGTTAAGGGCCAAGGAATTAAAAAACAATAAAGGCTTTCATAATAAAAGTTAAATCTATCAAAGGAGAGGATCAATGATTCTTTGTTTCTCTTTCCTGGTCACTAGTAATGTTTTAATATCCTCAGGCCTCAACTGTGTAACTTCTATGGGTTTTGTTTTAAGTGAACATGGTTCCTTTGTGTAGTATTGCCTCTGTAACAGTATCCAAGTTAGTGAAACCCACTCCACAAGCTTATGCTATACAAATTTGTGCTTTCATCTGTATAACTCCCCCTGAAACACTTTTCTATCAAAGTAACAGTTACCTTAGATGTGTTCAAACCCACCTAAACATAAAGTATTCACTTTAGTCTGTCACACACTGCTTCCTCTACCTTATACACTGGAAGGAAGTCCTTTGGTTTGAAAGCTTTGCCAGTATTTGAGAAAGTAAATCACTTTCAAGTTCAGGGTGAATATTTTCAAAAGGATTTTACAAAGGGTTTTAATGACAACATAGCCTCTCTTCCCCCACCCTCAGCTAAAGCCTGATTTTGAACTCTTTAAATTCAACACCAAGCCTAGATTCTTAGACTGTAAGAGCTGAAAAGAACTTTTGTTTCCATCTCAATTCCACCTACTCATTTTACAGTCAAGAAGATAGACACCTGGAGAGAGAAAAGCATTGTTCAAGACCCTGATATGTTTATCATGTTTAAGATTTATTTCCCTAACAGTCTCAGGATTTGAGTAGCCCTCACAATGAGGCACCTCTCTCTCCTGATTCCCTGGCTGCTGGCTGCAACTCAGAAGCACTCAGGCTGCAACTCAGGAGCCATTCATGATCTCCCATAAAAGGTCAACTTCTGCCTCTTTTCCTTAAACCTGAAGAACCCTCTTCAAGCCTCTCTCAGAGGGAGGAGGCACCGGGGGTGGGGGTGGGGAATTTCTGCTAAGGCAGAGCAATGAGCCACTGAATCTGGTGGCTTATCCTCTTAGGAAGAACAGTCCTGGGGTATCTAGATGTTGCCAAAGCCACTGCCTCACAGGGGCAGCTGGGCATCCAAAACGAAAGATTAGAGATGACACTGGCTGCCCAAAAGAATGGTAAAGGGGAAAGGGAGGAGTAAGAGCAGTCGCAGCAGAATTTTCTCTTCCCCAATCACAAAGATAAAGTGGTTGGCATGTCCTCCCTTCCTTTGGCAACCCCCTGCACACACACACATACATATCCACACACTAACAACAATAACCCCTACCTGTCCTAGCCAGCTACCATTTTGTGATTTTGCTACATATTTACACCAGTCAGTCTGAGGGTAGGAAGGGGAAACAAAAAATACAGTGTAGCTTCCTCCAGGTATCTTACTCCCATAGTATAACCTATATTTTATAACCTCTGGAATCCCAGATTTGAATTTTTCCACTCTTTCTGGAGTCATCATCCTTACTTTGTATCCTAAAGTATAAGGAATATATATAATAAAAGAGCTAAGAGTCCAGTAAATAGCCTTCTACTTCTAGCAACCAGGAAGTGCAAGTATTCGTTTTCCAATTTTTTTTCAGGCACCCAAGAAGACAAGTAAAGGATAGATCCAACTCAAAAGAAAGAACACCTACACTATTACACCATGAAATGGGAAAGGGTGTGTACCTTAAAGTGACGCTAGCCTCATCACTGCAAATATTCTAGCATGGATGATAAAAACAGCTGATTAAGATTTTGTTAAAGGGGTACCTAAAACTAATGTTACACTCCATATCAACTTTACTCAAATTTTAAAAATAAAAAAAAAAGATTTTGTTAAAAGGAACTGAGACACTAGCTAAGGGTTGGAAAAGGTGGTCTTTAAGTTGACTTTTAAGATTCTAAGAGCAGTGGTAGATATGAACTGAATGTGACTCCAGCCTTAATTGGAAAGTGAATTGCCAGTGGAAATAAGGGAAGGGCAGAACAAGACTTCACAGAAGCTAGCAAGGTGGATTTCAAGGGGATACCAGTTCCACACATCAAAACATCAAGGCAGAAAGTCCTTGATTTAGTCAATATTTATCTTTCAGCTTAATCTGTCTGGACATTGAACAAAAACAAGAATTAAGTGAACAAAAACATAGAATTAAGCTATGGCTCTCTCCCCCCAATATGCATAACTGCTTAAGCAATGCCATGTTAGATTGGTGTCTGGCTGCATAAAAATTGACTATTTTTGTAGCAAAAAACATTTTTTTGGAATGTTTTGCAAAGAACATTCCAAAGGCAAAATGACCTAAAGAGCTTGCAAAGTCATTATTTTCTTTCTGAGAGTTGAGTGCAATTGTAGTTAAGGCAAACAAGTGGCATTCAACTCAGCTGCAGCTGGTAGAGAACCCATTTGTATATGCGAATTGACCAGCTAATATTATTGCAAAGTGTCATTGATCCTTGAAAGTGTGAATGATAACAAGGCTGACGACTTTTTCTTCCTTCTTCCTGTCCCATTACAAACCAAAAGTTTTGTAGTTGTTATTGCTTTTAGAGCTAGAACTTCACATTATTTGAAAAGTGTTCCCCACACTGCACAGCTCTCCTCTTTCAGAGAGGAGACCAGGCAGACAGAACTGGTTCAGAATCATCAAGTGGCAGAAGAAAAACACATGCTCCAAGAGAAGAGGTCACTTAATATAACAAGACAAAAAATATCAGTGGAAGACAGGAACAATGCATTAGTGAGCAGTGGGGTACAAAGGGTGAAGGTGTTTTATCACTGACATTGTTTAGAATTGCTGATACATGAGGATAACATTAAAAAGACCAAATCTGAGTCAGTTTAATTACTGCTCTTCAATTTTGCAGACACAATGCATCCCCTCATTTCTGCACTAGGGCGGAACCTGACTACTCTCACCCATGGTAAGGCACTGTTCATGAGCATTCTGTAGCTTGTCTCCCTCATAGCTCCTTTACAACACACCTTCTTGGGGAGGAATGTGCCACGTCTGCTGCTGGTCCCCAGGGTGTCTTATTTTGCTAATCAAGACAATGAATAAAAAGATTTGAGAAATGGAAGGAGTCAAAAACAAACTAGGGATTTTTTTTTTCTTAATTGAAAAGAGTTTAGCGGAACAGAAAATAGGTAGTCCAAAAAAAGTGCAATGAGTAAGACAACCCCTGTTTCACCACCATAACCACCAGCACTATAGCCACTGCAGTAGAACTAAGGATGCATTCAGGATTCAGGAGTCAAGAAACTCTAGAGGTGAACTTCCAGAAGGGATAGGAATTGGAAGTGAGAAAGGTTTGGGGGGGTAACAGCTCGGCAGTCCTTCAGCTCAAACAAGACTGGGCAGACTCCAAAACGGAGAGATGGACAGCAAATGAGCAACCTGGCCTTGTTTGATCAATGGAAGCAAAGGCAGAGTATTTATGTGAAGCAAAGAGTAATGGTCAAGGAGCTGTCTTGGTTTGTCACCTTTAACTTGGGGAGCTCAATACAGTTTAAAACTCTTGAGATACAAAAATCTTTCTAACTTTTCTGAGAGTCATTTCTACCCCCACGCCAAATAGGGAAAATGAGGGACAAAGTCTCAATTCACTTACTTGAGGTCACACAACAAGTGTAGAATGCAACAGAATGTAATGCACAGGCTTTGTACTTCCCATTTTACCACCCCCTCCACTGAACCCCTTCTTCCTTCTCTTCCTCTCTGGATAACCATCTTCAAAGTCAACCAAAGCCAGGCCACATACAGTAAAACATCACCTATGTCTGTGATTTAATTCCCCCAGAAAGATCATGACTTTATGAATATCCCTGAAACTAGAATAAGAACCCCTGGGTTTTTTCTCTGTTGTCCATAGAATGGGAACAGAGGACAGTCAACATGCCAGGGAAATACCAGGCACTACTGTCCCTATTTTTAACTCTTTTACTCTCTTATTGCAAAGCTTCTCCAACCAAGTCATCTTTTTTTCTTCCTTTCTTCCTTCTTTCCTTCTTCTCTCTTTCTTCCTTCCTCTCTTCTTTCTTTCTTCCTTCTTCCCTTTCTTTCTTTCTTCTTTTCTTTCATAGCATGATTGCACAAACTGTGAATGAATAAATGAATTAATGAATTCGATTTTCTCTTTGGAGACAAATAAAACTTTAAAATTACTTTAGCACTTTCTGAGGAGACCTAGAAGTCTAGCAACTTTGCATCATAATTATTGAAGGCACGTAGGCTATCTGATTCCATGCAGAGAAAATTAAAATAACAAAAGCAAAGATCTTATCCATTAGGAAATGTGTGTAGTGCTGACACTCTGATATTTATCTTGCTCACTCCTAATTTCTTCAGATCCCTCACATCAGAGAGTTAAAATCTTCCTTTGCCTTATCTCTGAATAAATTAATTTCTGATTAAAGCCAATGGGCAGTTTTACACAAAGGAGATTTTTAAAATGAGGAAATTCTTACTGGAGTGATTTCAGAGCTGGCTCCTCAACTGCAACAGGACACTATGTCGCTGACCTTTAAATTCAATCAAGGCTGTACAGCCCAGACTTACTGTTCTCAAGGTGGTGGGGTGAGTTTTCTGGGAGTCTTGCCAAATGTCCCATCTCTAAAGTCCATGATAAATAAGAAGAGTAGTTATTTTCTACCATTTTAACCGTTCAAATTATTATTACACAGGAAGAACTGATCGTTTTGGTTCTCTATGACCCAGAAACTTTATCAGTGCTTCTGTTCTTTTGTAGTGAACTCACTTGTAATGGATCAGAGTTAAAAGATTTACAGAAGATAAAAATAATTCTACTTCTGGGATAACAGTAGTCTGAAGATGTGCCATTTGTTTGACATATGAAGTATAGCTCTTCTCCTACTTTCTGGAATAAAGAGAGGTTTTCCAACTATGGAATGAGAAAAGATGGTAGAAAGTTATCTTTAGAGAAGTAGACTTCTCAGTGGCACTTTGCCACACACAGTGTCTTTCTGTCTCAACCCTCAAGGACTAGACAAATAATCCCTCCCTGGACTGTAAGACAAAGACATCATCAAAGATCAAAACCAGCTTATCCATGGATCTCTCTGAAGTGTGGCCAGCATAGCTACTGGGCAGGGTGACTAAAATAGTCAGAAAATCCTAAAAAGTATCTTGGCAAATGGCATCAAATCCTTTCTGGAACAGTACTGATTATAATAATCTAATTAATTAATTAAACTTAAGGGATATTGATCAGTGAGGTCATTAACCCAATATCCACATAGCCAAACAGCACAGCCTTCCACAGACAGCTCAGAGTTCTGAGCAAATAGTCCATGAAATAGTGCAACCTTATTGAAAAAAACACACAAAGCTGCACAGGAACAAAACACAAATATCAGAAAGCCTCTGTAGGCAACTGAAGGGCTTAGGTATTTGACCTTCTAAGAAAGTTTGTTCATGCTGATATGTAAGGCAATATAGGAATGTGAAATCATATTCAGACAACAACAACAACAAAAAGAACAAAGAGCAACATCAATAAACAGCAAGAGATAAAGCAGGGAAACTTCACTTTTAAAAAATTAAGCATAGGGGCACCTGGGTAGCTCAGTCAAGCATTGGGCTCTTGATTTTGCCTCAGGTCATGATCTCACAGTTCTTGAGTTCAAGCCCCACATCAGACTCTGCACTGACACTGCGGAGCCTGCTTGGATTTCTGTCTCCCTCGCTTTCTGCCTCTCCCCTGCTTGCTCCTCAAAATAAAAATAAATAATAAAATAAAAATTAAGCAAAAATATACAGGGAATCTGTGAGCCTATGGACCAAAGATACCACATTTTAATAAAGGAAAGCAGGAATTAAAAAAGAGTCATGCCAGGGCACCTGGGAGGCTCAGTAGGTTAAGTATCCAATTTCAGCTCCAGTCATGATCTCATGGTTTGTGAGTTTGAGCCCCGCATCAGGCTCTGAGCTGTCAGAGACTGCTTCGGATTCTGTGTTTCCATCTCTCTCTGCTCCTCCCCTGCTCATGCTCTGTCTCTCTCTCAAAAATAAACATTTAAAAAAAGTCATGGCTGTAGATAGTCCTAAATAATTTAGAAAATCTGTTTATAGTTCATCTTCTATGTTACAAGTCTAGATTTGTTCAGTTAATTCCTTTGTCTATGATCCTGAGTTAAAGATAAAGGATCTTATTCAGCTGTGAAGAGTAGAAACATTTTTTAAAAATTTTAGTAATTCAACCAGACATGTAGGAGCCTGACTTTGGTGCCTCAGCAACAATAAATGAGACATCTTTCATAACATACTAATAAAGTTCTGTGTCTGAACTGGAACCAAGGTTCCTCAACTTCAGCACTTTTGATATTTTGGACTGGATCATTTTTGTCATGGAAGGCTGTCCTGTGCACTGTAGGATATTCAGCACCATCTGTGAAAAGAGCACTCATGTGTGTATGTGTGTGTGTGCGCGCGCATGCACACACACACACACACAGAGCTGTGTCAGTCTGCAGTGTCTTAATGGGGTGTGGGGAGGGGACAGTCAGAAAAATTATCCCTAGTTGAGAAACATTTAGACTAAATCTAAATCTAGTAAGAACATTGCCTAGCAAATAATGGTGATAATTGCTACTCCACAGGATGGTCATGCAGCACTTCAAATTTAAATTCTTGGCCTTATTAATCTCTTCAGATCAAATTTCCAAAGGGGTCTTTGATTTTTGCAAATGTCATTACATATTTGCTTGCAGGCAGTTAATTAAAGTCAAATTTAAACTACCTATGTTGAAATAAAATCCCCAAATTTCCTGCCATAAAATGAAAGTATGTGTGAGCGCAAGAGAGAGAAAGAAGTACATGCACTTTTGTTTGTTGCTTTTTAAAGGACATGTATATGCACTTGGAAACATTTCTGTTCGCTTTTTAGGACACACACATTACAATCTACCCTTGTCACTCTGACAAATGTTTCCTTCACTGTTGGAAGTAATTCAAACTAATAAGAGATGGGTCTGCCCTCTTACACATGCTTTAAATCTATGTAAAGTTGGGTGTAACCATTTATTGTACAAGTTCTCCACAATGCCTTCCAGAGCAGTTTCAATAAGGAGGCAAAAAAGAAAAATTCCAAGAGTACTGTCTTAATGGCAGTCATTTATAGTGATCAACTACCAGTCATATGGTTTTGATGAAAAATGGCTTGTAGAGAGGGACTCCTGCAAGAAGACAGAATATCAGTAGTTACATTTTGACATTCAGAAAAAATCAGAATGTGATTATAGTTTCCTCAGTGGCCAAGTCTGTGAAGGAAGTAGCCATTCACACTTCTGCAGGTTTCTCTGACACTACGTCTTCTCCAAAAGTTTTTGAAAGACCTCACAGGCTTTCCAAGGTTATTTCAGCCACCCTATCCTGAGACTTATGTAGACTACCATGTGATGCTATTTGTGTTTTGGATGACATAAGCAAGTAACATTGTCTTATGATGTTGAAGCCTGGAAATTTCTAGGTCCCCCTTTGAATGCCCTTACTCAGCTGACCTGTGATAATAATCATACATCACACATTTGAACAACTAATAAATCTTGAATTCCTTGTTTTACAATCTGAGGTTGATGCTGTTGTAGTTGGCATTTGTTGTTGGTCTCTTTGGCATTTGACTGCCTTCTTTCCCAAATGCCTTTGATCTGTTTTGCCCCCACTTACTCTCCTTGCCTTATAAGGACTCTCAGGGAAAACCCTGACCACATTCCAGTTGTAGACTCCAACAATTTTACTGATCACTGAGTGAAACCACAAATCTTTACCTTTCCTTTATGAACAATAAAAACTGAGAAACTTGTAGTCAATAATAAAATACACAGAGGTATGTGGTCTAGATTGATTGAAAATTCTAAATCTTAAATCAGCCTATTTTTACCAAACTGCTCAGCAGATTATATTTTCCAAAGTTGTAGAAATTCTCCCATCCTACATATTCTTTTAAAATACCGCCACTTCCTCCATCAAAAGGTTGAGTCTAGGTCTTCTCCTTTTAAACATGGGAAGGACTTTTTGACTTCCTCAGTCTACAAAGTATAACAAGAGAGACTTTGTGACTTTCGAAGGGAGGTCATAAAAATGCCATGTATTTCTGCCTTATTCTCTTAGGATACTCACTTGTGGGAACCCAGCCCAAACAGTCCATGGAGAGGTCCCATGTGAAGACAGACTAAGGACTCTGGTTCATAGCACCTACTGAGCTCCCAGCTGACTATCAACACCAACTGGCCAGATAGGTGATGTGCCATCTTGAAGGTAAATCCTTCATTCCCTGAGTGAACAAACCTACTCAACTGACACCACTAGAGACAAGTCTGAGAAAAGGCAATTTGAGCTCTTCCCAAATTGCAGATTTGTGAGCAAAATAACTGCTACTTGATGCCACTAAATCTGGTGGTAGTTTGTTATGTGGTAGTAGATAGATAATACATACTTGCAGGTTTCAGGAACTAGCAACTGTAAGTCTTAAACATAATTTCAGGAATTTCTCCAGATAAAACAAGAGCCAAGGTAAATATTCTTAAATGTTTATTACAAAACTGTTTAAAGAAAAAAAATCCAAGTGCCCAACAATTTGGTATTGTTTAAATACTATATGGCACATTTGTGCAATGGTGTGATGCTCAGCCAGTGTTTGAAAAGGCAACATTTAAAGTATATTGAGATAGCAATTTTTAAATATTTAATTTTGGTAAAGTGCAAGTGGGTGGAGGCAGAGAGAAGGGGCCAGAGAATCCAAAGCAGGCTCTGTGCTGACAGCAGTGAGTGGGAGGCAGGGCTCAAAATCATGAATCTCGAGATCATGACCTGAGCCAAAGATGCTCAACAGACTGAGCCACCCAGGTGCCTCGAGATAGCCATTCTTAAAACAGTATATGTAAAATGATTCCATTTTTGTGATGTGCATCTGTACGTGGATGCATATATTTACATGTGGGGAAAATCTTAACACCTATACTTCAAAATATGTATCAGGGTTACCTGTGCATGAGGGGCTAAGAGTTTTCCTTGGGACTTTTTCCTGCTCATCTGAATATTCTAATTTTTCTTACTGAACACGGGAAAGCTGAACTCATTTTTAAAGCCTTTAGAGAAATCAAAGCATTCTCCTTATAACTTGACTACAAAAGAAAGGATCACACGGGGCCATCTCTGTTTGTGGTTGTTTCCAGAAAGTGGACTGACCTATGGCATATTCAAACGTGCACCACTGGAAGTTGTGTCATCACAGAACTCCTCTCCAATTCCTGATTTCATGTTTCCCTCTATTTGATTTTCCAGAGTCTTCAGATCAGAAGGATACAAACTTCTCTTCCTTCCAGCGTAGAAGCGGGAGGCGAGGGGCACAAACGCCAACCAAAGAAACGCTTTTGGGATGGAAGGGTTAGGGGCTGGCAGCAACAGCCTCACCAATAACGCTGGCACCTAGTGCGACTTTTCAAATTCCCTGTCACAATGAGGAGGGTGGTTCAAGGGACTGTTTCATGATTAAATACAGTTAATGCCTTGCTTCTGAAAGAGTGAGGGTACACAAAGCCCTAGACGATGGTCAAAGAGAAGAAAAAAATGGGTCTCTAAAACAAGGCAACTTTGCCAACCCAACCTAGAATTTTGAAATCACCTCTCAAGAGGTTTTCCCATATAATTATATACCTTCTGCCTTGTTAGGAAGCCCTTGTTTCCTTTTCTTCTGCCTTCAAATGGGGTACATTCACAACTATGCCCTGTCCTCCTCTGGTTATGCTTAGGCCCATAATATTAATGTATCAGCACATCACACCTCTGGGCTTTCCACAGGTGTCTATGTCAGGGTAAGGGTGGGGCTAGAAGGGTGTCCTTTCACCAATCCAGACACCTTGAAACTTGAACTCAAGCTCTTCAAGGAAACGACTTCAGCTACATAGTTTAAATGGCTGCTAAGCAAGTGGCAAGCTAACTCACTTCAGAATAAAAGGGAAAGGCTTCTGCCAATTCTTTCTCTATCCTCTCCCCTTTTCCTACTGCAAAAGGGACTTTTCATTGAACTGATTTGCTGTAGAATGCAGCAAATTTCCATTCCTATTCCTACATGGGCTGCAGTTCAGCTGAAAGCACCTGGTCTGGCGTCACAGCCCAGCCCTGGAGACTCTGCACTCAAGGTCCGCAAATAAGTACCTGTTATAGTCAGCAAGGGATAAAAAGGAAGAGTTGACGGTTAGATACACTGTATCACCGGGAGTCAGGTACCTGCCTGGGTGACTATCACAGTAGAAGGCTAAGATGCAAACAACCCCCAAGATGCTAACCCATGTTTTCCCAACCACACATAGGAGTCCAGGGTCTCTCTCTCTCTCATTTGGAGACACAAAGTAGGAGAGAAGATTAGAGAACAGCATTTGTGAAGTAGCCTAAGTAATTACCAAGTACCAGGCACAAAATGTACAAATTTATTTGTAAGGAAGCTTTTGACTGCTCCAATCTTGAAGATTTATTTTTACTCTACCACTTACTGAGGTGTTAAGCATGTGCTAAATACATCATTCTTACCCTCTGTGACGGTTGATTTTGTGTGTCAACTTGACTGGGCTACTGGGTACCCAATCATTTAGGAGAACATTATTCTGGGTGTATCTGTGAGGGTGTTTCTGAATGAGATGAACATTTGGTAGCCTCCCTGATGTGGGTGGTCCTCATCTAGCCAACTGAAGGCTTGGAAAGAACAAAAGGCTATGGAAGAAGGAACTCCTCCTGCTCTTGGTTGATGAGGTGGGAAGTTGGTCTTTTCCTGTCTTCAGACAAACATACCGACAGGTCTCCTGGCTCTCAGGCCTTCAGACTTGGACTTGGACCTATAGCATCAGCTCTCCTCGGTTTTCAGAATGTCTTGCCAACTATAGACCTTGGAATTTCTCCGTTTCCATAATCATCAATCCAATTCTTTTGGATTAATGATAGATAGATATTTTGTTTTCCCAGAGAACCCTAATACAACCTGCTTCCTCCGCGATAATATGGAAGTAATGCCTATCTGGTAAGGCAAATCAAATAAATACAATGAAATACATCAGACCATGTGTAGCAACATGGATGGACCTTGAGGGTGTTATGCTGAGCGAAATAAGTCAGGCAGAGAAGGACAAATATCATATGTTTGCACGTATAGGAGGATTAGGAGGAACTTGACGGAGGAACAAGGGGGAGAAGAAGGGCGGAAATGGTGGGGGAAAGAGAGAGAAGCAAACCATGAGAGACTCTTGAATGCTGACAAAAACTGAGGACTGATGGATGTGGGGGGAGGGGGGGATGGGCATGGAGGAGGACACTTGTGGGGATGAGCACTGAGTGTTATGTGGAAACTAATTTGACAATAAACTATTAAAAAACAAACAAACAAAAAAAAAAATACATCAGACCTGGTACAAAGTAGGCACACAGTACATACTGGCATTCTCCCTAAGCCCAAGTTTCCTGCAATAAAGTTTGCTTACAGGTTCTCCTCTTTTTAGTAAACCAGTATTCTAAGAGATGTCTATACTAGGTTCATTGGGTATGTGACATAGTCCGCAAACTTATGTGTATCATTAACATCACCTATTTCCATTTACAGCAACTTAATTCAGAGTCCATAAACACATCCAGCCAGACCGAAAGTTAATTCTTAGAGGTTAATATTAAGACTTCCCAGGGAAGAAATCCAAGACATTTTGTGGCGCCCAAAAAAGACAGGAAAAAGTAACATTTAATATCTAGTCATAGTTGACATTCACGTTGGCCAAGTTATCCCTTGAGGTTCAGATGCACCTGCTTCTGTGCCATGCACAGTACCGTGAAGTCTAGGTGGAGGCTAGACATCCTGGTGCCCAGGGCCCCACCACCTTACTGAACCCCAACACATCCTGCTCAGCATCTATAATCCTGAGGACACCTCAAGAGCTGTCATCCTAGAGAGGGCCCACTCACAGAAAGCTACTCATATTTATATCATATTTCACCTGATCTGAGACAATTTGAAAAAGTATAAAACAGATCGTTCTACAAGTTAACTAAATAAAGGGCATAGAGGATAAAAGCACATCAAACCATCTGAAGACAGGAAAGGAGAATAATTTCTATTATCATTTTATCTTTTTGTACACCTAATACTTTGAGCCAACTCCCAGCAAAAGTTTGGAACAGAATAGATTATACTCACTTTTGGAGGTTGAAATAAATAACATTTTATAATCCCATCTTTCAGAGAACACCACTGAGCAAGTGGAGTGATGGTTTGGAAGTGTTTGCTATTTTGAACTTTATACTATTTCTCCATCCAAATAATCAGCAGTGAGCTCATACAGGTGAATATAGGTATACTGAAAGCACAAATAAAGGAAACTTGAAGAAACAACTTGTTTAAAAAAATTAAACCTTCAAAATATTTATTAAAAACAGGTAGAGTATAAGACCAGAGATCACCAGTGATGTTTCTGTATTTCAAAAGAAAAGACTTGAGGAGTGCTGGATTGAGAAACCCATTGAGGTGTGCCCTTTGCAACATGTTAGCAACTTCAGATCAATTTGACACCTAGGATTGGCAAACTCTGGCAAGATTGCAAATGACACCAAGCTGGCTGGTTGATGGGTTCTAAGTTCAAAACCATCTTGTCAGCATGAAATAAGCTTCTAATAATAAAAAAAATAATTAAATAAAACTATATAAGAATAATAACTTCCAAATACTCTAAGCCTGAGTTGGGGTTTCAAATATCAGCTGCTTCAGCACACCGTGCTTAGTAACGTTTCTTAACAACAACATAGAGAGATGTAGATCCATAACAGTAATTTGAAGCAACATAGCTTAAACAACTTTGGGTAAAAGGTAAATATGGCCTTATATTAAAGAAAAAAGGGTAATGTATGAATCTCATGGACTCACCAGCAGTAGAAATCACTAAGCATACACCAATCACATCTTATCTGAAGTGCCATGTTCTGTTTTCAATGTCAGATTTTGCAATAACATAGACTGGGATAGAAGGTCACCGTAGAAAGAATTTCTTTGCTGACCCAGCATGGCTACAGAAATAAGTAATACTTTTCTTTAGTGCTTGCCTCAACCCATCCAAGAGTGAATACCCAAGAGTGAACAGCAACTCATCAACTGAGCTGAGATTTCTTCACCACCCTTTGGGGGGCCAGAGTAATCAACAAAAAGGATTGGTTGTGGGGGGAAGAGACTCTAAAATCTCCTGTGACTTTTGTAGTAAAAGTACGCACATCTGGATTTATTGTGCTACCAAGCCAGCTCACATAATAGAAAAGAGATAACTTTTCAAAAAAGAAGTTGGGGTAGCAGATGCTGAGTAATCAGAACATATGTTGTTAATAAATGTAATGAGAGCCATTTAGGTTAATACAGGGAAAATGAATTAGTAGCTGACTTATAGGTTAGTCATTAATCTTTTCCTACAGTGACTAGAATGGCTTTTGGACATGGTAGACTGACCAAACAATGATTCTGCTGTTTCATCTTAATCATTTTAAGTCATACATTTGAGCCAAATCCAGGAGCAGTAGGGGAATCTTGGCTTGTGCACCTAGGTTAGGTTCCCCCACAAAAAAAGACACTGCTGGGCAGGCCTGCTAATGAACCTCATGGAGAATAATTCATCCCAAAGGAAGAGATAGTCAAGAGACAGAAGGACAACAGGCCAGAAACATCAGTGAAAGATAATTTTGAGTAAAGCACGATATCGATCACTAAAGTTGTCCTGAAGGCCAGCTCAGCCCGGGGCTCAGTCCTGAATCTTAGTAGGAAAGCCACAATGTATCCAAAAGCCAAAGAGTGCCGCTGGCTAAGACCATATAAATTTACAGTCGAAGCCTCCCAATCCCCACCATGCTTTGCTCCAAACAAATAGCAATGATAAACATCTTTAGAAGAAAATCTAAAACACAGTCATGTTTTTGTAGAGGAAAAAGTGACCCAGAACACAAAGCAGTGAGTGAGGCTGAAGCTGCAGACCCCTCTGGGTTCTGGGTATGAAGTCTGTCAGAGGCTAAGAAGGGTTAGGATAACCCCATCCCCACCACCACCACCTCCTGCACACACTACAGGAAACCTAACTTGGTCTCTCTGCTTGAAATCAAGAACTATGATGAGACTCTCTCATCATAAACGAGGGGCTAAAATAGTTTAGCCAACAGGTCATAGTCTCACAGTTCGTGGGTTCGAGCCCCACGTCGGGCTCTGTGCTCACAGCTCAAAGCCTGGAGTCTGCTTCTCATTCTGTGTCTCCCTCTCCCTCTGACGGTCCCCTGCTTTTACTCTGTCTCTCTGTCTCTCAAAAAAAAATTTTTTTTAAATAGTTTATCCTAGCTGCATTGTGCTGTATTGGGCTATGTCTATATAATGCAGCTGCACAACCAACAAAGGTAGGTAAAGTTGCAACAAATACAGCCTCTCTGTCATGATCTGGTCCAACCCAATTCCAGGTCCAGTGACTGAAGAGAAGCATTAATAGCAGATCTGAGGCCACCATATTTGTAAGGGCCCACTTATAAGGTTGGACCCCTGACTGGCATCTGGGACTTTGGCAACCAAATCATTCCTTAATTGCTAAGAGAGGCTCACTGTACTTAGACTATTTGTACAAACAATGTGATTTATGCTTAACATCTGCTTTTCTTCTGGGAATCTGGAACTTCAGTACCTGCTCAGGAGAAGAGGCCTATGTGATCAGCCCCCAATAAAAGTCTTGAACTCTGATTCTTTAATAGGCTCTCCTGAGCAGAAGTATTGCACACAAACTTCCACATTTGTTTGCTTTAAACACACACACACACACACACACACACACACACACACACACACACACATTTGGTATTTCTCCTTACTGGAGGAAAAGAGTATAAGGAAGCCAGTTCATAGATTTCTCCCAAATCTTCTTGTGTCTTTTTCCCTTGATGATCCCGTCATGTATGCTTTCATTGTAACAGACCTCAGTTGTGAGTCCAACTATGTGCTGAGTTCCCTGAATCCTTCTAAAAATTCTCCAAACATCTGTGGCCTTGGGGATCCCTAAAGTGGTGCTGGCCATGGGATTCACTAGACCAGTTCCAATGTGCTAAAATATGGCTACAGTATTATTTTGGGGTGTGGCGGAGAAGAAGAAGGGCAGGGGATGACAAAATCCTGGTGCCTGGGTGATTATGGAGTTACTCGGAGTACAAAAGAGCAGCTGAACTGATATCTGTTGTGAGAGTCAAAACTCACCCATGGAATTTGAAAACAGATTCAAGCCCAGGAGACTTGATTGGACCCCCTGGCTTTTTTTGTCCCTGGTAAGCTAAAATGAAGAAAAAAGAGAAGCTCAAGTGACGCCTTTGTTTTTTGGTGCTCTCCACCTGGTGGGAGGAAAAAGGGATCAAACATTCCCAAAGGTGGGGCTTTCAATGGGCCAGAGACCATAAAAATTACCTGCTTTGTTGCTGTCACCTTCTCTTCAAGCAATAGGAAAAAGCCTGGAACACTTAAGCCTTTTCTGCAGCCTAAAGCACCCCAACTCTCAGTATTCCAGCTGGGATCTCCCACTAGCTGTAGTTTTAACCCTGTAAATGCTGAATTTACTGCTAGGGCTTGGAGCAAAACTTGCAATGGGAAGAAAAAATGAATTTGCATAAATGCTTTTGTGTTTTATAGCTATTTCATCTATGTATGATTAAAATTTGTTTAAAAAATATCATATGCTTATAATTTCATGAATGCTAGAGAGGGATCATCATGATCATGGAAAGACTCTAAGAAAAAAAAATGTCAGTGGTACACAATTCTTTTGATTTTTGCCATGAGTCGATAAACTGAAATTGAAAGTCTGGGCATCAAAAATGGAAGAAACCTCCATAACTGATTATTTTTGCTATAATTTTTGCTGATTGGAACCTCTTTTAAAGGGGTCTCCCAATGGAAGTATGCTTTTTATTAGTTTTAAAAAGCAGTGTTCAGTTTGCTAATGAGTTCTTGTTGAAACCAAATGCCTGACCCTTAAAGACTGATGATTTTTCCTACCTAATGTGCTTATTTTAGGGTGAGACAATCTGGACTCTCAGACAAGGTATAAAGGCCATGAGAAAGCCTTGTTATTTGGACTGTGAACCCAGCTCTCTTGGCCTTGCAATGTCTTGACCTTGCTACTACAAAAGGCATTCAGTTGCTGACATTTTTGAAATTTTGAATTCAAAATCCTAATTGCCTGGACCTGACTCTAAGCTGAAAGCTTATACCGTCTGCTATGGGCTATTTTAGCCTTAGTACTCAGCTGTGTTGAATTGAAACCTGATGAGATCTCCCCACTCAGTGAATAAGACTCAGACTCTGGGACTGTTGCAAATTCAGAACACCCCTCAGTGGGGTATAAACTGTAAAATCATTGTAGATGCTGGCCGGCCTGAGTTACATACAGATCTCCATGGAAAGGGATTTGTTCCCTGATAGGACCTTCTGATATTGAGCAGACTGGCTCTGTAATACTGATACAGAGACTACTTGCATTCATAACTTACGGTGCCTGCCCAAAGCTGTACGTTGAGGGAGGCATATCACTCAAGGAAGTCACCAAGCTTTCTAAGATAGATCTTTATGGCAAATGGGATTTGTTTTAAATGGCTGAATCTAGGACTACGGAAGGCACAACTGAAATCAATATTGCAGGATGGTCCCTGGATTGTGGGTTCCTAATGATAATAATTTTGCTATAAAGATATCTTGAATATGGATGAAGACTTCACAGAAAAGAGCTAATATAGCAGACCTTAGGTTGGCATATTTTGAAGGGCTTTCTTTCAAGATTGGCCCTGAGCTGGCATCTGGGAACTTGGCATTCAAACAGGTCCCTTACTTATGAGGGAGTCTCACTGTACCTGGACTGTTCATACAAACACTGTAATTTATTGTGAGCACTTCCTTTTCTTCTGGGAGTTTGGAATTTGGGTACATTCAGGCAGAGGGTGCCTAGGTGATTGGTACCTAAAGAAAACCTTGAGCACTATAGTGGGTTGAATAGTGGCCCCTCAAAATTCATGTCCAAGCCTTAATACCCAGAACCTGTAAACATGATTTATTTGAGGGGGGGTCTTTATAGATGGAATTAAGTTAAGCATCTTGAGATGAGATCATCCTAGATTTAAGGTGGTCCCTAAATCCAAAGGAAGATGTTATTATAAGAGAAAAGCAGAAAGAAATTTGAAGCAAAGAGAAACACAAAGGCCATGTGAAGACAGAGGCAGGATTGGGGTGTCTCCAATACAGAGAACACTAAGGTTTGCCAACAGCTGCCAGAAGAAAGGAGAGAGGTATGGAATGGCTTACCCTTCATTGTTGCCATAAGGAACCAATGCTCCCAACAGCTTGATTTCAGATTTCTGGCCTTCAGAATATGAGGATACATTTCTGTTGTTTTAAGCCATCAATTTGTGGTAACTTGTTATGGGAACCTTAGGAAACAAATACAGGCCCTGAGCCTGTAATGGGCACAGCATATTACACACATCTTTCTGCATTTTTTACCACTAGAGAAAGAAACACTAGGTATATTTCTTCACAGAAGAGAGAGGGTATAACAAAGTCTGTGCATGTATTTCTCCAGACTCCTCCCATGTCTTTATCCCTTACAAATCCTGCCATGTATCCTTGAGCAATAAGAACAACTATGCACTGAGTCCCACGAAGCCTTCCAACAAATCACTGAATCGGTGGGTCTTGAGGACCCCCAAAGTAGCTAGATATATAACATCCTCTATACCCAATAGAATATGTGCTCTAAGTCATTATTGTAAGATCTAATGATGAGCTAGAAAACCCAGGCTACCCTGTGGGGCAAAATATAAAAAACCCTATTCAGGGTGAAGTTAGTAGAGAGAGGAGGAGAAAACACTGACTCATGGAAAGCCTGCAAATAATGGCCCAAACACAGGTGAAAACTAATGCTGAGAGAGTGCCTAGAAAATCAGCAATAGTCTGTTAACTCCCCTGCTCTACCATACCAGATGAAAGTAAAGCAGCAATTACAAAATGATTTTAAAATAAGATTTTACATTCTTAAAGATATAAAAGACAGAATGGTTAAGAACAAGACATTAAGAACAAGACATATTGACACAAAAACAGGAAAAAATGAAATGTATTTTTAAAAAGAACCAGTCAGAACTGCTAACAGAAACATAAATTAAATTAAGAGGATCCAACATGAATCTACATACATTCAAAGAGAGATCAAAAAGAACAAAGGGAATGGCAGAGAACCAATATTGAAAGATTAGAAGTCTGAGAAGTGAGACGATAAACCCACCTTAGCACATCCAATAAAATATAAAATAGTAAGGGTGAGAAAACCTTAAAGACCATTCAGGAAAAAAATGGCCTACAAACTAATGACCAACAGCCTGAACACAAACTTCTAATCAGAAACAATACATAGTAAAAGACAAGACAGCAAATCTCCAATGTACTGAGAAAAAATACCTGTTTACCAAGAATTCTCATGCAGTTAAGCTAGTAGTCAAAAAATATATTTTTATATACATAAAATTAAAGGAGCTTCTACAGTCTCTTGCTTAAAAATTACTAAAGGAAGTGCTTGAGCAAAAAACAAAACAAAACAAAAGAGTTCAGAGGGGAAAAGAAAGATGAATGATATATGTGATGCACAGATACTGGTAAAATAAATTGTTAAAGTTAGGTCATTTTTACTATAAAAAATGATATATTTTTGTATTAAAATCAAGTGACACCAAAACTCCAGACAACAACAAAGAATAAGTAAAGATTTATCAATATCTAGGTAAAGTACACTGAAGTTCTTGTACTATTAAAGAGAAGACCAACTCTGAATGACTTCATATCTTGTTAGAAAACTTTACAGTTAAGTGTGTGTATTAAATATTTCAGAAAACTATGCTATAGAGTATATGTCATATATAAGGCAAATATATATTTAATACAAATAATCGTGTGAAATACATAAATATATATTTAATATATTACACACCAAATACATAAAATGTATATATGTATTTGATACATATATATAGCTTCCAACCTAGCAAAGAAAATCAAAGAGGAAATAGAGAAAATATTAATAATTCAAATAAGGTAGAAAAGAAGAATAAAGCAATCCATAAAAAGATTGACTTAATAGACTACAAGAAGACATTAGAAACAACCTTAAATATACCAGTAATATAAAAAATAAATGAAAGCAAATTAAACTCACCAGTTAAAAACCAATCCTTAGATTTTGTTTTTTAAGGACAAATCGAATAAAAAATTATATTGGGCAAAATAGAATTTAAAGATGAAAAACATTTATATGTGTCAAGCAAAGCAGTAAATAATAAACCTTTGTCAAGAAGCTGCAAAACCATGAAATAATGTACCTATCAGTATATCCCTAAATATACAATAATTGACAAAAGTTACAAAAAGAAAATGGCAAATCAATCATAAGAGGAAGAGATTTTACTATACCAATTGTAGAAACTGATATAATATGCAGAACTGATATATAGAACATTTTAAAAAATACAGTTAACAAGCTGGTACTAAGAGTGATACATAGAACTCTACATTCAGTAATTAAAGATAATGTATTCATTTCCAGGACACATGAAAACTCACTATGTACCAGTTCACAAGGAAATTGTAAATAATTTCACTACATTCTCTAACCACAACACATTTTGTTGAAGCTACGTTTTAAAATAACTAATCTTATGTTTGAGAATTTAAAAACACACTTCTAAACAACTTTAGAGAATGATTGCCATTCCCAAATATATATAATTAAATAATAGTAAAGGAATGACATATCAAGACTTGTATAATCAGGCAAAAGCAGTAGTTAGAATTAAACTTATAGTCCTAAATTAACCACTTACAAAAGAAAAGATTAAAATTCAATTAATTAAATGTTCAATTTAGCAAGCTAGAAAAGAAACAACAGTAAAGTCTTCCATGAAAATGCTAATAAAATAGACAAATAGTAAGACTCATCACATAAATAGAGTGGAAAACAAACAAAAAAAAGTAGTACGGGCAGCATAAATCAATAATATTAGGACGAAAAAGGGAACATAACTAAAGAGAGTGTAGATCTTTTTTAAACTTTCAATAAATACTACAAATGACTTCATGGTAGTAAACTCTCTAGAAAAAGCATAAATTATAAAAATTGATTCAAGGAATAACTGAAAAGCTGAAGAAAACAATAGCCATCATAATGATTGAGTCAAGAGTCAAAAATCACCCCCTCCCAAAAATAATTGGCTCATAAGAGTTTTATAGATGGATATGACCAAACTTCTTTGTCACCAATTATACCTATCCCATATAAGCTATTTCAAAAATAATGACAGAAAGAACTTTCCCAAATTATTTCCATTAGGCTAAATAGCCTTGGGACCAAAACCAGACAAGAATAGTACAATTGTAGAAAAAGCTCACACATGAAAACAGATACAAAAATCTTACATATTAATAAATGGATGGTGTTATGGGTTGAACTGTGTCCCCAGAAAAGATATGTCAAAGTGCTGACCCCAGTGTCTCAGAAGATGACCTTTGGAAATAAGGTCGTTTGTGAATGTAATTAGTTAAGATGAGATCATCTTAGGGTGGGCCTTTAGTCCAATATGACTGGTATCCTTATAAGATGACGATGTGAAGACAGGAGGAGAAAATCCCATGTGATGATGGAGGACAGAGATTGTGGAATAGAGCAGCTGCAGGCCAAGGAATGCCAAGGATTCCAGCAACACCAGAAGCTAAGAGAGGGCATAGAACAGACATTCACCTAGAGCCTTCCAAAAAAACTTGACTTTGCCAGCACCTGAATTTCAGATTTCTAGCCTCCCAAACCGTGACATGATAAATTTCTGTTGTTTTAACGCTACCTGGTTTGTTACAGCAGCTTCAAGAAACGAAAACACCAGTTGCAAAGTAGGAAAAGAATATGATAAATCTGGGTTATAGAAATACAGAACTGATGCATGTTATAGGATCTCCTACTTATTCATTTTTGAGATGGTTCATAATGTTTAAAAAAAAAAAAAGTCCGCTCTGGATAACAACCAACGGTGAGAACACAGGACAGCAGTGTTTGGAGGACGGGCTGAAAGCTATTTTTCCAACTTGGAGTGACTACAGGGACTCAGGAAAAAAGAGTAACCTCAGCCATGAGCCAGATCCACAATGTATGGAACGAGGGAAGCAAATGAGAACCCTATTCAAAGGGTTTCATGGCACAGGCACATGTATCAATTACATATTTCTATCATAACATTACAAAACAACCAACCACAAAATGCAGTAGTTTAAAAAATGTTAATAAATTAACATTTATTTATTTAGCTCAAGAGTCCTGTGGGTTGGACAGAGTAGTTTTGCTGGCCTGGGCCAGATTTGGTGGATTTTAGCTAGGCTCACTCAAGCAATCTGCATCCTAGGATCTTAAGCACGCCCCCAAAATGGCCTCAGCTGTAATGAACTGGCTTTGTTCTGTGTGGCCTCTAATCCTCCAGGAGACTAGCCCAAACATGTTCTCATGACAAAGGCAGAGGAGCAAGAGAAGAAACAAAAACATTACGGTGTTTTGCAAGCCCTATTGGTCAAAGCAAGACACATGGCCAACCTCGGAAGCAGAGTGAGAAGAGCCTACAACGTTACAGGACAAAGAAACTAGGGGATGGGAATAGGAAGCGCAAGCATTAAATGGGTCATAAATGTTATCAATCCACCACTACAGTTTCCATTATACTAAAATCAGACAACCAGAACAGGAAGGGAGAAAACATGAACGCATGTCGTAAGTCGAAATGATCACCCAGAAATACCACCTAAATGCATCAGGAGAAATGCAGAAACAAGATTTCTGCAGACTATGAGGATTGAGAGAGAGCTGGGCAGAAGCAGAGCAATACTCATCTCCATTGCTGCTATCCTATTTTACTTCCTCCAGACATCTCTGGAAACATTAGTCACACTTCCACTATTGAGTCCAACAAAACTAAAGGCCTAGAGATCTTCCCAGTGTTGGGTCACAGTATTTCCCAAGGTTAGCCAGAAAAATTAAGCATCCACAGCAATGACCACCATCAATGCTTCAAAGCTATGACTGATGCACAGGGAAAAAATTAAATATGATCTTATCTTTTGGTCTTCATTTCTTTTGGTCACTACTGTGACTCTTCTGGCAAGTGTCAAAAAAACACAGTTCACAGAGAAAATTTGTAGGATATTAATGAAAATTCTGGCTGGCAATTAATAAAAGAAAAAAAAAGACAAAATGACAAAATATCAAACTCACAGGACCAACAAGCCTTGTGTCAATTCCCATAAGGAGATATGAGTGACCATTATTATTTTAATTAGTGATAATATTTAGAAATAACTTCACTCTGTCTCCAAGAAATCTCCATGACAAATTTCTCCAACCAATGTGTCCCTCCTTTATAGAAAAAGAAATGTGGCCCCTCGCTCTTAGATCTACAACTTGACTTACTGGAATTCCAGGCAAGAGATACATTTTAATTGAAAAGCACCATTTAATCTGACTACCTATAGAAGAAGAATTAGCTGTGGAGAACTATTTACTCAGTGGCCTGCATTTGGTACTTGGTGGGAATGGTGCAGAGAGACAGAAACAATAGAAATCTACTTTTATTGATAGCTTGACTCCCATCTAGTGTCTATCAGCCTTGACCCCATTCTTGTCCCATTGTCCACATATAATCTATTGGAAGTAGTTGATTTATTCTGTACTGTCTTTATTGTGTGCCAGACGTATGGACTTCCTGGCAAAGTAGATATGATCAATCTTTATTTTATAAGCTAGGCCTTCTCTGTATATCTTCCCTCTTAAATGCATAACAAAAAACAACTGATTTTCTTCCCTTATGCTTCCATCTTATACCTTTGTGGACCAAAACTGGCAAGAGTTAATAGCAACCAACAATATTTAGTGGGCAACTAAAGAGTCTTGCCCTCACTGACCAGTCGGGACTAATTTAACCAAATTTAACTCTCTATGATGCAGTAAAGTTCTAACTCCTCGATAATAGCTAATTTCTGTCTGTTATTATAGACTCTTGTAGAACATACATCCACTTTGATCCATCCAGTGGAATAAAAGTTCTGATTATTTACATGGGTTAACTTGCTTTGCAACAGCATTGATAGTATGGGATTCTTTCTTGAGGCTTAACTTACATAAAGCACACATATCTTAAACATAGAGCTCAATTACTTTTTACATATGTACACATGCATACAGAATCACCCAGATCAAGACATAAAAAATTTCCAGCATCTCAGAAGGCACCATTATGCCTCTTCCCTATTACCATTCCCTAAAAGTAAATACTATTCTGGCCTCTACCATTTTAGACTTATTTTACCTACTATGGAGTTTTTTATATATTATCCATGTCTCTACTCAACATGTTCAATCTTTTACCTGTCTTTTCGAGCATATGGAATGTGGTTATAATGACTGTTTTCATTTCTTTCAAAAAATTCTATCATCTGTGTAATTTTTGAATCAGTTTTGATTGATTTTTTTCATTATTGGTTATATTTTCCTGGGTAATTTTTTTTTTTGCATGCCTGTTAATTGTTCATCAGATGCCAGATATTGTGAATTTTACCTGTGCATGCTGGGTATTTCTGTTTTCCTATATATATCCTTAGCATTGTTCTGGGACATGATTGGAAACTGATTATTTGGGGTTTGCTGGTAAACTTTAGTAGGTGGGACCAGAACAGTTAGTCTATGGCCAGTTTTTCCCAAATCTAAGTTTTGAGTTAGAACTCTATCCAATGCCCTGTGAATTAGGAGGCTGTATATTCTGGGTGGTGGATATACAGTGAGTTCTAAGGATTGTTCTCACTGATCCTTTTGGGTGGTTCTTTCCTTATATGCAAAGAACTCACTGATACTCAGCTAAAGACTCAAAGGGGACCCTCTGCAAATCTTAGGGATTTCTTCCTCTGCCTAGCTTTCTCCTCCTTGTACTTGGCCTGAGAATTCTAGCCACTGCGACAATCAGGTTCTCAGTTCCATCTGCCCTACAAGGCTCACTGACAGTCTCCCTCCTAGGGCTGCAAACTAGAAACTCTCCGGGAGGAAGTTGAGGTTCAACCTATTTTCTTTCCCATCTCTCAAAGATCACTGTCCTTTGTTGCCTGATGTTTAATATCTTTAAAAACATTGTTTCACACTTTCTGTCTGGATTTTAGTTGTTTCAGGAAAGAGAGTAAATCTAATCCCTGTTACTTCATCTTGGCCAGAAATGGAAATCCTTGTTTGCCTATTATTGAACTTGATTTGCATGTGAGCATATTGCAGGTTTTCTTCTCTCTCTTACTTCACTGACTGAACATTATGTCTAATCCATGTTTCTGAGTGCCACAGTAGTTTCTTTTTTGCTAGTTTTGTTTTTCCCATTAATATTTCCACAATAATATTTTAAAATTGGAAATGAAGTCAATAATTACCCACAAAGCCATTTGTAACAGTGATGTTAGTCATGGCCTTGGTGTCCAAAAATCATGGATATTAACCCTTAGACATTTGTTTAGTTAGAAGCCCTTGAACATGTCACTTAGCCTCCTTGCAGCTGCTAGCTCAAAATTAATGATTTGACTCCAGTACTTTATAAACTGTAAATTACCCTAGAAATGTAAAGCAACTTTACTACATGAAATCAATGTTTCCTGGCTTTTTTGTTGTTATTGTTTACAACAAAGCAAGAATTCCGGTATCTACTCTGTCAAAATAATTACAGTTCTCATAAAAGGCTGCACTGAGTGACAAGTGGAAATAAGTACTTTCCATATACACAGTACAAGGAAATTCTGTAAGACAATGATCACAGAGTAGCCCAGATATTATTACTCATTTATCACACAATTAAGAGACTTAATTTGCCCTAGGAGATCAATGAGGGTAAAAAACACTATGCTAGATTATGAATACCTAGATATTCATTGTGAATGAGTATCTTTTAAATTCAGAGGTGTATTGGGTATATTGAATAGGCACCGACAGGTTGGTTTTCAGTAACATAACTGGGCTTCAAAGGGCAGCAAAAGTAGAGTTTATGCATTTTCCTTTTTGAATAAAACTTTATATTAATGAGGTAAGAAATTCCATTTATATAAAAGATGAGTGTGTTCTGATAATATGGTTATAATGACACTGAGCTCAGTAAAGATAAATACACTGTAGGAATCTATTCTGCAAATATAAACTCAATTTCTCTCAATGCTTTGAGTTTTTCTTTTTTTCTTAATTTAAGTGCCTGAACATTAATTATTCCAGTATCAGATAACACACTTTCATCACTGTGAGGACAAGCTACTCCCATATCAAAGTGTTTTGAGAGAACATCATTTGATTCAATGTATTCCATAAACATATGAGGTCTTAGCCTTCCTTGCTGGTGAGGACCCCTCAGGATTTCAAAGGCACTGGTCTTCCGCAGAGATCTACTGCTCACTTACCACTGTCAGCTCTTCCAACTGTCAGCCAACGTGGATGAGCCACCGACCTTTTTTTTTTTTTCCCCCAAGTCGTGGTTAATTTGGGACAATGGAGTTAGATTGTTTCTGCTGCATGTTAGCTAAATGCTATCGGGAAAGTTACTGATCCTCTGAGTTTGTTTCCCTATCTGTAATAGTAGTAGACTTACATGCCAACAGGAAGCTTAGAGTTCTTCAAAAAAAAGGCTTTTGTTACCATGCCTAGCACATACAGCTTGCTAGGACTATTTAGCATTAGTAAACTTGCTTGGCATCTGCAGGAATCCTCCTTTTTAGAATTGCTGCCCAACTACTGTGGCCAAGAAGGGGATCTCACTGACTCCCAGGTAACTCCAGCTGCTCACCCACAAATCCCACATGCACCAAAAGACTACTCAGAATGACAAGTTTTTGGGACACCTGGGTGGCTTAGTAGGTTAAACAACCAATTCTTGATTTCGGCTCAGGTCATGATCTCATGGTTTCTGAGTTTCAGCCTAGCATTGGGCTCTGTGCTGGGAGCATGGAACCTGTTGGGGATTCTCTCTTTCCTTCTCTCTCTGCCTCTCTCTCTCTCTCTCTCTCTCTCTAATATGAATTAGAAAAAAAAAAAAAAAGAATGACAGTCTCCAAACAAAATTTTCCCGGTTCCAAACTTTGCATATTGCTATGTGGCTTCTTCTGCATCTGGAAAGCAAATTCTGGAATCCAACTGGCTGAGTTTAAACTACATCTACCACTTAGCATCTGTGGGACTCAAGTTAGCTACTTAACCTTTCCAATGCTGCTTCCCCATGTGTAAAGTGGGGATAATAAAAGTACCATGTTGGGTGACTGTGAAGACTAACATTTTCCAAGTAGTAGGGACTTAACACAAAGTTGGCACTCAGTAAGCACTCATTAAAAAGTATCTTCTGTTAAGAGATACTTAAGATTCTACTCTACAACCACAGTCAGGATTGTTTCCAGGTGGTGTATTATCTGCTGGTAACAGGAAAATCCCCTCCTCCAAGGTAGGAGAAATAAAACCTCATTAACCCAGAGAAAATGGTTTAATTTAAAACATCCTGGTCCTCTTGTCCTATTTTGAAAACAGTCTCCTCCTATTAATGCTACCTTCTATCAAATTTATATTATTAGTAGTATATTATTATGTTATATTTAGATATATAGATGTATGTAAAGCTCTACATGGTAGTGATGGGAAAATTAACATGTCAATTAGGTGAACAAAGTCTGTCCTGTAATGGTGGCTATCCCTATAAAAAGTTAACTACCTCGGGGCGCCTGGGTGGCTTAGTCGGTTAAGCGTCCGACTTTCGCTTGGGTCATGATCTCGCGGTTCGTGGGTTCGAGCCCCGCGTCGGGCTCTGTGCTGACTGCCAGCTCAGAGCCTGGAGCCTGTTTCAGATTCTGTATCTCCCTCCCTCTCCGACCCTCCCCTGCTCACACTGTCTCTCTCTCTCTCTCTCTCCCCCCTACAAATTAAAAAAAGAAAAAAAAGTTAACTACCTCAAACCTAAACCTTCAACTGAAGGCAATCCTGGGACCAGCCTTCCTTTGTAGAGATATAGAGGTCAGTGATAAACATCTTCCTAGCATCCAGTTTTGAGGAAAAGTAGATCGGTTTGGTGCCATTGTAACAATCCAAATGGACTTAGAAAAATCCTACTATCCAGCTGTGGGTTTTCTGCCAAGGTCCCATCCACAGAGGTATCCCAGAAAATTAAAAACCGCTTTGGTATTTTAAAATTTATTTTGTCAGAGGGTGATGAGGAATCTCCTCTGGTATTCTTTGGCCCTGCTGTTTAGTATTTCTTTAATCATTTGGTTATCCCCTAGATCCATTATTCTCTTCCAGGATAATCAGGTGGACATCTTTGGTCTTAGTTTTATGAGGGATTCAGGGATCCCTGGAGGGAAAAATGTCATGGCCGATCCCCATCCACTGACTCTGCGTGGTTCAAGCTTTGGGGGAGCAGGAATACAGGTGAACCTTCTTCTACAGACGAGCTCTCTCCTATTCCCCTATTACTCTCTCTCCTCTTACATAAATAGACATGTGGCTGAAGGAAAACTTAGAGCCTGGAGCAAGAGGTGCAGTCCCCCTTCCTATATTCTGACTCTGCCAGGGACCTCTCACTTGTCAAGCACTCTCCGTAACACTCCAGGACACTGTCGCTCCTCTGTCTCCTTACAGGACTTCAAACTGCCCTCTGTCTTTTCACTCTTAAAGAATACCTCACTCTCTCTCACCCGGTCATCAAAGTTCAATGTAGAATTTTATTTAATTTGAACCAGATTTCTGTTCTCTCCCTCTCAGCCAAATTATTATATGCCACATGGAGCTCAGTGACTTGTGGGTCTATATTTTGAAAGAGTTTTCAAATTCTTAGTAAAAATACATTATTTGAATATTGGATTTGTTATTTAAAAGAGAAGGGCAAGGAAATAAGAGAAGGGCTGGAATGCTTGATTCTGTAGACTCAGCTGTTGGAACTATTACTTCCTATTAAGCCATTGGTAGGAGAGAGACAATAAGGGCATTTTCAAGGATTCCCTAGATACATAGAGGAAAGGTATATGTTGCCCAAGACAAAAGAGGGGACAAGAGAAGGTGGCATATGGGGGATAAAAGCCAAGGAAATTAACTACCAATCACTCACCTTAATTCCATGTTCGTGAACCTGAGTTCGCCAGTTTGAGAAAGAGACCATTTGTTCAGCCATTTTATTTCAGACCACCCTACATATTCTACCCTCCCCTTCATGGCCAGAGACATACTCATCACTAGTGGCAACTGTAATAAATGAGAGATTCAACACTTCAGAAAATAACTTGGGAAAATGTTCCAAAGCCATAAAAACATTCATTTCCTCCAACCCAGTAATCCAACTCTAGGGAACAAAATCAAATGAAAGAAGCATTATATACAAAGATGTTTATTTTTTAATATTTGTAATAGCAAAAGAAAAGGAAGAAATAAACAATAGGAAAAAAACAAAAGATGTTATGGTTTATAAAATCAATAAAATCCTATATAGTTGGAAACATTCATTTGAAAATCATAACAATACAGAAAATGTTTAATGAAATCTATTAAAACAGCAAAATTGTTTTGCTTTGTTTTGTTTGTCCAAACTTTGATTGTAACTTCTTAAGGGTCATATCTACATATTATCAAATATCATAAAAGACAATAGAAAATGAAAGTGGAAAACCTTTCATGGTTTCTCCATTTTGTTCTTTTAATTATGTTAGAATAAATAATTAGTGTTGGGTGTTGGGAGGTTATAAAATAAATGCTCATTTGTGGGTCTAGTTACTTGTGAAGTATACTGAATGGGGATAACTTCTGCCCTGGTCAGTCATTTGTACCTTCTCTGACCAAAGAAAAACAACAACTCGGGACTACATTGGAAGTAGTAACAAGGAAAGAATAATGAGAAAAATGACAGACTGGTCTTCCCAAAAGAAGGAAACTACTTATCCTAAATGCAGTTATATAATGAAAGACATCGAAAATGGGCCAAAGGGGAGAGCTTTTCCCTTGGGGGGAAAGGGCATTATTTGGGGAAGTATGAAGTGAAGACCTTATACTTCTGAGTCTACTCTGGAGTTCCGGAGAAGGATAAGCACTCTTGAGAAAGGACCTGCCAGAGTGGTCCTCTGGAGGACTGATACTGACTGGTTCATTGAGAGGGAAGTCCCCTCTCTCATGATTTTCTTAATTCACCTCAATGTCAGCTAAGTGTATGAACACCAAGAAGACACCATACAAACAGACAAGAGCCCCCAGCTCTAAGGGATCATCCCAAGATGCGCTTGGTCTCGAACACGAAGAGACGCTTAAAGAAACGTCTGGATCATGAGATCATCAGAGAAGCTGTCCAATATGTAGAGGAAGGCATAGAAGGCCAGAGATGAATAGATGGAGTTTTACCCTCCAAAGAAAACAGTAACGAGAATCTACAATTCAAACTTCGAAGAGCATAGAAGAGAGCCACAAGAAACTCTGCTGTCATTGGCTTTTGTAGGAGATCCAATTGAGGAGGCACAGATCTCACAAAGGACTCCACTCTAACCTCCAGGTTCATCTCCCTAATGTTGCCTGGATCTGCAATCCATGCCTATATATATGCCACAAGAGTGACTCTTTTAACAGACATAAGAGCCACGGCTTAGTTAAGTGGCAACCAGGGGAGCAAAGATGCCTAACTAGGTACCAATCAATATCATTTCCTTGTGTTTAAAGAAGAAGAAACTGAGGCACAGAAAGGTAAATTGCTCTATGAAAAAAGAAACCACTCAGAACAAAGGCTGACTGGCTAGGTCAGAGGGGCATGGCCCAACAGTGGTCTGCCTCAGACAGGGACTGAGAGCAACCTGATGGATGCCAGCAGCCTCTGAGAATGCTAATCATGTTTCCTAATTTCTTTTTTATTTTTTCTAATTTAGAAAGGAAACAGAAATCAAGTAAATGTCCTTCTCCAGAGTTCCAAATATAATGAGATTATGGAGCTCTCCATCCACTTGTGAGGAAATTGTTCTTTGTAGCTCCACAGTACCAAGGAGCCTCCTAGATTCGTGATGCTGGGACAAAATGGGAGAAAAGATAAGGATGCAGTGGGTTGGACCTAGGGAGACCAAGGAGGCAGAGGACAAAAGAGAGCCTAAAAGGCCTAGACAGTGACAATGGAGACCAAGTAAGTCACTGCCACCCAGTGATGGTGCAGTGGAGATAAGAATCAGGCAAGCTCCAAATTCCACGTAGACTCACCTTCTAGTACAAATCTAAATCCTTCCCTCAGGGAAATGGAAAAGGTAGAGTAGGAGAAGCAGGGACCTATCCAGAGGCTCTCTTTGGGCAATCAGGAGACAGCATCAGAATAGTACGTGGCTAATGTCTTTTGTTCAGCAATTCTGGATGTGTCACAGCTGAAGTGAAATCACCAGAGGTGAGATCAGCATAGAAAATTTCAATTCATAAAGCCCACTANAAAAACATCAATACCCACCAGCCAAGATGTTCAGAAGTCACTAGAATTCAGAGCCAAGATAGAAAGGGGAATCCCTAGGCTTCAAAAACCTTCCTTTACTTGGGAGAAGCCTTGTGGTTCATTTCCAACCTGTCTCCCAAGAATGGGGACTGAAATGTGCTATGTGCATTTACAAAGGAAGAAGAGGGACAACTTGAACACATTTATAAGAGACTGTGGATTCACTTACAATGAAGCGACTATGGTAATTACCATCTGATTTCCCATTGCCCACCACAGACTTTTGGCCAATAATGAATACTGAAAGCTACTGAATAAGAGACAACCAAAGGAGCCCACTTAATGACATAATAATGTGCCAAAAGACATCCAGGACTAGAATTTCCAACTCTCTAATTCCTAGTGAGAGTGGCCCTCTTAGCAGGACCTCCAGGCCTCTGTTCTCCGATCAGAAGCACAGTCCAGCCTTTCTGGAGTACATAACAAAAGGTGAGATGAGGCTTAACTATGTAGGATAAAAGTCTGGGCACCATCAAGGCAAAGAGTATGGTGAAGATGAGTAGAACAGCTCCACCCAAGAGGCCAATTCCTGGGAGATCTTCAGAAAGTGTCACTGTGATGTGCTTGAGTCCATATAGAACAGCCTAAACAGGAAGAGTTCTGAAATGGAGAGTGGCCTTTACAGCCCAGCCACTCCAGTCCCCAGAACACCCCCACCAATATCCAATAGCCACACCAGCCATGCCAGGATTGAAATATCTCCATTCAGACCACCCACTCCCCTCACAGAAGGTGAAAAGACCAGATTGTCCTAGAGAGAAGCAAACCCTCAACAAGATCATTTTTTATAAGAACCATAGTCACCATCTCCATCTCCATTGCTGAGGGGCCCACTTCATTGACTACTCCATGGACAAGAAACAAAAAAGTTCCAGAAACAATAACAAACTCTCCACACAGGCACACAGGCCCCTAAATGGAGCAAACAAGGGAAGTCCATCAGCAGCAGGCTCCAGTGAGGTCCCTGCAGCGTCTGGGTCACCCACCAGCATGAACCAGTCTAACTGTCCTAAGGGCCAGCAGATTCACATCCTGGGTCTAGAGTCCCAGAGACCTATAGTTTCCTTTATAATACAAAAGGATATACACAAGTCCAAGAGGAAACATTCCACAAATGGATCAGAACTACCTTTGGGGATTTTGTATCTATGTTTATACCGTGAGAAGATTAGGATGAATTTTGCAACAGTAAGAGATATGTACACGGGGCTACCTGGGCAAGATGCCTGCTCAGAGTCATTTTCTTCCCTCATGCACCCTTTTGTGTCATCTCTGCTATATTTCATAGCCACTGGCACAGAGCAGATTGTTGAATAAATGAAACCCACACCAAGTTTAACTCTGATTTCTACATCCCCTGCAAGATAATAGAAACTAGGAAAAAGTAGGGGATGAGAGGACACAAAATGGAGCATTTTAGAGCAGGACAGAATATAGGTCCAAGAATAACTAAAATCTAGACAGAGAGACTGCAGGGCCTAAGCAAACCATCCAATCAATAGGAACCATCCAGCCAAAAGGCTTTAAGACCCAGAACAAACCCCTCCAATTTCTCTTCCTATAATACCCAGTTCCCCAGAGGGAAGGGACCCAAAAGTTCCATGAACACAGGTCCAAATAGAAATGCCACATGGGTCTCAGTGTCAGGAATGACTGTGCTGCTTCTGAATCACAGATCTGTGATAATGATCACAATGTCCCTCTTTTAAGTTATCCCTCTTTTAAGTGGAATAACTTAATTCATAGAACTAAATAAGTGGCTTCTCTCTACGAAATGTATAATGAGATAGCAGTATTCATTCTATTTGGTGCTATCTCTTGGCTTCAGGGTTACTATGACCTTTGTTTTCCCTTTAGCACAGGTTTTTTTACCTGTTTTGTTTTTAATGTCATGTATCTCATTGTATTCTAGTATCTTATCTATGTGTGACACTTTTGATCCTTTTTAGAACAAAGCAATGGCATTTCCTAAAGAAGTCCTAAAGCCCAACATGCAGTCTGAGGGCACTTGGAAAAAGGTGATGGCAATTTAACTTCTTCATTCCAGTAATGCAGGGCCCAAATGTTTGCTTTGCATTAGAGCAGTGGCTTTTGCTAGCAGTGGCTGTTTGCCTTACTGGATACATCAGTAATTCTCTGAGTGTCTTTCCAACCTTTAGCAGAAGGGACCCCAAACCAGGTTGCCCAAGAAGATAACCAGATATGTAACGGACCTAGAAGAGTTCAGAGTAGCTGAGGGACAGTGACTGCAAAAGGACATGTGGAATTTGCCTAGGATGGAAGAAGATAATGAGCATCCTGCCAGGAGCCGCACCGGCCTCTCTGGATGGCAATCACAGCAAGGAAATGGCAATGTTTGCGGCTCCTGCCATGAGAAATGAAAACTGGTATCTCCTTCTACTACTATTGGCTCATGTTGGATATAAGCCTGCTGGTATTGACCAAGCCTCACAATATTCCATATCAGACCCATATTCTGAACACAGATACCTCATAAGGAAAAGCATATTCCTGCCTTTACAAAAGAGATTTTAGATGAAAGCTCTATGGGTGATTGTCAAAAGGCTCTTCCGATGGGCCTTGCAGATCCAAGACTTAGGGAGTTAAGAACACAAGAATTACAATTGAGCCTGGCCCTGAGACCAAGGGCCTATTTTGGGGTTAAGAGCAAAACATAGTTACCACATATATCTTTGCTAATTGGTGAAACATAACAGTCCCTTCCTCAAAGCCTACTTTCCACAAACACCCTCTCTTACACTGGCAGCTGGGATGAGGATAGATAACAGTAGCTAAAACATAACCCAGGGGCAAAAGACTGACCCATTCAGGGCCCCCATGTTAGTCTCCACAAACAAACCAATTCAGAAACATTCATCCTCTTGAGAGACAAAGTACTCCTAATTTATCTATATACAATTTGACCTCTATGTTATCCTATTTTTCACTAAGAACATTCTGTTATTTCCTTGGTTGGAATAATCCTACTATTGTTATCACAAAAGGCCTCCCATTGTAAGAAATTCCTTTCTATGACTTCATTTTGTTGCTGAACCTTTAAATAAAGACACAAAAACCGACAGGACAGAGATGCCTGTCTGGTGATCAGAAAGAATCTCAGGGCTCTCTCACTCTCTCTCTCGCCGACACCGTCCATCTTTCAGGAACCCCTGGACCTGCGGGAGCCGGCTCGGCCTCCAGCAGCATCCCAATGAAAAGGAACAGAAAGCACAAAAATTTGGAGACACTGTATGGTATGTGAATCCAAAGTCAATGGAAAGAGCAATAATGTGACAGGAAATAAGAAGTGCTATGCAGGAGTCACATCAGTAAAGTCTTTACTGATGTAAGCAATGGGGAGCAAGCGAAGGCTTTTAGGCAGAGGAATATGCATATCATAATTGAACTTGAGAAGGACTTTAACTTTAAAAGGACTTTAACTGGTGTTAAAGATTGACATTTTGGAGTAAGGGCAGGAATCAGAGTCACCCAACCAAGATTTAGTGAAGGCCTAAATTAAGGCAATGACAGTGGGGTGCTGAGGAAACACGGGATATTTGTGATGACATAGAACTGGCAAAACTGGATAGACACAGTGAAACAGAGGGTATCAATCTCATTCTGGGAGAAGATTCAGGTTGGTCAGACTTAAAGAACTTAGCAGGTGGTGATTTCATTCATAATGGGAGGTGGAGAATGTTGAGCAGAAGTTGAGTGGAACAAGATACTGAATGCAGATAGTTAAGGTGAGAGACTCAAGATGCCTTCTATGGAGAATAATAATGGTCAGATAAATTGTTGTGATCACATTTTTGTAAGAATGGTTATATTTGATCTAAAAATCTGGAGAAATACCATTAAAAAGAGAGCACAATGGTCTAGAAAGGTACATACATAGATGTCAACAGTGACTGACTTCTCGTCAGTATTCTTTTCACTCATCTGCATTCTCTGGTCTTTCCATTAATGCCAATGTTTCTACTCCTATAATACAAACATGGCCTTAGATTTTAAAAACAACAGGAAAGGTCCTACCCCAAGCTAAAGAAACATAGGATGCTGAGCACAAAACAGGTAGAAGCCACTGTGGCTGCACCTATGGCAGCCCAGAAAGTGTGTGCAGGGTGAGATAAGAGCTGAATAGATCTTGTAGGCCCTTGGAGAGGCCAAGCAGGCTCAAGGACCCAGGAGAAAACCTGGAAGAAAGCAGTGTCCCAGAAGCCAATATTCCTGAAAATGTTATTATTGTAGCTTCTAAGTTCTTGATTGTGGGACAATTTCTTGTTCATAATTGGACTCTACCTCACTGGAACTCTCCATCTGCTAGCCAGAATCTACAAAGCAGTGACTGAAGAAACGGTTAATAATAAACATAATCCTACTTCCCTCTTAGCCTCTCCATCCTCTGGACTCTTGTGGAATATGCTCTCTGGGACATTTTCTCTTAGAATATAATTAGAAAGGGTTTGCAGAGCCCATAAGAAGGAAAATGCCTCACCCCTTAGGAGACTCATTCTCCCTGAGAGAGACCACTTAAAATTCAAGTTAGATTTGGTGGTCTGACTTAATCTCACTGATTTGGTGGTCAGACACTGGAGCAATAACACTAAGATCCAGAGACAGAGTTTAAGAAGCGAGTATCACTTCTACTCTTATTAAAAATACCCCTCACACAAGTGACCATAGACAGAGAATGGCCATGTATCTGATCATCAATAGTGACAACCCCTCAGTCACCCCCTGAAATTGATCCCAGCAGCAGCAGCAGCAGATTATACAGGACTATAAAAATCGCATCTCCCTCCGCCCCCCCCCCAAAAAAAAACAACTGCATTCAGGTATGAAAACTACATAAATATCTCATCCACTTACAAGGGAGGAAAAGACCATGAAAAAAATTTTTTTATATTTCTGGGCTTATTGCATTTATATCTCCTCACTTATACATTATTTTTACCATTATAATGTTGATGCAATAAGATTAAAAAAAAAACAAACCTCAAGTTGAAGGAGCCATGGCAGGTAGGGGGAGTAAGTGCACCCTGGTGAGTCTAAGCTCCTGGGAGGTAAGAGCGCATGGGAAGGGCATCTGAACTGTGACACACACAGAAAATGGCTCAAAGGGTTAAAGAGAAGGTGGAGAGAGGAAGTCAAAGTTGTTTCTTTCCTAATGCCAGGAAGCTATTTATGTACACAGCCAGTTATGGCTCAGAACACGGAAGCGTTTCCCATTGATAAAAGGGAGCTCCCCTTGCCCCAGGACACAATTTTATCCATGTGCAAACTGCTACACTTGTACAGTTGGAGGTACATCATTACCAACTAATTGTCCGAAAGTCAAGAACACACCAGCTACAGGGAGAAGTGGACCCTCATATGAGGAGACTTCCCAGAAGCCATTCATGTCACTGCCCACAGAGCTCTGCCAAGAGGAAGAGCCTCAGAAAATTTATGCTGTGAAGTAAGCTGAGCCACAAGCCAAAAGGGGGTGGTCAGGACACCGTTGGGCCAGAGGGTTGGATCAAGCTTTCCAAGAAAAGAGTGAAGTGGGGAGAACTTAGCATTCATAGTGGAATGAATGGGGCCATAGAGGTGACTACTTTTGTCCCTCAGAAAAAAAGCCTCCAGCTGGGCCTCAGGATTTACAGGGCTTATAAAGCCTCCAGTACCTGCTTATTGAGGGCTTCTTTTCCAACACTGAGCGCCTCAGGGGCTTGTGTCTGACATTCATGGCCAGCACAGTGCTACTGGCTGAGCAGAAACTGAGGAGCTCCTACTGCTTCTGCTTCCTTAAAGCCAGTCACTGCCAGGGATCACCAGGGCAGCAGACTGGGAGATAAATGCTCCAAGTCCAGTCCTGCATCTTTCAAAGGATGAAATCAAGACCCATTATAGAAGGTTCTGAGGATTTAAACAAAGGAATGGAAGGCCCAAATAGTGGTTTCTCTTTGACAGGGAGAACTCAGTGGGGCATTCTAGCCTGTGGTGATAGGGGCCACTGTGACTCTTGCTGGCAGGCTCCGGGTTTCCTGACCAAAACATAGATTTTTATAAGGGATAATTACAGAGGACAGATGGGTATGAGGCTCTGGCCTTAGGAGTTCATGGCCAGTTCAATATTCTCTCAGGAGAAAGGACTTCACTGATGACTCTAGTTTGTGAGTAGATGCCTGGCAGGACCCTGGTGTAAATGTAGTAAGTGGGGATGAGCAAGAGAAAGAATGAGATTGATAATGAGGAACCCAAGGACACGGGCAGTAGCTATAACAAATGGTTACAAGAACCAGAGTATTCCCACAGGACAGTGAAAATGTCTGAGCTATAACAAATGATCTTATAATTAATGGTTGTTGAAAGGACAGGTAGGGGGTGGGGAAACGGGCCTTGGACCACAATAAGGCATATTGAAGGGTTCCTGTTAAATTCTGATTTATCATTGGTTGAAATAGATCAATGGTGATACCAGGCTTACCAAGGACAATGTTCCAAACTCCCAGGGAAGACTACCATAGTGGAAGGCCAAAGACAGGGAACGGAAGAGAATGTCCCATCTACCCCAACAATCTCTGAAATTCTAAGGCATGAGGGGGATGATCACCAGAAGTGAAATAACCATAGTACCTAGTATATAGGAGACACTCAAAACATATGAACAGTTTATGGATTATATACAAATCAAAGACTAGCTATTCCCTTCCTCAGAAACTTAGAGACAGGGAGAAGATCCCTAGGCTCTTTAGAGAGTTCAGCATATACCCAGAATCCAAATCCAGAAGAGAAGAGGTATTCATCTTTCTGACTACTATTGCCTCTCAAATTATGGCCTCTGCAAATCCTTTCTAGTTATATTCCAAGAGGAAAAGACCCAGTGATACATACATTACAGGTCAGTGGAGGACAGATGATGAAAGGCGGTGTGGCCTAAATTATCTCAAGTCACTTTCTGAGGAGACCACCACAGATTTTCCTCCCTGAAAAGACAAAGGTTCACCCACTAACTTCCTTAAAGCCAGTGAGCCCCACAAGGAAGAGGAAGACATCGAGGTAAGAGCATCTGTGAAAACACTGTCCTGACGCTGACTTGACTGGTCTCCCTCAACAGTAACCCTCTCCTGCATGCTTAGCTGCCACTAATGGGTCTTCCATGCTGAAGGCACTTCTGGTGCCCTCTTAGTTCCTAGTGAGGTGAGGACTTTGTCTGCTCTGTAATTCACTCCAGTAGGTGAGAGATCATATGGACCAGAAAGAAGGACGTATCAAGATCAAGACCTTTACCAGGACGTCAAAGGGCCAGTGCTGTGAAATGACAGCTGTGAGTGTTGGTTCTCTTTGTATGAGCCTCCCCATGGTAGCTCATAAAGTAGAGGTGACTCTGTCAAAGAATGAAGATCTGACTTTCTAGTCTCCCACCCACTTGTCACAGAACAATAACATCCTCCATATCAAATGGGCAGACCAACCACACCAAGATTGAAATGCCTCCAGATCCAGTCCCCAATATATCTATAATAAAACAAGGTGAAAGTTATGGAGTTCAGATTACATGGAGAAGCACATCTTTTCTTCAAGACCACAGGCACCATCTCCACCTCACAATGCCAAGAAATGAGAAGGCTGCCATTGTTGAAAGCAAATAGAGAGAATTGTCAGATCATCAGGGAACCTTTCACAACAGCTCCTAGGCCACTGGTTCCATAGGTTTTAAAAACCTAGCAGTCAGAACCTCCAGTGGAGTTTTCTTCATGTTCATGTCAGATATCAGTAGAGATGGTCAATCTACCCTAATAGCCAGCTGAGTGCCATTCCATGTCAAGGATTCTATGTACCTAGGGTTCACTTGTGACTAGATAATAGACTGATATCATTCAAGGAAAAAACATTACAAATAGATCAGAAATCTCTCTCTCTCTCTCTCTCTCCAGGGACTTTTACTGTTTATTCACTCCTACCAATACAAAAGAAATGGGATGAGCATTGGCTAGGTGGGACAGAGCCCCCTTAGGGGTTTTGACACCATTCTTTGGTAAATTATTCTGATTCTTAAAAATGCTCATCAAATGTATTAAATGAAAGCACAAAGGCAACTCCTTCTCCTCTTACTCACTGACAATCTCATGTCCCCAATTGGGGGATTCCTACATTTGAAGCATATAAAATGCAATTATGAGAAACCCAAAGCTGGTGGAGATCAAGGTGAGGAATATAGTGGCCAGATGAGTCTTCTGAGCTTACTTAGGTGAAGATATTCCCCTGGTTTGAGGCCAGGGGTCAGGAAGGAAAGGAACGGTAGTCTGAATGCCTCAGGCTCCACGAGAGGAGGCAGGCCAGTGTTCACATTTCCATGTCATAACTCTTTAACAACATGACTTGTAAACAGGAAACACTAAATTTCAGTTTCTAGATTAAATTCATATTTGTCCTTCTTTTACTTAGGAACACAGAGACCATAAAATGGCCCTAATCTTAACCCTCAAGGGGTGCAGAATGTATACAGAATTCAAGGCCAGAAGAGAAGGGGAATTTGACTTTCTGACTGTTACTGTGTCTCAGGTTATGGTCTCTTCAAATCCTTTCTAGTTATATTTCAAGAGGAAAAGACCCAGTGATACATACATTACAGGTCAGTGGAGGACAGATGATGAAAGGCGGTGTGGCCTAAATTATCTCAAGTCACTTTCTGAGGAGACCACCACAGATTTTCCTCCCTGAAAAGACGAAGGTTCACCCACTAACTTCCTTAAAGCCAGTGAGCCCCACAAGGAAGAGGAAGACATCGAGGTAAGAGCATCTGTGAAAACACTGTCCTGACGCTGACTTGACTGGTCTCCCTCAACAGTAACCCTCTCCTGCATGCTTAGCTGCCACTAATGGGTCTTCCATGCTGAAGGCACTTCTGGTGCCCTCTTAGTTCCTAGTGAGGTGAGGACTTTGTCTGCTCTGTAATTCACTCCAGTAGGTGAGAGATCATATGGACCAGAAAGAAGGACGTATCAAGATCAAGACCTTTACCAGGACGTCAAAGGGCCGGTACCGTGAAATGACAGCTGTGAGTGTTGGTTCTCTTTGTATGAGCCTCCCCATGGTAGCTCATAAAGTAGAGGTGACTCTGTCAAAGAATGGAGGCTTGACTTTCTAGTCTCTCATCCACCCCCTTGTCACAATACAGTAACCTCCCTACATCAAATAGACCAAACATACCACAACTTAAATGATTCCATAACCAAGACACAATATTTCTAAGTCAAAAGGAAATGAAAAATTTTGTGGAGTCCATGTCCTGTAGTATGTCCTCCTTTACCTAGACCATAGGCACCACCTCCATCTCCAGTGCAGAGAGAAGAGAAGGCTGCTATTGTTGATAGCAAGAAGAGTGGATTCCAGTGGTAGGAGACTGTACTAGAGAAGTCCCCCATGTCATAAGCACTCAGAAATCCACTCACTGATGAGAGCTACTCATTCTGGTTCTGGTTCTAGAGGATTCTCTCCCCCAGATCATTAATCTGGAAAACTGGGAATCCATCCTTTATGATTCATATGAATATATGCATGTCAGTCTGAAAAGGAGACATCTCATAAATGGATTTGGATTATTCCTCTTGCCTCCACCAAGAGGGCAAATAGGATGTGGTTATCAACAGAAGAACCCCTGAAGTTTGGTATCTGGAATGTTCTTTGGTCTCAGACATGAGGCCAGCAACTTAGATATAATCTGAGTTAGAATTCAATCTCGGATATAATCTATTTTATAAAAAGGGATCAGGACTAGGTCACATGGTTGGCCTCTGACAAAGAAGTAATGTACAATAAATCTGTGCACTCCCAAAAGATGACAAGAATAGTTCCTTACATCTTAGAATCAGGGCTGAAATTCTTCCAACATCTGAACTGTCAGCAGAACCCATAACAGCAGTAAGGGCCTCCTCATATCTACCTGCTTCCTTTCTTGCAAGACCAATGCCAAATCTTTGTGTTGGTAAAGGTAAAATAACTTGCTGGTAATATTAAAGACATGCTTAAAACGAGGGAAATTTAAAAACAACAGCTCAAGGACGTCTACGACTTACTGAGCAACTGCTCTATAGACTTTCCTCGGAGGGTGATAAGGCTATCTTTACAGTCTGTCTTTATCTGTGTAATCTCACTGCTTTATCATTAATACCAACTAGAGAGAACTAGATCCTTCTCCCCAGTTGGCTGCCTCCTTGAGCTTCCACCTAGTGATTGGTGACTTTTTTAAAAAAAATTTTTATTTTTTAAGAGAGAGACAGAGTGTGAGTGGGGGAGGAGCAGAAAGCGGAAGACACAGAATCTGAAGCAGGCTCCAGGATCTGAGATGTCGGCACAGAGCCTGAAGGTGGGGTTCGAACCCACAAACCATGAGATCATGACCTGAGCCGAAGTCAGACACCCAACCAACTGACCCCCTGATGGGTGACTTTCAATTGCAAAAGAATCTAGGATTAGAGACCTTGAACAGTGGTCCAATTGGCAGAGAAAAGAAAATAAAAAAGGAAGAAAGAAAGAAAGATCAGTTTGTCTCAAGAGAGCGACTGCTGAATGGGTCATAAGGTACAATGAAGATATGTCCCTCATTGAAGTTCTAAAGGATTCCTACTAAGTCTATCAGCAGCAGCAGCAAACAGAAGAGAAGCCATTCCTTCCCAACCACTGAGAATAGAGGATACAAGTGCATTAAGCACAGCAGAAAGAAAAGGAACTAAGCAGAGGAAGGAAGAGGACAGCAGCAGAAACACAAGGATTATATCAAGGGGAAGGAAGGAGAAGAGCAGTCCAGAAGGCAACTTCAGAATTTCTAGGGAGAAGTCTAAGCTGGACTGGGACAGCCTCCAAGGAGAAATGCTGAAGGTCACAGGGGTTACAGGGAGGACAGGAAATTAACATTTACACAGTATTATATGGTTCATTGCCTGGGATAGACACAGTCTCCTGAGAGGAAGGTGCCAGAAGTACTCAGAAGTACTCTACTCAGACTCCCTGCTTCCTGATGGGGCTGCTGTCCAGCCAGAGTTAAGGCCTAGCCAAATGTCTCTATGGAGTACTTTTCAAAGGCCAGATTCTAGAACCATGAGTATTCAACATGACGTTGGTGATATTCTGTGGAAGGGCAAATTGTGGTAAATGTATTGCAGACAGTTTGCTGAAATAAAATCCCCAGATTTTTCCAAATCACAGGCTTGCATCTGGATTGAGAGGAGAGAGAAGCAATGAAGAGAAGGCAGAAAACAAACAGAAGAGGAAAGAAATTCTCAACCAGTTGCATGGGCTCTTCACAGGAGGAAGACATGCCAGCCCAGTTCAGGCTAGATTGGAACCTCCTGACCACCCCAACTTCACATGACAGAGACCCCAGTAATGCTCCCAAGCCAAACATGGAAAGAGAAGATCAAAGGACCGCTTTAGGATGAAGTCATATTCTGGGCTTCTCTTTATATAATGGAAAATTTCCTCTGGGATAGGAAACCAAATGGTAGTGAATGAATGAATGATACTGCTTTTTCCCCAAACTCAAGAGCTGGTGTGACTGAGGAGGGGGAAGCAGACTTCTGCATAAGAGTTAAACAGAATGGAGGGGAGAGCATCATTCTCAAAGAAGACATAGTCCTCACTGAAGATCCCTTCTCAGCTAGCTCTCAGGATAAGGTTACCCTAAGAGGCTCATGTTAGATCAGACCCAGTCCTCCCCACAATAAGGAGTACCTGGAGAAAGTGATAATCATGATTCAGCCCTGGGTGTGTGATTTCAAAAAACAATTTAATGGAGACCACTATTTCTGTGGACACTTGCCAGGATATAGACTTGAAACAACACTGAAGACTAGTTCCCCAGAAGTGCCAACTATGTTAGGACTGAGATGGACCATCAGTGGGGACCTTTTACTCAGCAGGGTTGATCTAGGAAACATACACATTTCTCAAAACCCTTTTGTCCTCTTGGTATCAAAACTAGGAGAGCCAACTGTGTCACCTAGAAGAGGGGAAACTGGAAAGCATTGTAACTTTCACACACATGAGACTTTGGCATCTGTTGACAAATAAGATACTTGAAGAAGGAAGAATTAAGAACTAGTCCCTTGGCAAAGGCATCAAACTAGGACACAAATCCAGCTCTCAAAGATGACACCTGACTTGGGCTAATTGTTCATGTGCAACAATAACCTTTGGTATTTGAGAGGTCAAAAGCCTGAGGGTAGGGTTAAAAAGAAATCATGTCACCCTTCTTTTATCAAACACCATCTCTTCTAAATATCTATTATCTGACACAAAGAGCAGAGGAGGTCCAAAAATTCAATGTCGAATACAAGGTCAGAACTAAGGTCTTGTTGTATGCCCACAGTTAGCCTATTAGATTGAGCTCTCATCGACTTGAGACTTTTTTTTTCCATTCTTGGTCATCAAGACTTACTAGAAAGTGTCACCTTCCTAAGGAGTTGTTGCATCTCCCCAGCCCAGGCCAGGTTACAATCATCACTAAGAAATACCATAGCCATGCCCTTCTACTCTCCCATTTCTCTTCTTAGGTGACCCACTCCCGCTACGAAATCTGAGTTACAATGCAACTGTAACAGGTGCAGAGGAACCAGCTGATACATGGGATTCCTGCAGCACCTGTCCTGGAATCCCGCCCAGCCCTGCCACAGAGATCCAGGCTTCTGTAGCAGCTAAGCCTGTGACTGAGGATCTTTTGGGAGCCAGTATTTGATGAGATCTCCAGATTCTCCTTTGGCTCTGAAAAACTCAAATGGTGGAATGGGATTTCTTTCCAACATGGGAGGAAGTTATAAAGAATCAGCCTTCAGCTCAATATCTCAGGAGGCTATTTGTCAGGGCTGGAGCTGTTCTACAAAAGACTGAACAGCCAAAGAGAGGGTCATGGGAAGGGACTCAGGCAAAATCACTAACCAGCCATCAGGGATGCCAAAAGAGGATTTCTGCATTAGGCTATTGGTTTCTGTGTCCAAGATCTCCATCACTAAAGACTTACGGCATGGACCATGTCTTATTCATCAGCTGCTAGTGTGGTACTTTAAATGTTTTCATTAATCTGTTCATGAATGTGTGTCCAGTGGACAGGTAATTGAAAGTTACTCATCACAGGCCTGTTGTACCTAAAAGGGCCCAACTATCTCATGCCTGAGCCTAGTCTGTGAACAGAAGCAGTTTTCAGTGAAAGAGTCCCAAAGAAGTTTGATTCTTATAGCCTTGGTACGACATCTATTTCACCTACAAATCTAAAGTCTCAGCCTTGGAAGAAAAAAACAAAGGAGGACAAATTCATTTATAATAGCACACTGACACTGGCATGAGTAGAAGTGGGGAGTACAAGTGAGAAGGCCATTCACTTAAGATGACTCCTGGTTTCTGGAAAAGGGCCCTGACCCACTTATATCTCTAGCTCCCCACATTCCCAGTGAGTGACATTCCTTGACATATGACAAGGCTTGTTATTCTTCCATGAGATGAAGCTTCTGGGGCAACTGGTCCTTGGTTAAACACATTCATGTTTCTGTGACAGATGTTGAGTCCCTTTCCAAGGAGCAGGATGTTACAGGGAAGAGAACAGTTAGGGATTACAAAGGTAACCTGCCTGAAAAGAAAGAAGAGTATAGAAAAGAGATTCTGAGGAGAAGGAAATCTTGGAACTTAGGAAACATTTTCTCCCAATTTCTCTTGGACAACAATCAAAATGTCACACATTTTCTTCTTCTTATGTTTTTAACATGTATGTTGAAACAAAAGTCACCATATAGCAGAAATAACTATTAGTCTGAAGAAAGTCTATATAATCAAAGTATCTTTGCAGTAAGTTAAGATTTTATTTATAAAATACTATGTTCATCACACAAGAATCCTGTTTAGACACCTGCTGGGGGTCCTAATATCCAAGACATTAGGTCTAACCTCCTTTGACTTTGATCCCATTTCGTCTCAGTGCTCTCTGCTCTCCTTGGACCTCCCTATCTCTTTATTTGAACATCTTTATCTTGCTGCTGAAGCAAAATAAATTTCCTCCCTTCCTTTTCCTTGATATTGACTGCCTGAAGTCCAATTGGGGCCTTTTCCTCTCCCCAGAGCAATCTGACCTACCCCAAGTCCATCTTCAATTTTCCCTCCTCTGACTTCCCCCAAGCACTTCATTGATACCACCAAATTCAACACTCCATTTGAGGAGCCTGCCCTATCCTCTGTTTGGGGAGGTCCACCCACAGCAGAGAACTGGCCTTAGATGAGAACGGATGTGTTCTCTCTCTACGCATCCCACGTAAGTTGTACTCTGAATCTGTTCAAATGCTCTGGCAGGTGCTGAACTCACTGTTAACACTTCAGTATAGGATACAGAAAAGAAAATCCTCTCCTGGAAGCATTGAGACAGTGTGGTATCTATGGTCCCACTCATCCATAGCAGAAATGCCAAATATATGTAGTGGCATATTTTATTTTAAATATGGCTAAACCACAGAGGCTCCCCCAGAGGAACATAACATCAAAATAGGCATGTAAAAGCCAAGCTAGTGAATAAACTCACTGCGTATATTGCATCTTGTCATGGAAATAAATGCACTCAAAACAAAATGTGTGGCTTTGGGCACCACACATTTTTAGGAACTGCTCTTCCTTAACACAAGCTAATGCCTATAATTTTTTTTATTTAATAAGTTATTCAATGAGTGCTAGAGGTGGGAAGAGTTTGGGACATGCTTTATCACCCAGCATCCATTTCTTAGACCACTGGTTTCCAAAACTGTATGGGAAAACCTAGAACAAGTTAGTCTTCATTTAACTGTATTGCATTATTGGTCTTCTGCCAACAACCACAATAAAACCACTCCAATCTCATTCATAGAGAAAAAAGGTCTCTTAAAGTTTCTAATCCAGAATGTCAACCAAAGGACACTGCTGTCTAGCCTTCTGTGAGGCTACTTTTAACAGTGAAAAGACTTCAGTAACAACGCCTCTATGCCTCTTGCCAACCTTTAAGCCCATTCCCAAACAGATCCTCCCTCTATTTTTGCTAGATTGCCAACTATTTTGCCACCATTTTGCTACTCTACGTACCATAGGGCAAAAGTCTGTCTCAGACCCCATAACTGTGGAGTTAGTTCTAAGCTCGGTAATTTTTCTGCCCCTCTCCATCAGCTATTCTTAACATGCAGAAAGGCCAGGAAATACCATTGCAGGATTTTTAATATAGCAAAGAAGGCTACAAACAGGAGAGACACATTCATACCAACCCTCCCAGGTGGACGTATTGATCCTTCCTACAGGCATACTCACACAAAGGTGCATATGCTACAAATATATTTCATCAATATCAGCAGTAGATATAAATTACTTCCTAGATTTATTCAAAATCCACCCCTCTGCCCTAGCTATGAAAGCAAATTGATAAAATACAAGTAGAACAATTAAATTCCATCCCTTCTGCAACTCAGTGTAAAATGTACATAAAGAAAATTAGAAAATATATTCACTAGGCAAAAGCAATCACAAAAGGTCAGCTGCAACATAATATTCATATAGCTATTATTAACACAAATTTTAAGGTTAGGAAGAGCATCCAAATGTTGTATTGAACTAAATCAATTCCTTTCTCTCGACCTGAAACTGAAGTATAGCAAATCAGGAAAATGTTTCTTCCTAATACAGGATAACAGGTTTTTAAAGTTCTATGCCATTTTGGGGGCACCTGGGTGACTTAGTTGGTTAAGCATGCTACTTCAGCTCAGGTCATGATCTCACAGTTTGTGGGTTCAAGCCCCATGTTGGGCTCTATGCTGACAGAGGGCCCTAGGAGCCTGCTTTGGATTCTGTGTCTCCCTCTCTCTCTGCCCCTCTCCTTGCTCATGCTCTCTCTGTATGTGTGTGTCTCTCTCTCAAATATAAAAATTAAAATTAAACTTTAAAAATTAAAGTCCTTTGCCATTTTTTGTAGACGCACAGAATGTAATACCCAAATGGAATCACTTTTTAAGCTTATCAGACACCACCCTACACTATCTTTGTAAATTCCTGTTTCTCTACTGCTATGAAGTTTTATACAGTCATGATGGCCATCATTTTTATTTTGACCTTGAGTTCACTAGGAGGCCAAGAATGGAGGCCAGAAAAATATCACATGGGAAAGGTGGACCATCTAAACAGCATGATATATGATGTTTCTTCACATAACTGGAGGATATAAATAAAAGCTAATCTTCTTCCTATCCAATCTGGTTCTTCTTGCTCTATTTAGAGAAATGCTTTTCAGAAAGAACTACAAAAGAAGTGTCTCTCTCACACACACACAAACACACATACCCACAGACACACAAAGTTCACACAATATAAGTCCATACCTAAAGACATGTGACCTCCACAAAAAGACACACAGCCCCCTACACCACCACCTTAAACTTTTTCCAAAAACTGAAATTTCTGCCCAAGGTTAGGATCAGTCTTTGAGAAATCAGTCTGGATCTTAGTGATCCAGAACCATGTGTAAAATTAACTTGAAAAAAGGGACAAAGAGGTTTCTGAATCAGAATATGGTAGAGATAATAAAAGGGGGTACATAGGGACACAGGTAATATGCTCTTTCTCAGGAATAAGACTCAAGTCAGCAGCAGGGTGGACCTGATAAGGGAAGCCAGAATGTGGGAGCCAGAGCAGCTGTGGGAAGAAAACCCAATATAGGAATTTCCCAGCTATGTGAAACACTCAGAGACATAATCATAGGTGAACGAGCCAGCATGAGGGTAGAGCACTGCATCATGGGAGACTGGCAGTCTGGGCAATAAGGGTGTGCACTCAGCTACAGCAACCAAAACCCAGGGTCAAGACTCTCATACATACCCCAAGTGTATAAGAAGATCCTGACAGATCATATGGTGATGGGGGAACGTGAGGGTACACAAAGTCAGCAACCTGTTATTTGAATGTGCACTCAAGGATAAGCAATGCAAGGAACACAATGAGCCACCTACTATGTGCAGTAGCTGACTTGAGGTGAGCTATTAACTTTGAACTACAAAAAACTGAGTAGTTCCAAGCTTAACCCCCAAGGCTGAGGGGCAATGAAGGGGGTACTAAAATAATGACTGCATAATTAGTAGTACTGTCCACTGAAAAATGTCCAGATCATAAGTCACTAGGAGAGTTCTGCCCCCCCCCCTTTTACCCCTATGCACCTTTTTAATGTTTATATGCAACAAATATTCCTTGAAGGCCTGCTATGTATCAGATATGCTGGTGCTGTATATGTAATCCCAAACATGACACAAGTCCTACTGTGGACAGTCGACTGAGGGAGGGGGCTGGGGACTCCTTTATTCTTGTTGTGTCTCTAATGTGACCTTCATAACACCAGCTCCCACTACTGTTTTGAGAGGTAGGACTTCTTAGGCCTGGTGGCACTTTAAGGAGGAGGGAAGGAATCTGTACACCAAACCCTAATCTCAGCTCCTTCTCTTGAGTAAGAGTTCTGATGGGGAGTGGCGACTAACCCCAAAGCGAAGGTAGCCATCACCTAATCTCATCATCACTGTTTGGGGCAGCCTGAAGCCCTGTCAGGATGAGACATATCCTAACTGGCTTCCCAGGTGGAAAGCAGCCACAGGCTGTCAAGGGCCAGTTAGGTATAAACTGGTTGCTACATCAAGACAGAGTAAGCACACAAGACTGACCAGGACTGGGGTCAAGAAGGCAGTTTAAACCATGTGTTCATCATCCTGGGAAAGATGGCCTCAAGAAGGATGGCTGAGAGGGAAGAAGATCTGTTTCTTTAGAGAGGCAAAAAGCCATGTGTATTGTTCAAGCCAGGTCTTGACAGTTGGGCCTCTCCCCCTATGTGGAACCTCTTTAGGCCTAAAGATTCTAAACCAACTGCAGTGAGGCCCCTTAGGAAAGAGCACTTTTCAGCAAAGACCTGCCTCCACTGTTTATATCAGAGTTGGGAAACTATGATCTCTGGGCATATTAGTGACTTGTGTGTTGTGGTGGCTAATCAGCAGGGCCTCCTTCAGCAGGAGACTGAGGTTTAGGGCTGAGAAACACACTTCCCCTATACTCTCCTCTCACTTTGGCTGTTGAAAATTTGGAGGATAGAACTAAACACCTGAAATAAATTATATAACTGGACTCCCAGAACAGGAGGCATTTGGGGCCAGGATGGGGATGGGATGAAACATATTAACATCCCTTTGGATGTTCACAAAAACAAATTCAAAGTACTCTCTCAATCCACTGTGTGCACAGATTTGTGTAACTTAAATGATTTGCTTTCCTTGGTTCCTTATTCTAATTTTTGAAAGGCAAATATAAAAATTGAGATTTCTAATGGTTTTTTTTTTTACTAAAATATAATTTTATCTTCTTGGCAGCTTTTTTTTTTTACTTGACTACTACTTTTGAAATAATCCTGACATTGATTTATACAGTTGATCGTCATCACCAGGTAATGGTCTTAAGTTTCCCTCCTGTTACTGTTTGCCGTAGGCCAGGTCCCTTTCAACAACACGCTTGTGGCCACAGAGGAGTTTATTGGCCTGTAAAAAATATTCTCTTTGAAAGTAAAACAAAAAAAATCCACTTTATTTTTCAGGTTTCCTAAACTTGGGGGTGAAAATTTTTCTGAAGGTCAAAAGTTATCATAAAAACTGAAGTCATGCTAAGATTACAAAGCTGCCTCCTGTCCTCTAAGACTTGCCACAAAGATTCATGACCCGGGTCCAGTATGAAATCTGAAGTGAAGGAATGCCACATCCAAATGAGCTTTCTTCTCTCTGTTCTCCCAATATAGAAAGAGGTTGATTTCTCTGCAATACTTACTAGCACTTCAATCTTTGAAATCATGGGGTTTATTTCCAGGGTGCTAATAAAACCTTACTTTAAGGGAAGGCTGTTTCCAACAAGACTATATGAAACCTTTCTACAAATAAGCCAGCGTCTTCATTGTTCACAGCACTACTGATTCATTTCTGTCTCAGGGCCTTTGCTGTCTGCTTCCATGATATGGAATGCCCTGTGCCCTGGTCTCCTGCTGAGACCAAACCCTATTTCAACCTTCAAGGCCTAGCTTAAGATGCATCTTCTCCCAAAAAATTCTCTTGGTCTTCATCAACCTGCCTTCCCCCTCTAGTCTCCATCCCTAAACCTGCTCAAATATATTTCTTGTGGCAGGTGATATCCTGTGGCAGAGTATTCAGTACAGAAAAGTGCTAGAAGTACAGCAAGACAGCTTGATTGAGGAAGGCTCAAGTCTCCTGACAATGGAGGCACAGCAGGGTGCAGCTCAGTTCATGCAGTTTAGAAAAAAACAGACCTGCCCAGGACTGAATCCTCGCTCTGACACTTACTAGCTATGTAGCCTCAGGCAGATTACTTCCCATCAATGGGCTGCAGTATCCTTTTCAAAAATGCCATGGGGTTGTTGCCAGGCTAAAATTGGTTTAGGTGAGGCCACTTTTCCTAAACACTGGAGCTACAAAGAGGAGTATAGTAAAGCCGCAATCTTGAAAAAGGAACTCACAGTCTACAGGCAAGTTATTTGCAATAGTTTCAGGCTCTTTGAGAGAAACAAATGGTTAAGCAGTGTTTGGGGAACAGTAAACTGGAAACAGTTACAGGGAGTAGGGTAGACACTGGAGTCTGAAGTGATTCCAGAAGTGCAGATCTGTGCTGAAAGCTGGAAAATAGTGACAGCAGTAGGAATGGTGGTGAAGGAAGATTTGAGAGACATTCCAAGTAGAGCAAAACTACAGGCTTGGTGCATTTCAGACTTGAGGATAGAGTAGACTGATGAATCCTGACCCAACTTTCTAGCTAAGGAGACAGAGGCACCAATAGAAATAGAGTAACTGGTTTGGGTAATGGAAGAGATCAATCTCTGCAGACTTCAGATGTGTCTCACAGACAACCAATGCCTATCTCGAAGTCCAACACCTTGTTCTTTCACAAGCCTACTGAGTCCTCTTCCTCACCCACCCCCATTCCACTTGACTTTACTGAAAAGTTCACTGGTGAGTTGAACAATCAACTAGGTTTGTGAGACCTAAGCAAACAGCATGTACCACTAGTAAGAAGTACACTCCCCACGCATCTTTTTTATTGGCCCTACTTGACTTTTAAAGTTAAAATAACATTAGCCTAGGATCTCCCAGGTTTCTCTTGACCATTCCTCCAAGATTACAAATATCCAACTATCCTCTGAAGCTGCCCAGGTAGAGCAAGGCAGCCTGGTCCGTTACAATTGGAGGGTGGTACTTCCACATTCTGAACCAGTAACTGTCATCCAGAACCAGCCAGAATCTGCTTTCTGTGGAACTCCCAACCTCCTCCTCTTCACCACAGACACTGAGCATGCTCACTGTAGATTAAGAAGGTGATTCCTCATATAGTCCCTAGTTTATAGAAATAAAAAAAATGTAATGCATGCCTTGCCTTTGATCCAACAATTATAGAAATGTATCCTAAAGAAATAATCAGAAGTGCATATAAATAAATGGCTGCAAAGATATCTTTTGAAGTATTCCTTTGGATTGGGGTGGGGGGGGACAGAAAATGCAGGGATATTCTGAATGTAAAACAATAAGGGAATATTTCAATGAATTGCCACATATCCACAGAAGAGAATAGTATACAGAATTTAAAATATTTTAAAGACATTTTAATGACACGGGAAAATATTTGAAATACATTTTAATTAGTGAAAAAAGAGAACTACATATAACTTTGTTCTCAATTTTGTAACATACACAGACACATACACACATATATGCCTTATATACATAAATAAACACAAACACATACATACACACACATATCCAAAGAAAAATAACCTGGGAGGTATTACTATTATCTCTAGGTGGAGATGACTAGATAATTTTAAATGATTTTTATTTTCTTCTTTGTACTTTTCTGTATTTTCCAATTCTCTTTGAAATCTCTTGTAATCAGGAAAAAAATTCTCAAAATGGAAATGGGCCATGAAATAGGCCACTACTTGAAGGTAAGAAACCTGTAGGGATGATATGTATGCCATGGAGCATTTATTCCTTCCATACTTCAGAGGATATTTTTTTTTTCTTGAACATGAGATGGCCAGTCTTTCAATCTCTTAAAATGCCTGAAGCTTGGATTTCAAAGCTTTTCTTTAAAGCTCAGAGCTTCTCTCAATAAAACCTATATTCCTCCATGCCTAGGCAATGAATGGCCACAAAAATCTACTAGGTATTTGGAAACAATCGTTTCTCTTTCCTTTATATTGATTGAATTAACTTTTGCCAAGAGACAAATGATCTGCCTGGATCACTCAGTTCCTTATTCTTTGATTTAATTAGGGATTAGATGGTAATAGACTGGAAATAAATTCCCTTTTCATTGACCTAAATTAACTAGGCTTTTGAAATATGGTATAGCCTCAATAATTATCTGAAAGGAAAAATATCTATATATATAACCCATTACATGCAGAAAACTGTACCAACCCAACCACTTAAACATGTCTCATTAACACCACTTGTAATAAATACCCTAACTCTTTGAGTAATGTAAGCCATTTCTGTCCATAAGATAAAGGAGTAAGGAAAGGTGGTGTGAAGGAATTCCCTTTCCAACAAGTATTTTTGTATAGGAATCTATTTTTGTAGCCTGATCATTTGTGGGCCAAATCTTGTTTCTTGTTTGACAGACCTACTTCCCCCTATGTGCCTCTCTGTACTTTGCAGTATAGCTTCCACACAGTGATGGGATTTCTCTCTCTAAAACACCCCATTTGGCACACTCATCTCTCTTCCACAATTTACATTTGTATAGAAAGTTGTGGTTTGCAAAGGCTTTCACACAAAAGATGTTATGTGATCTTTACAAAAACTCTAGAAGACAAGAGTTTTACAGATGAAGAAACTAAACTCAGAGAGATTAAGTTACTTATCCAGATACTTCTGCTAGTAAAGAGTGGTTATCAGATGAAAACTTCCGCTTTCTAACCTGTGATTCAGTGTTTCATCTATCAATAACCCCTGATAACACATTTGTCTTGATGTTGAGTTTTCAGACATTTTTCGCATCCATATGCATTTAACCACTTCCCCACTGCCTCTTAATAATGATTAATGTGTGTGCTGTGTACCCTAATTTCAAATTCATTTTAATGAAAATCATTCTTGGAGGAGGGCACAAAGGATGTTACCTAGAACAAGCCAGCAGGTAGACATTCAACCCATTTAAGCCCTCTGGATAAGATGTACTTCATTCACCAGAACTATTGGATAACCTAGAGAGCGTAAGGTACCTGATCTCGTCTCCAGACACAGCCTTTGTTCTTCCAGGCCTTGGCTCCTTTTCTCAGTTCTGACTGAGAAAGGTATGCCCCTTACCGACAAAGTTGGTATGACCTCCAGCAGCAGGTAACTTGCTATCCTGTAATATGCTACTTTTGGATTTGCTCTAATGTCCCCACACTCCACTCACCCCATGTTTTTCTCACATCCTACTATGCACACATACATGCAAAGACATGCCCTAGACTATATAGTTGCCCTGAGAGGAGATATAGGTCTTACTCTTCTTACTATATCTTTCCATTGCCAACAGATGCCTAAAATTTTTTTTTTAGACATTAAATTAACCACTATATTTTTAGAGTGTCTACTAGAAAGTACAGCTATGCAATTATAATTGTATATTTTATGACCCACTCTTTCCCCTACCTGCCTCTACTTTCCTTTTTCTTGCACCACAAATCCTTTCATTTATTTTAATAGCTTTCGGCAAATAACTTTATATTTTATTTCATGGGACGGTGATCATAAGGTCTCTAACTTGTTTCAGCCTAAGACTCTAAGATTTGAATTAGTCTGTGAAAAGTTTGGGAAATCACTATTTATTTATTCTATGCTTCCCACTCAATTTCTCTAGGCAAAATATCCTCTACTCTTTAAAAAGTGTATTCACTTCTAATTGAGGATATAAATTTCATTTTCCTAGGTCAAACTAGCCCAATTCAATATTCCTTGTTATGCTCAATTATAAAAAGGAAAGAGTGGAAGAAAACATGATTTTATTATATAACATAATAACATGAGCTAGGTTATAAAATATTGTTTACCATGTCCTCCTAATCACGTTTTCAAGATTTTTTTCAAACAGCTTGACAATATTTAATTTTGTTAGTAGAATACGTGGTCTGGATTATTCCTTTTTTGAAATGTAGATGGATCTGGTCACTAAGGCATCTTCAAAGGTAAGTATTACATTTAAAGTCATGTTACAGGACTAGGGAAACAATCTCTTTGACATCAGACCCTATATTTTAGACACCACCATACAGAGTTGGTTGGAGACAACTTCAAGGGAGATGCTACCATGGGTGCTGCCCCCTAACACACACTCAAACATTCACCTATCTCTAGGAAGAATGAGATTCTTTTACAAAACATGGATAAAGCACCTAATGCAAACTGTAAAATGTTTAGCCTATAATTTTCATTAATTACCGTCTCTAATACAGAATGCTGCTGAGATATTAAAATGTAAAAGCAATGCTTTTTTTCCCCTTGTATTTATTGAGCAAGAAAAAGAAATGGAACAATAAGAGATACACTAAGGAAAAGTTCCCTGCTAATAATATATTAAAGGCATTATTTTAAGTGTGCTTCCTCATTCCTTGTGGGCCAGCCCTTTCCCTGAACACAGAATAAGCAAGCCCGCACTTCCATAAAAGTTCTCTAGCTTTCACCAACAGCCCCCCATATATCTAGGCCTATTCTGCCACAGCCTTTCTTTTAAAATAGCTAAATTCATTAGGGATTTCGGGAGGGAATCATGTCACATTGAGACAATTAAGTTTATGGTTTCTAAAAACAAAGTATGGATAAATGTGTTGACAATGGAGAAAGGGTTATCTGCAGTATGAGACTTCCAACATCTTAGCCTGAAAATTCTGAACTCTAATTATATTCTGATTGCTACCCAGGAAAATCCATCTTTTCCCCTGTGTTTCACTGATACTGTAAAACTGAAGTATTGTATAGATAGAATAAATACTGAGTTCTGTCAATTAATGAGTTTATATAATTAACAGTGCGTGAGAAATTATTATTACATTCTACCCCTCCCCCAAATCACGGGTGCCAGGCCCTTCTGTGCCCAGTCCCCTTCAGCATCTTTATAACTTGCTGTTCACATCTTCTAAACTCTCTGTCTAGTTTTCCTCCTGGCTATGACTGATGCTATTTCTTTGTCCCAGAGGGCAAAGAGCAATGTTACATATTCCTTTAAACTCCTACACCATTTGGGGCCCTGCAATTTTTTTATCGGAATCTCCCAAGTTTCTTTGTTCTTTGCCTAATTATGACTTCTTCTTGGCTTCACGATCTTTTCCAACCCTACAGAGGAAGCTGCCTCCTTCCTTAGCATCCATGTGCCAGGTTTTGTTCTTGTTTCTTGGTAATATTGCCTTTTTCTCAATGTTTCTTGACATCTTGTGAAGAGAATATACACAGAACCCAGACAAGCTCCTTTCTTCACAGATCATGAAGTAGTACAAATGGTTTGAAAACCTGAAAGATCTGGATTCAAATCATGGTTCTAAATTATAGGCAATCTTAATAGCCTTTCTGAACTCCACTATCTTCCTGCTTGGAATAGGGGTCCCAGTATGTACTTCATAGTGCTACTGTGAGGGTTCAGTGAGATTGCACCTGTAAAAACATCAACATAATTCCTGACATCTCCTGAGTGCCTTCCACAACACTTCTTCTGACCTCATAAGTTTTTTAAATATTATATTAACCTGACCATACACCTCAGTAGTTAAGTCACTCATGCTTCCTATAACTCTTTGGAAATTCCTCAGAATGTACTATTAGTCTCCTCTAACTTCATCTCACTTATACATTTCATGCACATTGTAAATCTATTCTAACTGTTGGTTAAGACTCAAGATGTTGCTTATCACAGCAAAGAAACACAATCATTTCTGGGTTTTAAATACTCTTTCTTTTTTTCCAAAGTTTGGTCAAGTGCAAACATTTCAAACTTGAATTCAGCACTTTTCCCAAGCCAAGGCAATCAGGATATACCAATACCAATTTGGCATACCCATACACAATGTGATATTCAATATAAAAAACGGGTTATAAGAAGCAGAGAATCAGAAATTGTAATAAAGTAGAGGAGGGGGGAAAACTCTAATGGCATTCAGGACCAAAATTGAGCTGTCCGAATCTATTGTTTATACATGGGCTTAATTTCACCAGAACTGCTTGCTCAGCTTAACATAAATCCAGGAGGAAAAACTCCACTTTCATATGAAGAAATATGAACTGGAATTCATAGATACAGCAAGAAAAAAGTTCAGCTCTCATCCGTCTACATGAGCAAAATTATTTCTCTAATGCTCCTTCTGACTCATGGTCTCTACTTTGTGACAGTTTTAGATGGAGACCACATAAACTAAAAGGTCTCTTTTGCACCAGAAGAGAACAACCAGTGTGCTCTTCAGATTAGGCTGAAGGATGATGAGTGAGTCACCAGTATACCCAAAGGTGGGATGCTACAAGTTTTGCAAGTTTGGCCCTGAATTCCAGCCCTCCCTGGGTGGGGTGGAACAAATACATCTAGAGATCTCTGCAAAGAAAGCAGGGAGTGTCCAGATTCTTTCTGATAAGTGCCGTGTGTCACTCTCCTTTAGATCTTTTGAGTTCTCAGTTGAGGAACTACAAATGTGTCCCAGGGAGCCAAGGTATTCAAAGGGGATGCTGGGCATTACCCTCCTCACAGCCTGCCTGTCGCTGTTCCACCCACCTTCTCTGATAGTTCTAACTATTCAAAAAATTAATATACTTTGAGTTCTAATCTTCAGTGAGCTGGAATACGTGTTCTCAGACTGAGAAAGGCTGCCTCGGACCAGGAACAAGTGTTCCCAAATGTCAACATAAATAGAATTCCCAGGAGAAAGGATGGAGGAGACTATTTCCTCTCAGAGCAGCTATTTCCTTGGAATGTCTGATTGAAATGTTCTTTGTTACTGTGAGCCATAGTCTGCTGATTTGGGCTAGCACTTTGAGTTTTGCCTTATTGAGCTGTAGAAAAGAAGTTTCTTGGTTCCCTATCACAGACCTTGAAAGTCTTGAAGTCTCCTCTTAGGTTTATTTTGTTCTTTATTAAACAAGACACCTTCATTCTTTACACCAAATCTGTTAAAAAAAAAAAAAAAATCACAGTTCTGCCACAACTACCGAAAGATAGCAGTGATATCTTGAGTAGCACCAAGGAAATTTATCTGCTGGGAACAGACAGCCCTAATCCTTTCTTCTTTGTAAATAGTGGTTTCCAGTGCAACTGAAATGTAGACTCATTTGTAGATGTCCAACAAGAACACAAATACTAGAAATATTCTCCAAAAGAATCAACTTTCATGGAGTTAAGCTTTATCCCCATGGGCAGATATCCAAAAAAGGAAACTTGCTGTTCTTACTTGATAGCCACACCTTCAGAATATAAAGCTGTTCTTCAGGTCAGATAAGTCAGTTGAATTTTTAAGTGGGGTCTTCAAAGGAATTCAGCACAGTGAAAGACCTAGATCTATCAAGGGTAAACTTAAATCACAGAGCTATACATTAATGCGACTGTTGTAAATTAATGGTTTCCCATAAAGCGTGATAAATTGTGGAGTGGCATCATAGATTCTGCAGCCAGATGTGCTATGTATTTGTGTGATAATGGAAGATGAATGTTTGCTGCATATATCATCCTGAATTTGGCTCTTTGTGAACAATTTTTCCCTTTGTTTTCGAATTTATCAAAGCCAAAATACGTAATCTATTCTTTAAGTGAAGAAACAGATTTTGAATTACTATTGACTGATTTTGCTTTTTACAAATGCTAAGGCTTTTCTTTTTGTATTCCATAAGTCAAGATAACCTGTAGTCTTACCTAAACCAAAAAGGAGATAAAATGGAGATTTCAGATACTGACATGCAGCTACTAAAAAAGCAAAGAGAGGGCTTGCTTCTTGAAAACAATTTGGTGCATTAATTTTCCACAAAGTTCCCATCAGATGTCATCAAATTCAACGCACTGTGCAGATGGGAAAGACTGACTATTGAAACAATTAACTATTGTGAGTCATTTCCTCAATCTGCTTTTGTTTTAGCCAATATGTCAAGTGGTGACAGACACTGTTAAATTTCACAAGCTCTACTGTCTTCTTGGAAACAGCATAATACAATTGACATAGCTCAGCTTGATAAATCTGCCAAACTAATGGAGGGGACTCTTTCCTTCTACTTTTCAATGCCAAAATCTAAAGATATTATGTAGAACCTATTCAACAAGAAGAGCACAATGTCCATTTTATTCTCTGAATACTCCCATTTAATCACCTGCTGGCTCTTAGTTTCCCAATCCTTTTGACTTGGCACTAAAAAGAATATGTTAAAAATTTTATTTATTCGGTCTCCACTATCTCAGAAAAGTATTGTCACGGAGCCTGAGTTTTCCTGAAGTTTGCCATTTCTTTCAGCTTGGTCTGAAAGTTTATTACTTTAGATGACCTGGTTTACCACTTAGCACTTTAGGTGACTTTTAGACAATCAAAAGCCACTTGTCCTAACTAAAACATTTTCTAACCTTAGAGGCATGACTTTACTATTTGTGCACATCACATCACTTTCATGTCTAAGGAAATTTGGGGGAAACTGCTGTGTTGTTCCACGATGGTCTTGCTCCAAGCAGGAAAAATATCCCTAGGCAGCTTCTCTTGCACAAGATTCTAATTCACTAACCATTCCTTTATAATTCCTTCATTTGTATGGCACCACAGCTCACCACCTTCTAGAAGGCACCTCTGACTGTCTCCAGGGGAAAGTACAGTGAGTCCTCAGAAACTCAGGTAAGCCAGAAGCCAAGGCCATCCCTCACTCTCTAAAGCCAGAGAAGGCTAAGAGATCAGAACCAGCTGCAGTGGCCAGCAGTTCAGGCATGATCTAACAGGAATGACCAGTCAGCTAATATCTGACAAGGCAGACAAGAACACGCAAGGCAGAAAAGATAGTCTTTTCAATAAATGGTGTTAGGAAAACTGGATAATCTCATGCAGAAAAATGAAACTGGATCCTTACCTTATACAACTCACAAAAATTAACTCAAAATGGAATAAACACTGAAACATAGACTTGAAACATCAAGGCTCCTAGAAGAAAACATAAGAACCTCTTTGACATTTGTCTTGGCAATGATTTTTTTGGATATGACAGCACCAAAAAGCACAAAGAACAAAAGCAAAAATCAATAAATGGCAGTACATCAAATTAAAAAGCTTCTGCACAGCAAAGGAAATAACAAAATGAAAAGGCAACCTACAGAATGGGAGAAAATGCTTGCAAACCATGTATCTGATACTTAATATACAAAATATAACAAAGAAATCATACAATAGCAAAAAAAAATCCAAGTAATCCATTTAAAAATGAACAGGGAACTGAACAGATATTTGTTCAAAGAAGACATCCACTGGCCAACAGATACATGAAAAAATTCTTAATATCACTCATCATCAGGGAAATGCACATCAAAACCACAATGAGATATCCTTCACATCTATTAGAAAGGCTCTCAAAAAAAAAAAAAAACAACTAAGAGATAACAAGTGTTGGCAAGGATGTGGAGAAAAGGGAACTCCTGAACACTGCTGGTTGGAATTTAAATTGGTACAGCCACTACAGAAAACAGTAAGGAGATTCCCCCCAAAATTAAAAATACAACTATGATATGATCCATCAATTCCTTTTTGGTATATATATATATATATATATCATATATATATATGACATATACATATATATATATGATACACACACACACATACACAAAGAAAATAAAAACAGGACATTGAAAAGACGTCTGCACTCCCAGGTTTACAGCAGCATTATTCATATAGCCAAGATATAGAAACGATCTAAATTCTTGTCAATAGATGAGTGGATAAAGATGTGCCCCCCCCCCCCCCCCCCCCACACACAGTGGAGTATTACTTAGCCATCAGAAAGAAGGACATTCTGTCATTTGCTACAATACAGATGGAACTTGAGGGCATTATGCTATGTGAAATAAGTTAGACAGAGAAAAATAAATACTGTATGATATTGCATATATATGGAAAAAAAAATAGCTGAATTCATAGAAACACAATAGAAGTGTTGTGACCTGGGACTGGGGAGATGGGAGTGATTGGGAGATTTTTGATTAAAGGGTATAAGTTTGTTAGAAGATAAATAAGTTCCAAGGACCTAATACATAGCATTGTGAATATAGTTAACAATACCGCACTGTATCTTTGAAAGCAGTTAAGAGAGTAGATCTCAAATGTTCTCACCACACACACACACACACAGACACACACACACACACACACATGAATTATGTGACGTGACAGAAGGGTAATCATATTGTAATATATAAGTGTATCAAATTAACACATTGTACACCTTAAACTTACACAATGTTATAGACCAATTATATCTCAATAAAGCTGAATAAAATAAACAGAACAAGTGGCCATTCCAGATAGTGCAAAGGCAACAAGTGACCCAAGATTAGGCCGAACACAGCAGGTAGTATGCAAGCAGAAACCACTAGCTGGGATTACAGCAGTCATCAGAAAGACTGTCCAAACTCCACAGGACCCCGTTTGGCAAAATGCACACAATCACACTGACTAACCTCAAATATGCTCTTACTATCTCTGACAGTTCTACCACATTTCTCTGGTACATTTACTCTTCATTCTTATAGATGACCTTCACACCTCCCCTCTCTTAAAACCCCTCCAACACCATCTTTCCCATCCATTCTGATGAACTTCATGTTAAAAAAGAACTGGAGCAACCAGAAAGACCACCTCTGTGGGTTTCTGCCGCTGCATCCACCTACCTACCAACTTCTGCACTCATACAGTGTGGTTTTGCACTTGAAAACGTACTCTCCAAGGGAATCAAGAGCAAAAATAAACTGTTGGGACCTCATCAAGATTAAAAGCTTCTGCACAGCCAAGGAAACAACCCAGAAAATTAATAGGCAACCAACGGAATGGGAAAAGATAGTTGCAAATGACATATCAGATAAAGGGTTAATATCCAGAATCTATAAGGAACTCACCAAACTACACGCCCGAAAAACAAACAACCCAGTGAAGAAATGGGCAGAAGATATGAACAGACACTTCTCCAAAGAGGACATCCAGATGGCCAACAGACACATGAAACGATGCTCAGCATCCCTCCTCATCAGGGAAATACAAATCAAAACCACACTGAGATACCACCTCACGCCAGTCAGAGTGGCTAAAATGAGCAAATCAGAGAACTCTAGATGCTGGCGAGGATGTGGAGAAACGGGCACCCTCCTACACTGTTGGTGGGAATGTAAACTGGTACAGCCCCTCTGGAAAACAGTGTGGAGGTTCCTCAGGAAACTAACAATAGAACTCCCGTATGACCCAGCAATAGCACTGCTAGGAATTTACCCAAGGGATACAGAAATGCTGAGGCATAGGAGCACATGGACCCCAATGTTCATAGCAGCACTCTCCACAATAGCTAAAACATGGAAAGAGCCTAAGTGTCCATCAACGGACAAATGGATCAAGAAGATGTGGTTTATCTATACCATGGAATACTACATGGCAATGAGAAACAATGAAATCTGGCCATGTGTAGCAACATGGATGGACCTTGAGGGTGTTATGCTGAGCGAAATAAGTCAGGCAGAGAAGGACAAATATCATATGTTTGCACGTATAGGAGGATTAGGAGGAACTTGACGGAGGAACAAGGGGGAGAAGAAGGGCGGAAATGGTGGGGGAAAGGGAGAGAGGCAAACCATGAGAGACTCTTGAATGCTGACAAAAACTGAGGACTGATGGATGTGGGGGGGAGGGGGGAGGGGCATTTGATGTGATTCTAATGTGCATCCAAGGTAGAGAAGCGCTGATCTAATCTAGACTCATTATTAAATTCATCTCAACCAAAAGTCGAGAGAGGTGTAGCAGCTCACCCAAGCCCAGACAAACCATTAGTGGTAGAGCCAAGACAAAAATGCAGCAAAGCTAATTCCCAGTCCAGTGCTCTTTTGACAACATCGGGCAAAATGTCATATACAAAAATGTAACCTTTGGCAAAGAACAATGAATGCCACCATAAGTAATGAACTTGCTAATTGTTCATCTCCACAGAGAATACTGGCCTTTTTGTCTTTGGTCACAAAAGGGAAGCCTAAACAAGGATGCTAAGAAGGCAAGTAGAACAGAGAATGTGAAGAAATCCCAACCATGGTACCCACAGCAGATGTTTCAGAAGTTTGTGGATGGTGAGGGACCCAGGGGAAGATGCCAAGGAGCAGCACGAGGTGCAGTGTGATAAATGGAGATGTCTTTTTCCCATTACAGGAACATAGCAACTTTCAAGAGCAAATCAGAAACCTAGAATGATTAATTGTGTAGACTACAATGAGCCCTGTTGTGTTTGTCTATGAATCCCTTTGCTCTGAAGATGAGACACACCAGGTGCAGAGAAACACCTGGCTATGATGAACCCTGTGAGTTTGTTAGTAACCCACTCCAAAAAAAGGGGAACAGTGGTTTTGTTTACAGGTGAACAGTAGGAAGGGAATCAAAGCTGGTGAGAAAACTGAAATGGTGGAGTAAGAACAAAAGCATGCCTTTAACATCAAGCCAAGCTGCTGTCATATCTCTGGCTTTGCTCCCTCTTTCTCTAGACCTACTTGGCATCAATGAGGAACAAAATGCTTTAAGGAAGTCAGAACTTCATTCTTACTTATTCCCACCTGCTGGTTCAGCTGTCACCTAACAGTCACCTTCGCATGTGACCCAAGGAAGTTTCAGGTAAGTGTTAGCAGTGAAGAGCATAGCTGTTGAGCACACTGGTTTCTGGGCCCAAACCCCACTTTTACTAGCCATGTGATGCGATACAAATTATCAAAAGTTTCTGTGCTTCACCATCTGCCCAAATACAAAACGATGTTGATAATACCCACCCAGGAATTCTTTACTCATAAAGTAGACATGAATGTAAGATGCCTGAAACAATCAGTAAATGGTAGCTATTGTTGTTAAAACAAGATGGCCAGGGAGATCACTGTTATTTTTCTTTAACGTGTAACGAGCACATTAACAATACTGTTTGCATACTAAATGAGTATGTCGATTACACATAGTTATTGACCCTTCCTTAAAGCCGATGAGGTACACTAATATTTAGTTAGCTAATTTTGTTCAACTGTAGAGGCAGCACGGCTTGGTGGAAAGATCTAGACTCAAATGCCAGCTCTATTGTTTACTAATTGCAAGCCTTAAAAAAAAAATGTTTAATCTCTCCATGCCTCATCTGCTCTTTAAAAAGTGAAAAGAAATATACCTCATTTGCAAGGTGGTAGTAAGAACTAAATGAGAGAATGCAAACGCCTAGTGCATAATAGGTGTGTGTAATAAAGGATCGTTGACAAGACAGCACACATTTACCTTGCGGCAATAAAAATGCTCTCCATTTTTAATACTCTTGAATTGTTTTCACGAATTCAAAGCAGCATTCCTCCAAATTAGTCTGAATTTGTTATGTCTTGTCATATTGTTTAATTCCAAGTACAGCTAAATGACAAGTGACCACGTCAGAATGGTTCTGGGGAAGGTATCATCAAAAACAGATTAATGTGGCTGCAGCTCTTTTAAAAATATCTAGGGCAAAAAACTCTAAAATCTCTTTTGGCCACACCTCAAGCTGTTAGAGAGGGGAAGCTTTTACGTTTATCTTCTCTAAGGGTAAACGATTGGGTTTAGAGTAATTGAAAACAAGGAGGGGGAAAATGCACTGATTTATGTAAAACAGAGTATGTCTATGACAAGTGTTTCCAAATATGTGGTAAAGAAAATTGGTACATTACATATCTCTGGCTTGTCTGGTTTCTAAAAAGCCAAGGAAGTTAAATTAGGTTGATTTATTTCCCGAAGTGGTCATTTAGATTATGTATCAATAATGGGACATCAGTATCTCTGAAAGCAAAAGACTTAAAATACATAAAGATATTTTTATGGTCTGCCATGCCTATTGCTAAAATACTCTAAATGCGATACTGCCTCAGGCTGGCTCCCTTGGAAGTAGACACGGAGACAACGATTCATGTGCATACGTGTGTTATTAAGGGAGGGCTCCCCGAAAAAGAACGGGTAAGGCAGAGGGGAAAGCAGGACAAGGTAGGGAGAGAAAGCAAGCAAGGCTTTTTCCATGGAGGACAACCTTGGACCTGGACCCTCCCGCAGGAGACCTCTGGAGGGTTCATTATACTCAGAGCGTTCCCAGGTGGAAAAAAGCTAGAGCCTTCCTCTAGCTGTGGCTGCTGGTCATTGAGCAGGGCCACTAGGAGATGAGACATGCCCTCCCAGACACTTTCTACCCTCTGGAGCAACAGGCCAGGAAGAGTCACAAGTGCTTCACCCTTGGAAGTAAAAACACAAGGACACTGGGGAAAAGGCACATTGCAACAGGAAAAAGTAACTTTTCATGGAGAAGGAAAAGAATGAAAGAAAAAATAAAGTCACAAACAGTTAGCTTTACTATCAATTATTCCAAAGCAATTTTTTCTTTCATTATACCCATTTTTCTCTTTTGAGTGCTATGAATATAACATAGAAACAGTTGAGACATACATTATCTCCTGTAAGTGGTGTTGCATTAATCCAACCTAGATTAGATAAATTAAGCAAGAAGCAAGCTAATGTGTTCACATAAAAACATTTTATACTGGGGCACCTGCATGGCTGAGTCAGTTAAGCATCCTGCTGTTGACTTCGGCTCAGGTCATGATCTCATGGTTCATGGGATCGAGCCCCATCGTGTCCAGCGGCATTGACAGTGCAGAGACTGTTTGGGATTCTCTCTCTCTCCTTTTCTCTCTGTACCTCCCCACTCACTCATGCTCACTCGCTCTGTCAAAATAAGTAAACATAGAAAAAAACATTTTAGGGGCACCTCAGTTGGTTAAGTGTCCCAGCTGCAGCTCAGGTCATGATCTCACAGTTTCAAGCCCTGCATTGGGTTCCATGCTGACAGCTCAGAGCCTGAAGCCTGCTTCAGATTCTGTCTCTCTCTGTCTCTCTCTCTCTCTGCCCCTCCCCTGCTTGCTCTCTCTCTCTCTCTCTCAAAAACAAATAAACATTAAAAAAAATTAAATACAATTTAAAAACACTGTTTACACAGGGTTAATTCAAAGCATGCATATAAGTAGCTTAATACAACTATTACTTAGTTATGATTGTAGGACAATAAAACCTTGCAAGTATAACAGTTATTCCTTACATTAATCTCCTATACATGCATTTTTAAAAACAACCACGTGGTTCTAGTAAACCTTTTTTCCAATGTTATTTCGTGTTGATTACATCTATTAAAATGTAATGTTATACCTGTTGTAACTACAAGTAAAAGAATCAGGCTTGTATTTTGTATGTCTTTTTCATTTAACTTTTCTCGTTACTCATTTTTATTTTATTTGATGATATTGTTAGCCTACAACAGATTGGAAATTTTAATGAACTTGGTCCAGCACCACGAGCTAGTTTGAGAATCACTACTCTACCCCAGGTTGCCTCCTGATGCCTGGGGGCGTGAGTGGAGCCTCAGAGGCAGAAGCAGTCAGTGCCCAGGAGGAAAGGTGGGGGGAAGTGGGGAATAGGCACACTCACATTAATAATAATGATACAAAAAAAACCCAACCAGTTCTGTCTGAAACACACTAACACATGATTTGAGATAGCAGATGAAGTCAGCTTCATAAATTATGAATCCTAAGTCAAGATTGCATTTGTTCTGTGATGATTTGAACAAGGTTTTCAAGACTGGAACTAAAAGCAAAGACTAAGAAGTAGGGGCGCCATCTTGTGGAGAGATCACCCAATGCCAGGTCCAGCTGTGCCCTCATTCTCCCCACCCCTAAAAGCAAGACTTTGCCCTCCTGCCCCCTGCCCACCCACTCCNTCTTTTCTTTCAAAAACAGGACTCAAGAATAAGAAAAACGTCCCTGCCTGCCCCATTTCCCTTCCCAGCAGAGCTGCATGTGGTGAGATGGGCTTTAAGTCGGCCTCTTTAATCATGGGACATAAAGATCCCACCTGCTCATGGCTGGAGGGAGCCCCTCTGTGGAGCAAAACCCCTTTGTCCCCCCCACACCCAGCTGTTTTTTTCCATCTTTTACCTGTCACAGAAAGCTGATGAAGCAGGCAGAAACCTGGGGGCTAGCCCAGGATTAGCTTCACTGTGTGCAACAAATAGATGGTGTATGGGGAGGGCTTTTAAGTCAAGTGCTGCCACAAACAGTACTATTTTCAGGAAATGATGGTTGTAAGGGATTTAGGAAGTCATCTGTCATCTGTTTTCAAGCAACGCTGCACAAAGCAGGCTGGACATAAGAATGGCAATCCCATTTTGAATGACTTTTTTCCAACCGTTCTGGGAGACTTAGTGTATAACAATCATTCATATCCAGAAATATGTTCTTATATAGAACACATATATCTCAACTTCAGCTTTTAGTACTCAATCAATGGACATGAAGATAAAAATTCATAAAGAAACACAATCTCCTTTTCAGACTTGAATGATCACTTCATTTACTTTTCCCTAGATTTCTAATTTTTCTAAATTTTTAGTCATAATTTCCAGAGTACTCTTGTTAGACTTTGGGCTGTGAATAAAAGAAATACAACTCCTATACCCCGAGAATAGAGAAAAGGAAATAGGTTGATTCACACAAGTTGAATTCTAAGAGGTTTCAGGTATGGCTGGATCCAGCGGCTTAAACAATGCCATTGAATGTCTTTCTCTCTGGCTCTCAGCTATACTTCCTTTTATATGCAGTTTTATTCTGAAGACAGGCTATCTCCACATGGCAGGGGTAATGACAATCAGCAGTGGAGTATTCACATCTCCACCCCAAGCACCTTGATCTCAAAAAGCACAAAATAGTCTTCTATGGTCACTTGAGCAGAACACATTTGTGTTATATGCCAGCTCCCATAACCACAAAAGATTGTCACAACAGAACCACACAGGGTGGAGGAAAGATGGTTCAGAAAGGAAAGATTTATAATTTGGGAAAAGACACTGAGTACACTCTACTATGTGCCTGGATCGATCTGCATGTAAGAGAATCATCCCATGTCTCTCCATTCTTGGCCCCAATCTTTACATTCAGGGACCAGGTTTGGCTTTTGACACTCTTGTTAGTGCAAGGTCATATTTGCACCCACTGGAACCCTTGTATATCCAATCTGAGCAACAACATGGCAAACATAAATTAAAAAGAGCTTGAGGCACCTGGGTGGCTCAGACAGTTAAGCATCTGACTTTGGCTCAGGTCATGATTTTGTGTTTGTGAGATGGAGCCCCACATTGGGCTCCGTGCTGACAGCTCGGAGCCTGGAGCCCGCTTCAGATTCGGTGTCTCCCTCTCTCTCTGCCCTTCTCATGCTCATGCTGTCTTTCTCTTAGAAACAAATAAACATTAAAAAGAAGAAGAAGCCCTTGCATGAATTCTCCAGGAAAATGCAGGGATTCAAGGAGCCAAAATATCACAATCGATGCCTTTTGAGCTGGTAGCACAGGCTATAATCCAAAGGAAAGCAGAGTCCCTGACTGTTTTTATCACACACTCCATGATTTACCTCATATATAGTAGAATAGTAGAGGTGAAAAATAGGAAGTTTTCACATTTTATGGGGAAAAAATTGAGTAATATAATAACAATGACAAAAAGATCCCAGAATAAATTTTCTTCTAGCTCTAGATCTGTTTTCATCTTACTGAATGCCTTTAAGCAAATAATTTAGACTTTCCGGTTTAAAAAAAAAAAAGGTAAGAGAAAGAAAAAAGGAAATAAAAAACATCTGTGGGCAAAATTCTTTACCAGGATGTCAAAGAGGGGGGTATTTTTTTTCCATTGTCCTTATAAATAAGGCCCAAAGCTGAGGACCCCAAAAAAGCAAGTATCTCACATTCTGAAGAAGGTATTCAGCTCTGGGGATCACCTGTCCCTCCAGGGCTCCCTGTGAGGCACGGAGACAGACAGGTCAACCACCACCCACAACCACCGCCCCATCCTTACAGGGCTGCAAGGAAAGGCAAGCAAATCTCATAGGTAGAACAGGCTTTGTGGGAAGCTCTTTCTCCCTCCCAGAAGTCACATGGGGGAAGCACCAAGAAACATCTGCCACGATCGCCCCATCCCACCCCCATTCTCTGCTCCCTTGGAGGGTACAGATGAGCAGTTTCCTTGTTTCTACATGAAGGAGCCCAGGGGCTGGGGGAGGGGGGTGGCAGGAGCCTTGGGTCCACCCTGACTGGCACTGGGCCAATGTGTACAGACGATCAACATAAAAAAGTTGCTACAAAACTCAGTTTGTTGTTGCAATGATAACTAGGAAAATTATGAGTGAAATCACGATGCCCCATGTTAAGCTGCCCACATGAACACTTGTGTATGCACACTCGTCTAAATCAGTAAAAAAGCCTAAAAAGGAGGTATGGAGAGTGCATCCCAGAAGGAATATAAGTGCCCTCCAGAGAGTTGTCAGTGACAACAGAGTCCGGGGTGATGCTGAAAACCTCCTCAAGGAAGCCCTTAAAAGCCCAAAGATCACAGTGACAGCAGAGGCTACCACCAATCGATGGAACTTGATGGAACCACCTGAACCAGGGTCCCACGGAACCAGGATCCCTTCCACTGGTCTATCGGCAGTCACACAAAAGGATTTCTACCTCCCTGACCCTCTTTCCTGACCCCAGGAGAGGAGTCAGCACCAGAGTCAGGCCAGGCAGGTGGATCACAGTGCCGGCCTGGGCTCGGGGCAGGAGGGAACGAGCTTGACAGGTCCACAAACAGGGCTAGGAGCTGCGGCCCCACAGCCAGAAGTCAGCGCGATGGCGACAGGTGTGGCGTCCGCGGCACTTCATACTCACTCTTAGAGCAGTAGGGCTGGACTAACTACAGCCTAGTTGAAGGAGCCAGGCTTTGACTTGAGCCTGGGCATGGCAAAGAAATTTCTGAAGCGATCCTCACCAAGGGACTTGCAGTTCGGCATCTTTTTTGGCCAGGGGCACCCCTCCTCACGGACAGGAGTCCGTAAAGAAGACGGCTCCTGGGCCTATGGCTAGCTGTGTGTTCTTGGGCACGCTGCCTGGGCACTAAGAGCCTCAAGTTCCTCATCATAAAATGAAGACTATATTAGTACCTAACACAGAAGATTGTTGTGAGAACTAAGTAACTAAAAATGCTTGGAACCACGCCTGGCATGCAGGAACTGGGTAGTACCAACTACTTAGTATCATCTGTTCCCCAGAGCCGCTACTCTGATAACTAAAAGCATATGATGGTTTCTAGGACAGACTTAGTTAATGACAACAAAGGACTGAACTACCATTTGGCTAGATTCTAACTATATTAAATACATAGTTTGGTCTGACCTATTACCAGCTCAATTAGTAAAACTTTAGTTCGGGATGGAAAGTGTTTGTGAAAGATTTCAAGATTCTATGGGACAGAAAATACTGCAGTATCTGTAATATCTAGTGTCTTATCAGAAAAATAGGAACAGCTATTCCTTTAACATTTCTGACAATCAACAGAACCGAATCAAAAGGACCCCTTTTCCCTACACCCCAGTTCTCCGTACAAGTCAGAATGGTCTTCTAAATCAGAAATTAGATTTTATCGTCTCCCTGCTTGTAAGCTTTCAACAGGCTTCTTCCCATCACACAATAAAATCCAAACTCCTTCCTGTGACTTGCAAGGCCTCACTGCACTCTTGCCCCAATTCCTGTCCAGACTCCCCTCCTCCCTTCCCCCCACCCCCCAACCATGCTGACCTTCTTTCTCAAACCTGTCAAGCTCTTTCCTTCTTCAGACAGTTACACCTGCCATTCCCTCTGACTGAACACTTTTCTCTGCGGCCCACTCCCGCACTGCATGTAGGACACTACTCAAAGGCCACCTCTTTAGAGAGAGCTCCAGGAGCATTCTTTTTAAAATAGCTCCCCTATTCCCCCCATCACTGCAGCCCCTCAGCTGACTTTATATTTATAGCACTAATCAAGAACTCAATCTGTTTCATTTTTACCCCACTGGAGCATAAACTCTCACTGGAGTAGAACTTGGTGTGTCTTATCCACTGCTAAATTTCCAGTGCCCAGAAAATCTCTGGCACATAGAAGGAAATACAGCAATCTTCACTGAATGAAGGAAGAACGAAAAGATGAGGAATTCACTCTCTTCGGAGACAGTTCGTTCATTCCATCCCTCAAACAAAAACTGTCTGCCTCCTATGTCACACACTGCATACTAGTGTTCCTAATTTTGCAGCAAAATAGAACACCTATTCACCCTCATCTGACATGATAAATATTTGTTGAGTAAATGCATGCATGCATGCATGCATGGATGGATGGATGGATTTTGGTCTAAATCTACAATACATCAGAGTCCTTACACACTGTTCAGTCATTTTTGTTTAAACAAATGAGTACTCAGAAACAAAAACAATTCTTTCCATCCTTTTACGCCTCATCTGTCATCTCTTTGTGACATTGTTTTTTTTTAATAAAAAGACATAGGCTTCAGGTGACCACCAAATGGCCAGAAGTCTCCCAAGAACGTCAGACCTTAGGAAAACATGCCTGAGTATTCTGTATAGAAAACTGTTACCAGGATGCCTTCCCCCACCACCCCATGTCTATCGTAGATTTTGCTTGTATCAAATGAGCTTTCTAATTTCATCTCCCAAGAAGTGGAATCGTGTAGAATTGCCCACCTTCCCCACAGTATCCAGTCACTGTCCTTATCACCTCCAGCAAGCGATCCTGACTTCAACCCCTTTGTTCTCATCAGATATGATCTTCTACCCTCCCCTTCACTGGCACCCTCCCACTCCCTGTGTATCGCCCCCAACCTGGGCCCTTTCTCTGCCCCAGCTGTCATTTTTCGACACAGCCGAGCAGAAGTGACAAGTCCTCATCTCCTTGACCAGGTCCCGTCCACTTCAGAGACTGCAGCAGCAACACTACGAGTGACCAGAGCCCCATGGCTCAGTGCCATCCACCAACAGCCTATCTGCATGCCCCAGCTCTGCGGAATGAGTTGCAGTCATTTTGGTTTTACAAGAAAACTAACCATGTAGGGTATCTGAGGTAAGATGAAAGAAGAAAACTGGTTTCAGATTCAGTCCTAAAATCTAATCAGGGAAGGTAAGGAACTCCTGTCAGGGAAAACTTGACACTGTCCAGTGACTTTCTTGATGGAAGACACTTTTCAAGGCTGACACTCTTAACCCAAGAGATAGTCAACAGTGGCGCAGAAGTCAGGGCTGTCCTTGAACTGTGGTTCCTACACTGTTCTCTCAACACCTACCAAACATATCCCTGATATATACACCCCCAAAGGTACACAGGCACACACACACACAGATATACACACACAAGTACACACACACTCACCCACAGGTATACATACATGCTCCCAGGGGTACACACAAACATCCACACACAGGTATACACACACACACAGTTAACATACATTCATATCTTGCTCCCTTTCTAGCCCTCTAACCCTTAGCCCATCTGGCCCATCATGATAACAATCGACATTTATCATCTATCAGACCCTGCTCTAAGCATTTTACAAAAAGGATCTCATTTAATCCTTTCAACTACATTATGAGTAGCACTATTATCATCTCCAGAAGAGAATGCTTCCATATGTGTCTCTCTTATTTATTTCTCTTAATTACCTAGCAAACTGTACAAAGAAGCTGCTATTGACCACGTTTTTTGGACAAGGAAATAAGGAGCAGAGAAATTGAATAACTGAATAATCAAGGCCACCATCTGGTAAGAGTTGCGAGATGGATCCAAAGCCAGGACTCTGACTCTGCCGCCCATGCTGCCTCTTGTATAAGCCGCCTGTTTCCCAGAAGCAGGCTGTCTGGCAATACGTAAAACCATATAATGCAATGACCAAAAATAGGTTTTAATGAAAAAAAAAAAAAAGAGCTATTCAGATAGCTGGAATGAGTTAGTTACCAGAATTGGGTATTAATCGAACTATGACCTTCTGCAAACCACTGAGAGCAAAAATCATCGAACCTGGCTCGGTCCCATGGGTGAGTCAGCTTACCACAGCCACCTGGGGAGCCAACTTCAGAATGGAAGACTCCGTCTTTAGCCGCCTAAGAATAAAGGTGCAATGCCCTGTCCTGATATATTAGGAAGGATGCATGTACTTTAAGCCCGTGTGTCTGTGTAAAGCTGCCAGAACCAATATATATGAGGAATATAGGGGTGATTTACAAAACGTGGCCCTCATCGCAGGATGCCTCCCTCCCACAGAGCATGCCATGTGTGCAATAGTGGAGACAGGAAGTGGTCACAATGGAAGGAAGCTAAGGGAAAAGAATCAATGATTGCTCCCTGCCATCTCATCCTACCCCCTCAACAGCTATGAAACAGGCACTAACCATCCCCATCCCACAGGAGACAATGCCAAAGACCAAGTGATAATGGAGGGTAATGAAGCCCAGTTATGTCGCCCCCACTTCTTAAGACTGAAAAGACAGCCTAGCATCTTATCCCAGTCCCACCCCTTGCTAGTTTGTGACGTGGGGCAAGTCACAAAAGCTCTCTGGACACCTGAGTCACCCATCATCTATCACCTGGTAAAAAGGTTCAATGGGTTGGTGGGGGGGTATAAATGACATAATGGGTAGAGAACATCTTTTTTTTTTTTTTTAATTTTTTTTTTAATGTTTTATTTATTTCTAGGAGAGAGAGAGACAGTGTGAGCTGGGGACGGTCAGAGAGGGAGTCACAGACCGAATCAGGCTCCAGGCTCTGAGCTGGCAGTCAGCACAGAGCCCCACGCGGGGCTCGAACCCACGAACCGCGAGATCATGACCCAAGCAAAAGTCGGACGCTTAACCGACTAAGCCACCCAGGCGCCCCAGAGAACATCTTTGAGAAAGGAAAGATCACTTTATAAATGTTCAGGCTCACTATTCCTTATTCATCTTCCACAGCTTAGCTCAAAGTCATTACACTGGAATGCCCTCCCCCCAAGGAGGAGGACAAGACTGGATTCCTATAGCATACCTACTCCTTTGTACACCTTAGCAGAGTCACAGTTTTGCATTTGTGCATGTATTGGATGGTCTGCCTGCCCCTTTAATCTGTAACTCCATGAAGGTAAAAGCCACCTTGTTTTGCTCAACATTATTAGAATTCCAGTGCTTAGCATTGTGTCCAGCATTTGGTAGGCCTGAAATTGGGAATAAATGCATCAATATATTAGTATTAAAATAAAATTATGCATTTATATAATCACAAAGTATACAATTATAATTTTTAAAACTTAGAATTACAAAACAAACAATTAGCACCGTATTTATTACCTAGAATCTGCACTACTGATCATTCTCACCATCTAGAACTTAAAGGTAAAAAAAAAAAAAAAAAAAAAAAAAAAAAAAAAAACCNGTGGAAAATGACTGTCATAAAGTGCACACATTTAACTCCTGAGAAGAGGTGGATCCACCCTCAAGCCATCATTCCTACAATTGGGTGTAAAATAAGGCAGGGGGTGAGAGCAGCTGGGACATCTGACGGCTGGTGAGGTGTCAGCCAACAGTGTCAGGAAAAGGCAAAGTGTAAAAGCGCAGGCTGGCTCTCGAGCACAGCAGCCTGAGGTAGTTACTGTGAAGGCCATCGGCCCCCACACCCCCAGCATGCCCCGGAGGCACCCCGCCACAGGGAAGGGCACTGAGTCTTCGAGAAAGGGAAATCATGTCTGAGACACTTAGCGCATAATCAGAGGGACATGGTCAGAGATCCCAGCAATGTCTCGTCTGCTAGGGTGAAAATGAAGATTGTTTCAGCTGTAAGTAAACTTTCCTAAAATGGAAAATGTCTATGTCATCCCATGACTGCTTTGCATACCTAGGTGTTGGTGAGTACAATGCTTTTTACCAGGCACAGGTCGGAACCAGTTATTTGTGTGTTTACCTCCTCTCTCAAAAGTCTTTGCAACCTCCTACTAAGATAAATGATTCCCCAAAACACACCTCAAAGCATCACCATATTTTCTTAGACAAATGACCCTAAGTAAGATCTAATTCTATGCCCATTCCTCCTTACCAGCTGGGGAAACCTAATGCCAACTTACAAGGCAACAAGGGGTAGGGTGGGGGAGGCAAAGATAGAGGACAGAGGAGCGGGGGTAAAGTGATAAAAATGGAACTATGACCGTGTGCAGATTTAATGGAATGATGGTCTGAAGCTAAAGACCCAATCCCAATACTGATGCGTCCCAAGTGAGTCACATGCCCCTAGAAGCCTAACTAAGAGGATGCACAGGCTCCCTCCCAACCTCCCTCCCCTTTCCCCCCTCTTCATTCAACATATCTGTGAATGTGACAGCAATATCCATAATACAGGACCCCACCCAGGAGTAATTATTAACTTTTTACCTAAATGTCTTAAATAAATAATATACTCCTAAAGGGAAATGGCTACTTATGACCATTTTGTGAATATCATATTTAATTCTAATGAGAAGGCGTTAGGGAAAAGAACTCATATTTATCCAGCCCCTTCTATGCATCAAGCACTGTTAACAGATACGTTAAATCATCTCATTCTCACAGCAGCTATAAAATCTCCATTTTGCAAGACAAGATACTGAGCTTAACATCAGAGATGTTAAATAATGTGCCCAAGATGGCCCAGTAAATGGCAGAACTTGGATTTGAACCTAGATCTCTCTGGCTCCATTCATTCCAGCAACAGCTATTCATTCAATATTAAGCACTTCTCATGACGGATGTCATTTACTTAGTTCATATCCATTTCCCTTTGACATTTGACATTTTACCTTTCTTGTGACCAGGAGCATTGCAGCTGAGAGCTAAGATACTTGCAGGCCCATCTGGGAAGGGCTGATGTGAAGTCCATCTGTTGTAAATAATAAAAGATGCCATGAAGAAGTTGCGTTGGAGCTGTTCCACTTGGGATTTCTTTAAGCATTTTACTATAAAAAGAGAAGTTCAGAGCTCTTGAACACCTTGCAAATAGAAAACTAATTTGCCTTATCAATTTTGTCCACTGAGCTTGATCCCTGGGATAATTTGTGAGCCACTCTATCAGCCTCACTTATATTGTAGTCTTTTATCATATGGATGCAAGATATATTTCTTGCTGTCAAAACTAATCAAAGCATCTAAAGAAACCAAAGCAACCTTATTTACTTCCTCAGAGATCACAAAGTAAATGCCTTCTTGTTTATATATATATGTTAATTTTATTTTGGCTCCACATAAAAGCACTTAAATTAAGAACAATATATCTTCATTTCAAATGTTGGTTGATGTCCCTTAAATGTTTGCTTAAAAAAATGAATTCAAGTCTAACGCTGGCAAAAATGGGCACTGTATTATTAACAATTTAAATCAAAGTTTAATGCTTTTGTCATCACAAAGACACGGATGCCACATTACAATAACCTTTGGCAAATGAATAGTAAACTAAATGTAGGCTTCCGAGACAGCTAATCCTAAAAGGTATGTTACAGATGAGAGCAGTTAAATGTAGCGATTATTGATATATGCTCTCATACCAATATAGGGGAGGGATAGAGGTTCTTTAATTTTAATGTCCCCAGAGGTTGACTTTGCTCGTAACATTTATAAAATATTGAAAGACAAGAAATGGTACAGATGTGAATTCTGCAGTTGGGTTTTTTTTTTTTCGGTTGCCCTTGAAAGCAGCTGCCATAAATCTTAGATGAAGCCAAATAAGGCTGATGATTTTGATCTTCAATTCATTCTTTTCTATCCTTCAAAAGGTAAATGATCCTGATGGAATTAGAGCTAAGCAGAATGGCTTTCTTCTGTGATGTGCATAGTCAATGATGCGCTCTGCCATCATTAGCAAAGTGGAGCCAGTTCCCTGGTGTGGCTGTGTATGTGCACTCGAGCTTGAACGGCGTGTTGAGTGAAAAAGACACTTAAACACTGAGCTCAGAAACCTTCCATTTCCCTTCCCCTGTGTGCCCGCCCCCCTTCCCGTGACTTCTCCCTTCTGCGTCGGCTCAGCAGAAAGCCAGTGTGAAGTGAACGCGTAAAAATCAAACACAAAGCTCTGCCACCAATTCCTGGGTTGGTATTTGAAAAAAGTCTCAGCCAAAGATTTTGTTTTTGCCAATCCAACTCTGAAAAGAGTACTACATTAAAAAGTTGTAGGAGAAGAGGGATTTCAGACAGTCAGAGGGTTCCCTGACAGAAGTACTGAGGTTTTTTCAGCTAAAGCTTGGAAATCGAATGAATCCTCCTCCACTCCTACGTTAAAACGCGATGTCATTTTCGTAAGTCCTACTCAGTCATACAGAAGACATCGTATCCTGTCATTAGGGATGGCAATAAATGTATTCGTGTGGGTTTGCTACTATGCTTCAGACCGCAAGGCAAACCCAGTTAAAACAACCACAGAGAGAATCATCTATCTTCATAAATTCAGTTGCAAAGAGAAATTCATCATGTTTACTGTCTTTAAGAAAGGAGCGAGTCTCATAATAAAATGTTCTCTGGTCCAGATTCCTTGTATTTATAGGGTTCTTTCCTTCCTGCTTTTCAGAGAGTGCGGCACGTTCTAAAGCAGGGTTGTATCTTCGTTAGCATAACATAATAAGTAAGTTATATGTCTTGAAATGAAGAATGTGCTTGGAGAGGGTGAGGAAGGAGTGTCTCTCCCGTGGTAAGTGACATCCTCGAAAAGCTTCACGTATACGAAACTGCAGAGCTGAGCATTTTGAACCAAAACGCAAAAAAGACAAAGGGCCTTTATGAAGATGTACTCCACCCTTTCCTCCTTCCCCACTCCAAAATACATTGCATAGTAGGGGTAATTTGTTCACTCAACAAACATCTATTGAGCACTACTACACAACAACCATTGCAAAAAAATAAGAATATGAAAATAATGAAAGGACTCAGGAACCATTTTGTGTTTGTTTACTTTGAAATATTGTGCTATGGCAGACATGCACACTCATACATACAGTCTCACACTCTGAAACTGATCACTTTTCTAGAAGTGACCCAGAAGGGTCATTTCAGGCCCACTGTGGTCTTTTTCTCCTTCCTTTCCTGGGCCACAGAAAAATAATAGCAAATGTTGTAACCTACTCTAGGAGCCAGCAAAGTTCAAGGGCCGGAAGAATGTGTCTGAGCTGCAGTGGTCTTTGAGCACTTTTACGGCCCATTTGTCAGAAGCCTTGAGAGGTGTCCCTTAGCTCTATCCTTTAAATTGTGTAATTCCATCAATTCCTGCTAGCACCCTAGAAAATTTATATTACCTTTACTTTATTGCCTAACTTTAAATGATCTTCCAGGAGGAAGAGTATTTTTGAACTTCTTGCAGGTCTATTTTTTTGGTGTCACAGGTTTCAAATGAGGATAAAACTACATTCTGAATGTCAGTGGGACAGAGTAAGGACTCTGGAGTCCAAATGCCTGGGTCTGAATTCTATCTCTATCTTTTATTAGCTCTGAGGCTTTTGGAAAGTTACATAACCCATGATAGCTCACTTTCTTTACCTATAAATAGCAGAACCAATCCCTACCTCACAAAGTTACACTGAGGATCAAAGATGATAAAACTTGTAAAACACTTAAATGAATACCCAAGCAAACAATAAGTACACGGGAAACCCAAAGTGTCATAACAGGATTGTAAATTTAAATTTAGTTCCCAATAGGAAAGAAAAAAAACCAACCTTGGATTATTCGAAAACATTTAGAAAAGTGCATGAACACTAGGGAGAATGGACAGATCAAGAACAAATTCGGCAAACAACTCTCACTTTATTGTATGACAGAGTTAGTAAACTGGAGGGTCCAGAGAGCCCAGTGAATATCACCTTTCTAGAGTTCCTCAAGTGGTTTAGTGTGATCCCAGACAATTAGGATAACCATAACACTCTGCAGCCAAAGCAGAATACTTTTGAGTGTGAAAGGAAATACTCCTCAATTAGGGGTAAACAGCAGATGTAAACCAGAACATAACCAGGTAAACTGGGACAGTCCTGCACAAACCAGTCCAAATGGTCATCCTGTCTGTAACGAGGCCATGAGCTTGGGTGGCTAAGTTGACTTGTTGTCTAGTTATACATTCATACCCCAAAGGAGATGATTTGTACAATTCCCTAAGGCTCTGTCCTCCTACCTATCTCTTTAGCATTTTTATCAATGACCTGGGTAAAGATATAGACAGCATATTAATCAAGTTTACAGATAGCATAGACTGGGACAGAATAGCTAATATGAGAGATGTCAGAATGCAGGTTTAAAATGATCTTTAAACTGGAACATTAAAGCAAACCAAATCAATAGAATTTTAACGGAATACATGCAAAGTCCTGCTTTTAGATTCAAAACGATCAATTGCACAAACGGGATACAGAAAAGGCTTGCAGCCGTTGGTATGAATAATATTTTTTAAATGCCTAGGGGTTGAGGGTGACCACAAGCTTAATGGGAACATTTAAAAGGCTGTTGAGTTAGAGTACATTTGCCCTGTTTTGTACCAGACAGCTATAATAGAACCAACAGACTAAAAAATTAAAAAAAAAAAAATAAGCAATGCAAATCAAGACCCTGTGAAGGTGGCCATTCAGGAGATTCTTACACTGATGAGACCAGACCCGATGATCCCTAAGGATTCTTCCAATAGCAAGTTCTTAAGAATGTGTGTATCTTGTTTCACACTACACCCCTGCCGCCAGGCATGCAAACATGCAGATCTACTAACATTGCCTACATTTTAGGAATTCACAAAGACCAAGCTCTGGCACCTTTCTTTCCCACGTTAAGGATGTACCCCCCTTCTGAGTGGATCATCACTCCTTCCTCTTTGTTCCCAAAGCACTTTATATTTGCCTACATCTCTTACCCTTTACCACATAGAATGATAAAGAGTTATTCCCATTCTGCCTTCTACCATCAAACTGGGAGCTCCCCAAAAGGCAGAGCCTGGCTTTTGTGGGTACTTACTTGTTTGAAAAATAAATGGTTGGATAAAGGAACAAATAAATGAATAGATGAACATAAATCTAGACTCTCCTGTCTTATCTAGAGGATATTTCTAACATCAAAGTTAGAGAAAGCCTATTTCAGAAAAAGAAAAAGAAAAATGTACAGTGGACTTAGGCAGCCTTCTGCTTAAAATGTCCCCCTGAACCTGGTATAAGTCAATCTAAGTGTTCTCCTCTATGGAATCAAAAGTTCAATTCTCTCACAAATTACAAACTAATGCAACTATTTCCCCACTATACAGAATCTCTTTTACCACGTGAAACCCACGCATGATGATAGGAAAGCTAATGTTTCTGTTGTATTGCTTTTTAGAATTTAAAGCAATGATGACCAAACACACACTTCCCTTAGAATATCGGAAAAGGGTCACACATACACTTCCCCGGTGAGTTAGTTATTGTAGTTGTAAAAACCAAACCCTCTGCAACCTACAGTAACACTGATTTAAGGCCCAATTCTCTGAGCACACAATATAAATCCTTCCAGCCAAATGTCCACTGATCTGGAACTAGAATCCACAAGACAATCATCTGCAAAGAATCTTATAGTGCAACTAATGTAATGTAATAAATTTAAAAGACCAGCTTGCTTTTTCCTTCTTCTTCCACAGTGGAAAAGAACAACTGCAAAATGACATGAACCGAGAATATTGCAAATCGGAGCTCAACAGTAATGTACGTATTTTTCAAATTCCACTAATGTGAATATGTGAATTTTATTTTTTCTTCTCCAGCTATTTTTCAAGAGGGATAGAAAATTACACAATTTTGCTAAGACCCCCAAATCCAGGATCCTATGATATACACCACAATATTGATATCTGATCATATCAAGTACCAATTAAGCACAGTTGCTTGGGTTTGGTTACCATTAAACATCTGTTAAACTTTTCATATGCCTCAATGACACATGAATGATTTGATCCCAGTTGCTTAATTTTAACTGATCATCAGTGCCATTCTTTTTCTACCTAATCTTTCTTTCCTCTTTTCTTTCTTCTTCCCTCCTATAATCACTCCCTCCCTCCCTTCCTCCCTCCCTCCCTTCCTTCCTTCCTTTCTTCCTTTTAAAAATTCCGGCCAAGAAGAAAAGGGCTTTAATCCTCCACTTAATCTTTAAATAAAATGTTCAGTGATCTCAGGCAAACAATAAGTCATAAAGTAGACACAGTGATTCAGGCAGTAATCTATGGGCACATAGATCATCCTGCAATGGTACATTAATCATTACACTTAAAGACAGGGCAAAAGGGATGACATTTTTTCAATTGTGTCTGTTGCAATGCAGCGACACTGAAGTATTTTTAATCTGGGCCATTTCTGGAAACAGAAATGACTGTTAATCTAGAAACATTTTCAAACTACACCCTGTACAAGAGAAAAGCAGTACCAGAAAAGTAGAACTGCTCTTGCATTAAAAAAAAAAAAAAGTTTAAAAAAAATAGTTAAGAATCATGTCCCTTTCCAAAAAGATTCAATCCTAAAAATAAAAACCTCCATGACAAAACCCAAGGTCATCTGTCTGCAAACAATGTGATCTTCACCCACTTACTTAATTTCTCTAGCCCTCAATCTACCTATCTGTTAAATGTAAATAACGGGGACAATTCCATAGTATGCTGGTAAGAGTTACTGGTTATGTATGCAAAGTCCCTAGTAATGTTCATGGCACATATTAGGCACTCAAAATATAGTCCCAATTATTGTTGTTTCAAAAATTTTTATCTTAGACATGTCTTGTGCTTTTGATACACTTACGAAGGTTTCTGATTCAGCAGTGGACAGCATATACGAGGACAGCAGTAGAACACCAGATGCTCCTTTCTGTCTGGAAGGGTGACTAGGTAACAGTCCCAACACCATTCACTGAAGCACCCTGGTCTTTTCACAATGGGATCTAAGACTGAATGCCAGCAACCTGGCACCTGCTCCAATCCGACTGATAGTTCTAAGTCTTGTAGTAAACAAAAAGTGACTCCTCCCCACAGAAAGTTCAGGAACAGCTAACCCACTCTGTGCCAAACAGGTTCTTTGTTCCAAACATCAAGATATTGTGAATCAGGGGATGCCTGGGTAGTTCAGTCAGTTGAGCATCCGACTTCAGCTCAGGCCATGATCTCATGGTTCATGGATTCAAGCCCAGCATCGGGCTCTGTGCTGACAGCTCAGAGCCTATAGCCTTCTTTGGATTCTGTGTCTTGTGTCTCCCTCTCTCTGCCCCTCGCCTAATCACACTGTCTCTCCTTGTCTCTCAAAAATAAATAAATGTTAAAAAAAAATTTTTAAGATGTCATGAATCATGTAGTTATCAATAAATAACCAATCTCTTTGCATTATGTGGAGAGGTCTTATAATTATGTAAGCACAGCCTATTGTGAGCATTCTATTAAAGATAATGAGATTCCTTTAAATAGTTCTTTTTATGTTGCAAAATACTTGGTCATTGATTCTAACGACACCTTAGATTATAAGGTTATATTTTTTAAAGTTAGTGAATTCATATACTACCATCTGACTACAATCCCAGCTTCTGGAATAATCTCCAACTTTTTGGCAAAATAAGAGGCCTTCTGTGGCTCCTAATTATAAGGGATCGTATTATATCTCCTAGGTCTGACCTAAAATAAGTTTGAGTCATCCAAGACTGACAACTGGCCAGTCATTGACCTACTGAAGCACAAATCATATCATTTTTAAGTTTTAAGCATAGAATGGATGGGAAACACGGCCAAAGCCAGGCTTTGGAGGGCTATAAGCATAGAGTGATTGACCAAGAGAAGGCCTTGCAGAAAATGAAAATAGTTACCACTGAGAGATGTGAGAATTGCTGGATAGGATTAAAGAGAGCAAATAAAAGCTTGTAGTATTGGGATAAAAGTATGGGTGATTGATTCTAGAAAGAGGACCCTACAGTGAACTGAAATGAAGTAAAAGTATGTAACATAGTTAGCCCACACTTGACTCAGGGTAAGTACTCATATATAACAGTGATGATGATGATGATGATGATGATGATGGTGGTGGTGGTGATGATGACGATTTTATGCCTCACAGACTATAAGGTTCCAAGAACTAACAAATATAAGGACTATATTTTACATATTTCTGTGTTCCTAGTATCTAGCTCAGTGGCCGGGAGATAAAAGATCCTTAATTATTATCTGCTGAGCTGAACTGGATAGAACCAAACAGAGAATTATCACTGACAAGGGATTAAGAAAAGGGAAAGACCAGAAAAAGAAAAATCAAAGAGCTCATGGTTAAAATCAAGGTGTGTGAAAAGAAAATGGAAGAGGCAAATATCAGGCCCCTAGTGAAGAATGTTCTAGATAAACACTTCCCACCAGGTAACTAAGCATCCTTTCCTTTGAGTTCCAGAGTCCGTAATCACCTCAAAACATGACATAAAGCACTGCTAAAAAAAAAACAAAAACAAAAACAAAACAAAAGAGTGGGCGGGGGGTCAGGGGATGCCTGGGTGGTTCAGTCAGTTGAATGTCAGACTTCAGACTTCTGCTCAGGTCATGATCTGAACCCTAGGTTCATGAATTGAACCCTACTTCAGGCTCCCTGCTCTCTGCACAGAACCTGCTTCAGATACTCTGTCCCCTCTTTCTCTGCCCCTCCCCTGCTCACTCTCTCTCTCTCTCTCAAAAATAAAAATAAACATTTTTAAAATGGATCTTTGTTTTCAAAGTTTGAAACTAAATGTCCTCAAACAGGGTAAGTCTTAGTAACTAAATAAAAGTTTAAAAGTGGGGGGAGGGAGCAGAGGCTGGGCATTCGAGAGTATTCAAGAGTCAATTTCTCTGAAGATGGCAATGATAACTGACAAGCAAGGGAAGAAAGAATGCCTTGCCTTAATCAGTACTGAATAACACTCCCTATCATGAACGACAATGGCAATCACTAACATTTTTTAGGGAAGATTGTGTTCCAAGCCATGGGCATATCTCAGCAACCCAATGAAGTAGATGTTATTACCCTCTTTTAAATGAGGAAAACTGAGCTGACACTGGCTAAATAGCCTCTCGCACAGCTAGGAAGTAAAAGAGTCATGTTTAGTCTCCGGTCGCCCTAATCCGAGACTGAACCTTAGCCATTACCATAAAGCAGTGATCTGTTATTATTCTGCCACAAAATGTCCTCACAGAACCTAATATATACTTTAATTTCTCCACTATTTAATAGGCACTATATTTGACCAGGGGTTTTGAATCTGGGACCATGAATTCCAGAAAGCAATTGCTTTAGAGTGTCTGTGAATTCCCCAAAATCAAAAGTAAAATGGCGTCAGTATATTAGTACATATATTTTCTGGGGAGAAGAAGGTTATTTATGGCAGCAACTTTTTTAGAGAACTGCTGTTTAGTTTATTTTTGTATTTCTTTTTTAAACCTTTAGTCCAAGTATAATTAACATACAGTGCTATATTAGTCTCAAATGTACAATATAGTGATTCAACATTTCTATATGTTACTCAGTGCTTATCAAGACAAGTGCACTCTGAATCTCCTTTATCTTTATCATCCATCCTCCCCACTCAGTCCCCCTCTGGCAACCACCAGTTTGTTCTCTGTATTTAAGAGTCTGGTTTTTTGTTTGCCTCTGGTTTTTTTCCCCCCTTTGTTTGCTCATTTGCTTTGTTTCTTGAATTCCACATATGAGTGAAATCATATAGTGAGAGCAATTCTTCATGGGGCTTGGGGCCCAAAAACACACTAAGAACCACTGTCACAGACTTACTCGCTCAAGAACAAAGGAGGCTTATTTCAGATCATTCCGTTAAGATAATGCCTCTCTGGAAATAAGTCACGTGAGATAAACATTTAGTAGGTATAGATGATGGATCTAAATAAATTCAAATATATTACTACTATCTTTATATCCCTGAATTTAAAAGTACAGGTGAGGATGAGAAAGGGGAAGAAAGAAAAAAAAGATTAAAAATTTGTTTTTTCCCAAGAAAAAGAAGTACTATTCAAGGAAAGCCAACTTTGTTAGCTCTTCTTAAATTATTGTGAATATTCCAAGGAAGAAAAGGAAACAGTTCCACTTGTTCATTTCCATGTCTATGTCCATGTCCATTATGCTAAGAACAGCTTAAACCAGGCAAAGATAAAGGCAGGGAACTCTCTGGTACTGCACAAAGAGCTCGAATCCAATCTCTCAGCACAGAGCCAAAAAGGGCCCAGTGCATAGCAGCTGGGAGACAGTGTTGCAGACTCATCAGAGAGACCCATGCAGGGTTTCTACGAATGACACTGACTGTGAGCAAGGGAGTGCTGTGGCCAGTGAGGGCAACAATACTTCTCAACACCTGCTCTCTCCTCCATGAGACTCAATCACCCAAGTGTCCTACTCAGTCTCCCCAAAGGTTACCAGGAATAGGGAATTGTAGACAATTTTTTTTTCTCCCTGGACTTTTGTCACTGAGATGTAACACTTTTGACATCTTTCCTGCTGATGCTTTTCAACTTTCAATCCCTTTGGTGAAAAGGGTTTCCACACACACACACACACACACACACACACACACACATGCGTGCACTAACAATCACAAAGACACATACTCACACATGTACACACTCATGGCACAACTGGATACTATATGTCTAGGGAGAATGTCTTCTGCAGTTTAAACTGCTTGTCCAACTTCCAATGGTACCCTGTCTCTCACGTGCTTTAACATATTTACCTCTACAGGAAAATTATTTTCCAGCTTTCTCTGGAGGCTTGTAGTCAGTCTTTCTAAAGAAAGATTAGGCATAAGCATTTTAGTTCTTATTTTATTCAGGATCAAGCGATTTTTTTTCCTCCATTGAAAAAATAAGATAAAGTGGTTTGGCCTTTCCAATCTCATAGCAACCCTGAGGTCCTGAGTTCAACCTTTCTCCAAAAAGAAAAATGTCAAGGCTGAAATGCACCCAATTTCACCTAATTTTCTGTGCTTCACTCTTCAAGAAGATGGATTGAGATGGCTCACCTCACAAAATGGGCACAACTTACTTGAGAAAATAAGAAATGTAAGACTGTGGTTTAAGCAAGAGCACCATTCTGACGCAGGCTTTAGGTGCTCTGTGCAATTCTCATTTTATAGCTTACCAGGACCGATTGTGTAATTAGACAGCGCACTCCTTCTATTGGCAAGACCATTGATCCTTAAGTGTACGTTTTCTGGCATCCAATAAACTAGGACGATGAGCGAGCAGTGTTTTCTGCTCCCAGAACAGTGAAGGGCTAATTAGTTGCATTTGCAGATTAATGACTTTCAACTAGAAAGGGCGAATGCAAAGGGATAAGCCACAACCACAGTGACAGAATGCAAATAAAAGTATTTATAAGGGCAGGAGGAGGGGTAGGAGCCAGGAAGGGCCATCGATTGCTTTTACCCTCTGCACCGTGACACATTCCAATGAGGGAGGGCTTTCTGCCAGCCAGACAGCCTTCCCCAAAGCTGAGGCATAAACAGAATCCGTTGATAGATACAAGCAAGGCCAAGAGGAGAGACTGAAAAAGAAATGCTCTGCAAAAAGAGCAACAGGGATCAAGAATGCTCTCTTTCTCTTCTCGCCCCAGCCAGCCTTTGCCTTCTCTTTGTCAGAGCAACCTTCAATCCCAGCTCGCTCTCCTTCTGCCCTGTCTCTCACCCACATCTATATAAAGGTTGGCTTAATAGCTTGCTAGGAAACTTCCCAGCAAGTATACAAAATAACATGCTTAAGCTCTGTTTACTCTCATTTCCTGAAATAACATTACGCTCTGGAGTTTGCTTGTCTCATTATTTTTAATCCCACCTCCCCATAAGTACAAAGGTACTATCTTATTCCTTTGACTAATTAGGTGAGTCAAAGCAAAGATCTTCCCTCCACTCATAAAATAAAAGGGGAGTGTGGGGTGGGAGTTGCAGCAGAATATAGATCACTTGTTCCCAGACTTTAGGATGTCACAGACTGAAAATATTTTATATAAAATTGGAGAGATGATGTAGGATTTGAAAATTTTTAAAACCCCAGTAGTTCCCCAAAACAAACATTTATTTATTATAATCATCATTGTATAAAAGAAACGGTGCTTTAAAACAATAAACAAGGAAAGATATTCTCAGGAAATAAGACAGACCTTGATTTTAAGTGCATTTAGCTTGATTAAAAAAAAAAAAAACATACTACCCCTCATTATAGTTTTCATTTTTCCATCTAGTGCCAGGACAAGCTTTCTGATCAGAGAATAGAGCCCTCTGTTGTTGAACTCTAGTTGAATGAGGATTCTCAGGACAATAGTCTGGGAATGTAAATGCCATTCCTCTGAGCCAGCCTTTCCTCATTCAGACCCCATCTCCAGGCAAGGTTATGAGCCTCTTACAAATTCTCATTGCAAACTGCACTCTTCAAACATTTGCATCTATCACAACTGCTATAAACATCTATTTTTGTTTGTTACCTCTTCCCCTCTTTGTTTACACTCTCTCCAAGATCCATCATAATGCCTACCCATAAGAGGCACAAAGTCGACTTTTTAAAAACTAGATGAACTTAAAATTTCATTCTAGTTTCTACTCTGCCATTTATCGGTCAGGTGACCTTTGGTAAATCATTTAATCAAGCCGTTTCTTGACTGAAAATCGAGTCAGATTTTCATGGCAAAGAGCTAATGTTAACTACAGAGTTTGTGTAGCTACAATTTACCAAAGGGAACAATGGGTAAGAGTCTGTACTTTCTTCAAGTTCTATTTCTCCACCTAAATGCTTCTGTTCATTGCCCTTTGTATAAGTCTTATCAGTTAAATTTCTCCCTCCAATTAAAATATAACACCACAATAGACCTCGAATTTCTAGAAGACAGTAAAAAGAACACAAGACTAATCACAATGAGATGTCACCAATCAGAATGGCTAGTATCTAAAAGACAAGTGTTGGTGAGGATATGGAGGAAAAGGAACCATCATGACTGTTAATAGGAATGTAAATTGGTGCAGCTACTAGGAAAAAAGTTCCTCAAAAAATCATAAATAGAAATGCCATATGATCCAGTAACTCCATTTCTAAGTTATTTACCCCCCAAAAGTAAAGAAATTAATTTGAAAATATATATGCACCCCTATGTTTTTTATTACAGCATTATTTATAACAGCCAAGGTATGGAAGCAACCTAAATGTCCATCCATAGATGAAAGGAAAAGAAGAAGTAGCATACACACGCACGTGTGTGCTCACCAAGGAATATTACTTTGCCATAAAAAAGAATGAAATATTGCCATCTGAAGTAACATGGATGACCCTAGAGGTAAAATAAGTGAAATAAGTCAGACAAAGACAAATATGATTTCAATTATATGTGGAATCTAAAAAACAAAACAAACAAGCAAGCAAAAAAGAAACAGAAACAGACTAATAAATGCAGAGGACAAAATGGTGGTTGCTGGGGTGGGAGTGATTAGGCAAAAAAGGTAAAGGGTTTTAAGACGTACAAGCTTCCATGTATAAATACGGTATGGGGATCAAAAAATACAGCATAGTGAATATAATCAATAGCACTGTGATAAATTTATGCAGTCACAGATGGTAACTACATTTATCACGGTGAGCATTTTATAACGTATATAACTGTTAAATCACTAGTTGAAAACCTGAAACTACTATGTTAACTATGCTTCAATTTCTTTAAAAATCTCACGAAACTAGATATAAAACAACCTGGTTTCCAATTCCTGATCTTCCACCCAATGCCCATACACCCTCTTTGGTTCTCAGTTTCCTGATCAATAAAATGGAGGACACAGATCAGCCCTAAAACTCTAATCCATACGAATGGTTTCAATGGGATGATTATATAGGAAATAAGCACCACTTAGCAAAACTTTACTCATTGCCATTTAATAAACATTCCTGAGCATTTGCAATTTGTTAGACACTTCTACAACTCACTTTAAATGTTTCTAAACAAGATCACATAGCTCTAGGAAATTTTATTAAAAGAGAATATTATCCCATTCTTCAAACTACGTTTGATTGTCTTTCTGGTATGGATACCTTGAGCCATCTATCAAATCACTTTGCTCTGTTTTATAACATTTCTTCCAACATTGGTATTCCTTAAAAGACTTTTGTATTTCCAAACTGAAGCTATACAAGAGAAGAGAAAGTTGACATTCTTCAAAATCAATTCAACAAATTATACCAGATCAGTTAAATTGGCAAAGAAGACTTTATTTAAAACTATTGCAATAAGAGAAAGAGATTGAACTCAAGTCCTCTGTAAGGGCGGGAGGATTTTTGAGGCTGGGGTGACTTAGTGGAAAAGTGCTGAAGGACTTGTTTGATCAATTGGTTAGGCCACCTGTGTTTGCTAATTGTTGATTATCAATGTTAGGCTTCTACCTTCCCAGTGACACTTGGAGATAGGGGCTCTATCTTTCTTTATGATAACATCTCAAAGGGATAGTTCCCAGGTCCTGGAGTAGACAGACAATCAATCCTGGGTCATAGAAGATTTAGATCTCAAAAGGACAAAGAATCTACAGTTGCAACTTTTCTCAAATAAAAGCTCTAAAAGGGNGTCAGGGATCTAGAATCAGGAAGAAACTTCTCTAAATTTTAGTCAGGCTGAGGGGAATGTTAAGCCTGTCTTTGTCAGGGTTCTCAGGACTAGATAAGATACTTTATAAGACATACATGGTCCACTGCCTTCATGGAGTTTACAGTCTTTGGGGGGAGTTCTTCTTTTGTCTCACTCAAAAAGATATTAATTATATAGATCTGAGCATCTGCTCTTCCATACAGATAAGTAAACTACATGATCATTCATTCTGCATGGTCCTGATCCTGAATGCGTCTGATAAGCCAAATGGCTCACTGCTGCAGTTAGCCAATGGTCTACCTCTGGGTCATTCATCTCTGGCAATGTGGTCTTTTTTCATGATTGTCTCAAATTGACAGAATTTGATGATAAGGCTCGAGACAGGATCTCAGGCTTGGGTTTAACCAAATTTTTAATCAATAATGGTATTTTCTTTTCTTCCCCAAATATAGGTATAAACCTTGTAACTGTTTTCCAGTGATATATCCTAACTTCAGGGTTTTCTCTTGACTCTACTCAAATCTCTTAGCACCTATAACTAATCATCATACTTTTGAAATATTTTCCCATCAATATCCCATCAAGTTTGTGAATAACATACTGTTTTAAGTGTCAGCTTCCTGTGGTGTTTTTATTTCTGTCACTTGTAAATCCAGTTCTCCCTGGTCTCAGACTTCTGAGTCCCCATCCCTCAGAAAAGCAGTCTCCCTGCACTTCACATGCCCCCATCTCCCTTTTATTACATTTAATCACATGGTAAATTTAAAAGATGAGTTCATATAAAGAAGGCTCGTTAATTTTAATGGGTCACTTTTTATATTTGGGCGAAAGGCCTTAAACCCTTGTAAATTAGGCTGGGATTTATAAACCATGACAAACGTGAAGACAAATACTGATTTCCTAGTAAATTCCTTCCACACACTATATCCCCACGCACGATGAATTGGTAGTGCTTCTTTCTGTTATTATTTACACAAATAACTTTGGCATTGTCTTCATATGTGGACAATATACTTAAACCCATGACAGATCTCACGGATTAGGTAGGGTGTATACTTCCCTTATTTGACTTCCACTAAAAAAAAAAAAAGAAAAGAAAGAAAAGAAAAGAAAAGAAAAAGGAAAAGAAAAATCTGACTATACTGCATATGTGCATGCATGCACAGAGAATTAAAAACATACTTTAGACCCTGTTAAAAAAAAATAAAAGCAGACCAATTTGAGATAGATTCAGAGTTTCCCACATAACTGCTCAAATTACTGTGACTGTGTGGTTCTATTTCACAAATTATACCTCTGTGGTAAGATTCCTCTTCAAGAAAACTATAGAGATCAATCAGCTCCAGCCATAACACCCTTAATCCCGCTGTTAGACTTTTATAATTTTCTGCCACCAGTGAGTTATTGCTTGACAAGTGTTTAAATAGTATACACTGTGAAGTTTAAGTAAAGAAATTATTTACACAGGAATATAAAAAAGTATATTACCAATTATATAGTTCCCTGAACACTTAATCATGCAGCCAAGTGGAAAACCCTTCAGGAAATCTGTCCTCTGCCATTTCACCGTACTAAAGGGTGCCTCAAGAAATACTCATTTAATCTCTGCAGCCGCATTTCAAGCACCAAATCTCACTTTGCAGTGCACTCTGCCACTTCTTGTCATCCAAACAAAATGCAGGTAAATGATGGGGAAGCTGAGCTTATACCCTTAAATATTTACCGGCCAGTCTACTCTTAGTAATACATGCTGTAGTGTTAGACTCAATTTCATCCTCGAGTGGCTGGCAGACAATTTGGACAGGCTTACTGAGAAGTGGAGGATCTTAACTTGCTTTGCCTTTGAGGAGAAACCATTCCCTTATCTTAAGTGAATTAGTTGAAGAACTTTCCCTGCGAGTCCAGTGTATCAACAAATCAGTCAGGCCTGCTGTGCTGACGGCTCACTTAACCCAGCTCGGTTAGCTAATGGGAGAAAAGCCGGGCGAGGCTGCCCCTTGGAGCGAGGGTCCCCTCCGCCCCACCAGCCCCTGACAGATGTGAAAGCCTGTCCCTTGGCTTTCCCTCATTTCCCAAAGAGAAGTTGGTGCAATATGCTGAACTGTAAAACAACTTGATGAAGGGGTCATTTCCTTTCACAACGGAGGTCCAAGCCTGTCTTTCAAACAGAACTATTTCCAAGGTCAGCTGGGTCAGAGGCAGAGGGCTCTGATGCAGATGGTGATGGAAGTCTCCCCTACTCCATCGCGGCTGGCTGTCTAGGTTTTTATTAAAAATTAGAAGGAGTTTGAAAGTCCTCTTGAAGTATGGTTCTTGTTCTCAAAATGGAATAAATCTATTTACACTGACATGAAAAGATATTGAAAATATAAAATTAAGTAAAAAGAGAATCCCATTTATATTTTTTAACTGTGTGTGTGTTATGTACATATATATGTGTGTGTATGTATTTATCGCTACATATGAGTATGTGTGTTTGTCTATACAAAGAAAAGCTCTGGATGGACCTACTGTCAACTATTACTAGTGGTTGCCTTGAGGAATGGGATTCAGGGAATAAAAAAGAGAATACCAAGAATTCTGCTATGAATTTTTACATGACTAGAATTTTTATAATAAATCGATATTGCCATTATCATTTTTAAGTGTTAAGAAGTGATGCTCCTGTTTATTAAATTCGTGATCATGCTGGTGCACTTAGGCACTAGGATTCAGTGGTAGGCTGTACGCAGGAAAGGCAGAGCCCAACCTTCCCTGCTTAAAGACGGGGGATAATCTACTGGAGTAGCTATAGAACAGACATAAGACACTAACAGGAGCCTCTACATGGGGTGTTTGAGATCTCATTCTGAGTCTGCCCCTGCATGTTCTCACAGCATTACAAACCCAGCTCTGCATGTTTTATGCCTAATAAAATAAATGCATTTGGAGCTTGATCTCATCCCTCCCTTTTCAAAGCATCTTTTCTCAAATACAAACTATGCTTTACTTGGTATTAGCCTATTTGTGGCTTTGTGAAAATATTTAAATGGTGTTCTGTTGGGGGGGAGCGGTTAAAGGTATCCATGGATAGGAAAAGAGATTAAATACCCCAGTCCCAATTCTGCTTCCAGCCTACAACCCCTCTAGACATCAGAAAGGCCTGCCTGTTGCTTTTTCTGAGAGCAAAGAAACACCCATCATTCCATAATTACTCTCTTGTGCACATTGGCACAATGTCAGAGCTAACACAACAGAGTACATAAAAGACCAGGTTATAACATCTCTGCTGCTGTAAATTGAAATAATAAACTTTGGCAAACATGGAGGACAGCAAATTCAATTTGACAGTCCTCTCAAAGAGACTAAGAACAACAGAGGGAAGCTGACTAAATAGGATTAGGATCTATTTTATTAAATTATTACATCATTGGATGAGGCAAAGTGTAATGTAATTCCCCCAAATAATTAATTCGGCATCCACAAGGTAATGGTAAAAATCAAATCATCATTATATTCTATGTTCAAAATCACTGATTTTGAAGCTGGAAGGGAGTTTTCTAACTTCCTCTAGCTTCAAGAACTCCTTGTTTACGCAAACATTTGGGTCAAAGTTCACTGTGTAGGAGGCGCCTGGGTGGTTCAGTTGGTTAAGCATCTACTTCAGTTCAGGTCACATCTCATGGCTCATGAGTTCCAGCCCCCTGTCGGGCTCTATGCTGACAGCTCAGAGCCTGAAGCTGCTTCAGATTCTGTGTCTCCCTCTCTCTCTCTGCCCCTTCCCCACTCACACTCATTCTCTCTCTCTCTCTCAAAAACATACATTTTTAAAAAATTTTTTAAAAAGCCTGCTGTGTAAAACAGAGCTTGCTCTCTTAGATGGAAGAGGGAGGGCTCTGTGGCTGTGCCCACCAGTGTCTCTTACCCAGACTTGTACCTTTCCAGCCTCTCTGGAGGGGCGTTTGCAAAATTCCTACGTCTTCACTGTGAAGCATCATTTAGAAAATGACCGATCTAGGCCATCACCTTCATTTAAAAAGATGCACATGTTAACTCCTAAGATTTCTAGGTAAAGATAAAGTTAGGGAGGGAGGAAAAAAGAGAAATCACATTCAGACAAAGATACGTATTGGGCAATCAATAGTAAATTCATCTTTTAAAGGCACTGATAATAATTAACTTTTATTGACCATTTGTTACATGCCAGAAATAGTACTGAGTGCTTTATGGGCAAGCATTAACACATTTGATTTTTACAAAATTCTCACGAGGCACATGCTATCATTATCACCATGAAAGAGAGGAACAAGTTTATGCTCAGAAAAGTTACATGACCAACCTAAGTTCACACAGCTAAGAAGTGGCAGAGGTGACTTAAACAACTTAAGTGACCTTGCTTGAGTCCTACCTTTGTGCTCTTCTAACTGCTGTCCATCCACCTTGCTTCTTTTCTTTTTTTTTTTTTTTTTTTTTTTTTTTTTTGCCCCATTGCTTTACTGATAAAATGGTAGGAGGGCACTTCATTGGTTTTACCACATTTTGTGGATGTAACCGTAAACATCTACTGGAAGTAACATCTTACTCAATAGGTATGTAGAGACTGCCAAAGCCACAATTCCTGTTTTAATCAACCCGGCCAACAAACAGACAACTTTTATTAAAAATAAGCTCCTCAAGGGGTGCCTGGGTGGCTCAGTCAGTTAAGCATCTGGCGTCAGCTCAAGTCAAGATCTCGCAGCCCGTGAGTTCCAGCCCCACGTCCATCTCTGAACTATCAGCTCAGAGCCTAGAAACTGCTTCCGATTCTGTGTCTCCCTCTCTCTGCTCCTCCCCTACTTGCACTCTCTCTATGATCTCTAAAAATAAATAAACATTTAAAAGATTTAAAGAAAAAGAATAAACTCCTCAAATCCAAATATATGACCATTCGAGAAAGAATTTCAGATACTCTGAAAGACAAAACCTAAAAGCCAAAATGGGCTTGACAACCATGATACATGCCTTCTAAAAACAGGGGAAAAATAAACAGGCCAGATTAAGCTGAGGCATTTGGGGCCAAACTAGATATGGTTAAGTACAAGATGAGAAGAAACAACCAAAGACCATGTCACAAATAATCCTGGCAGGAGTCCAAGTAGGCAAACTGAGTGAGTCAGCAATGAAGTCCATCATCTGGAAAGAAAGGAAAATGATCATGGAATGGCCTGGGAGGAGAGTGAGTGATTTGCAAGGACTCCAAAACAAGCCTTCCAATGTTCTAGTCATCAACTTATACCTCAAATGTCTTCTGTGCTCAGTACTAGTGCTTACACTTTTTAAATAATCAAGAGAAAATACATAAAGGCCGAAAAAGGCACAGCAAAGTGACTAGAAAGAGGAGAAAAGAGCTTTGGAGGAAGATTAAAAGAGATAATGTTATTTAACCTACATGAGATAATACTGGGGAGAAAATAAAAAGGAGTAGGGAGAGATCCCAAATACCCTTGCAAGAGAACACTGACCCCTTTGGGGCGCCTGGGTGGCTTAGTTGGTTAAGCGTCCGACTTTCGCTTAGGTCATGATCTCACGGTTCGTGGGTTTGAGCCCCGCGTCAGGCTCTGTGCTGACTGCCAGCTCAGAGCCTGGAGCCTGTTTCAGTCTGTGACTCCCTCTCTCTCTGACCCTCCCCTGCTCACGCTGTCCCTCTCTCTGTCTCCTAGAAATAAATAAACATTTAAAAAAAAAAAAAAAGAGAGAACACTGACCCCTTGTTCCCCATTACACAAAATAATTCATTCACTAGTTCACTGAACAAATATTTATCAAGTACCTACTGTGTTCTGGGACATGAATGTGGAAAACTCATCTAATGTGTGTGCTGAAAGGAATTTGTAGGCTAGTGGAGAGTTAGACATGCAAATAAATAATTGACATTTTAGTGTGATACCTATAATCATATAGGCAGGGATAAGGAGGGAGGAATAAAAATGCTGGTTTGTGTAGAGGAACAGAGAGAGGGGGCAAATGACTGGAGTCTTGAAGGAAGATGAAGAGATTTTTCAGAAATTCAAGGAGAGGAAGAACATTCCAGGCAGAGGGAATAGTATGTGCAGAGGCACAAAAATGGGAAACCATGGGGTATCCTCAGGGACCTGCAATTCCTACACCAAAACAGAAGAAAGTGTTATCAGAGAAGAAAAGCAGGAGATAAGCCAGAGACAGGTTGGGAACAGATAATGGACATAATTTCGTGTCAGCTAATAAGTTGGGTTTATAACCAGTTTGTTACAGTGTCTTGTTACAAAATCAAAACACCTCCATGTCAGTTGGAATGAGCCCCCTGGTTGCCATCCTGTACTCCAAACATATTGTCCCTATGTTGGGACTTCTAGACATCCTCATAACCCAGCAATTAAAGAGTGATGCCTGGGACCAGGATCCCCCATTCCCCTTTCCAGTTCTATACTTGGGGGCATTTTGATGCCATAGCATTGTTTAAAATGTTCAATATCACCCTTGCTAACATTTTGGGACTTTTTCCACAGGTGAAGGGGAGCCACTGAAGAGTTTTAAGCATAAGTGTCACATGACCAGAATAATATCATTTAAAAAAAAAAGATCTTTCATAGTCAAAGGACTCCCCCCCAAAATGAAGCTTCTCTCCATGGAGACATTTAAGAAGGAACAGAATGGGGGTGCCTGGTGGCTCAATCAGTTAAATGTCTGACCCTTGACTTCAGCTAAAGACATGATCTCACACTTTGTGAGCCCCCCATCAGGTTTCGCACTGGCAGCAGAGCCTGCTTGAGATTCTAAATAAATAAATAAGTAAATAAACAAATAAAAATTTTAAAAATTGTTTTAAAAAGCAGAAAAAGACACACAATGTTCTCTATCTTGCAGGCTGAACAATTTCAATGCTGTTGATCCTACGGATGGCTAGATGAGATGGCTCTGATGGGTTTTTATTTTTGTTTCATTTAGGGAACTATTCCTTATCAAACACTGTGGAAATGCTACCTGGGTAAGGTTTCCTCTCACATCTTTAAGAAAGATGAGGAAGGTGGAAGAGGTGGCTGGAAGCTAGCCTCTGTGAGTGACAACCTCCATCTCATAAGCTATAAAGGCATAAATGTTGTTTTGCATTGATATTCTTTTCGTGCTGGTGTGGCAGGTAACCCCTGGCAGCAGGTAACCCCTCGTAGCAGCCTCTCTCCCCAGGGTCCTCAACACTGTGCCCTTTCTTCATCAGAGACAGCTGCAAGACTGAAGCCTGGTGCTGACTTAGCATTTCAGGAGTCGTGAAGGCAACCTGGCACGAGCCACCAACGGGAAGGAAAGAACTCCAAGGTCACCCAGGAAAACAGGTAAGTACTGGAGGATCAGAATCCACATTTCAACTCAGAATCTCACCACTTAGGTCGTATCTTCCCAAATGCAGTATATTTCACCTAAATTAATCATTTCCAAAAGATGTTGTTAAAAAAAAAAGAACTCAGCTTTTTCTTTTAAAAAATTTGCATTTCTTGGTCAATCACATAACCCTAGTCTTGAATTTTCCCCTGCTCATTTCTTCTCATTTTTCAATTACCTGCTGATCTACTACTGTGCAAGCATTTTTCTCCTCATTTACTGAGGATACCACTTCCTTTCTTCTTCTTTTTTTTCTCCTAATGTTCACCTAATTAACAGTCAAGCAGCTTTTCATACAAAATCTCCAAGCTTTAACATTTTCTTTTTGATTAGAAGTTTAAAGAAAGAGCTGTTAGGTTTCAAAAATTCTTTTTCCAAGAGTTTTATCTGCTCAACCATCAGACCATCTGTACTGAATTAGGCCAGTGTTGAGTAGCAGGCTATAAAATTCCCAGACACTGGGAGACATGCCCTCCTTGAGATGATTACTGCACATTTCAGGGTGGGGTCCTTTAAGACCATGCTGTGGCCATCTGAGCTTGATCACAGGTAACACACCAGAACCATCTTCAGAAAAAGCCTGTTCATTTAATCTTTTTTTATTGTTGCTGTCCTCAAAGGTTAGAAGAAGCCATGTTTTCAAATTTTTGTTAATTCAGTCAATAATAATTTACTGAGCATTTATAGATGCTAGACATCAAACTAGGTGCTGGCATATTATGGTGAGCAGAAAAAGATGGCGTCCTCCACCTAGAGGGGTTTACAACCTATCGTGGCAGTTCTTTACCTCGGTTGCATGTGGGAATCACCCAGGGAGTTCTGACAATTCCCAGTGTAGAGCCAACCCCGGACTAATTAAATAAAAATCTCCCAAGGTGAAGCCCATACTGAATGTTTTGTAAAGGTCTTCAAGTCATTTCAAAGTGTAGCCAAAGTTGACAATGGTCAAATAATCCTACAAATAGATATAAAATTATAATGTTAATAAAGGCTATAAAGAATTAACCCCACTTTGAGAAGCTTTTGATGTCAATCATTTATATGGGTAACCCAGATTTGCTGAGTACCTGCTGCTTGTCAGGAAGCTACAAGGGTAACATATCGATGGGCCATCAGCTGAAGACACACTGGCCATCCTTCACAGTAATGGGTCAGAATTGCGCACTGAGCACTAGATGGACTCTTGTCATTCCCACCCACTCCAGTGAGGGAACCCACATGACCCACACCAGGCAAGCATCTTGACCACACGGCAACAGGAAAACTGGGAGCCTAACCATCGTCAACACTGACAGGATAGCCAAGCAATGCCACGTGATTCAAATTCCATGCTTTGGAGACCATCTGGAGTAGAGGAAAGTGGTACAATAATCTGGAGTGACGATAGATGTCCAGGAGGAGGAAAGAGGAAACCAGATCCTCTAGGTCTGTGTGCAGATTGAAAAAGGAAAATAAATTCTGTAAGGTTTTCAGCAAGAGTGTCTCAGATTTGCTGAAGGATATGCGTAGACTCCATACATAATGAGTTTCTTTAAATAAACAAATAGCACTCCAGCTTTTCAAAAGCTTCTAGATGGAGAGGTTATTTAAAGACAAAAGAAGTGGAGATTCAGTCCCACCAGTGTCGCCCAGACAAGCCTCCCAGATTTTTTTTTTTAATAGTTTATTGTCAAATTAGTTTCCACATAAGTACCCCAATGTTCATAGCAGCACTCTCCACAATAGCTAAAGCCTCCCAGATTTGAACGCCACCTTGTTCCTACTTGTTTGAAGTGTTGTCCCTCAGGAGGATGCAGTTTTTTCTTGCTTCATTTTGTGATTTTTTTAATCACTGTGTCAGACAGAACTATACCTAAGAAAGCTCTTATTTGTTCATTATAGCCTCTCTGGTTTTGATCCTTAGTTTGTCTTTAATTTGTAAACCTGACTTCCTGCAGGTCACTACACTGATCATCTAATTGTCACAAAGCGGATAATGTTCAATGATACATGGATACATACATATCTTTAATGGGAAATGATTTTTTTAAATCCTTCACCATACAATTGTTAATTATGCAATGATGATATCCTGTGTGGTTTTTTTCAAACATGCACTCAAAAACTCTTTAGGAAGCAAATGGGCTGAGAATTTGCCATACTTCCTTAGATCCCAAGAAGAGAGTAGCTACAACTGTATTTGATTCCAAAGGGGAGGAGAGCTTCATTTTTAATAAGTACAGAAGATTTGGATTTAACTTAAACAGAGCACAAAATCCACACCGTGAACTTACTAGCTTTCTTCTGATGCCACATCATTTGTCTGTCCCGTGAAGGATTAGACTCTAAGTCTGATTTTCTATGAAGAACTGGCACAAAATAGAACCCAGAAGCTTTGCATGATCATACTACTAGGCAAGACTCTCCACTCACACAAATCCTCTCTTCATATAAAATTTAATAAATAAATGTAGAAACAGGAGGAAAAGGAAAATAAGATGAATCTGTAAGGTTAAATACCCAAAGCTCATGCTATAAGATTCTATAGTAAAGGTAGAACCTTTTGATGCAGAGCTTCCTAGGAATTAGCCAAGTCCATAAGGTGATACTTGGCAGAGTTTTCTCAGGCTAAGCAAGCCCTATCTGTTCTGCCAAAGAGCTCAGAGAATCCTCCTGCCACGTCACTTCAAATGTCCCTACCATCACAAGCTCAGTGTTCAGTCTTGCAATCTTAAAACAACCCAATTCAGTGCTATTCAATATAACATGTATTCAGCTAGACCATGAGCCAAATTACATCTCCCAAACTAGAGTTATATGAATGACATGTGGTCCAGATAATGTTGGTCACAAACACCAAGCAAATTTCCCAGTCCTTATGTTCTAACAGAGTTCTAGTCTAAGGATCTTTAGGATTGCCATAAAAGGCATTTGTTCCTCAGGCCTTCTTTTTAAAGCAATATCTGACCAATGAATAAGAAATTTTTTTAAACACAGGGCCTGGTTAGGATTAAAAAACACATACACACACACACATATCTCCAAAGCAGAAAGAAACTATAAGAACACAAACCAATTTAATAGTTTGATAGGACAAACTAAAGCTATTACACCGAACACAGAGCAGTTAAACTGCAAGTATTATACATTAAATTTTTTCTCAGTTTTTCCTTTCTTCTTTTTTGTTGGAAGATATGCATTTTATAACGACTCATGTATGGCATATCACTTAACCTTAAACCTAAAGTTTTCCTTTCTTTATGCATATCACAATTTCATTCAAAATACAAGATCAAATTTCCTAAAACCAATGTGTTCAAAGGACAAGGAGCTCACCGGTCAACCCAAGCACCCACAACAGTTGAAGTCACTGAAAGGAGATTGGGTTACCTTAGGATGCAGCACCATGAAAACATGCCATCAGTTTTTCCTATTTTCCAGTTGTCTTAATATTTGCCTCGCAAGAAAACAAACAAAAATAAATAAGCTTTTAGTGGACTTAAATAAGCAAACCACTACTGGAAAATTCTGACTTTGATACTTTCATAAATCCAGACTAAAATTAAAACAAAATAATGTACATTAAGATAGAAGCTGTCTTAATTAAATTATAAAATAAATAAAAACAAAAAGACAGAGTAGGACTTCTAGAGAAGTTTGGAGTCAAATATACCAAGCTTATTTATGTAAAGATTTATTTGAAAAGTCGTAAAACTAAAAGAATCAAAAGAATTCCAGTCAGCACTTCTCGGGCAGAAGAGGCACATATCACGGAGGCGATAACCCTCACCTCCTGGGATCACTGAGAATGCTGTCTTCCTCCAAGTTTACCAAATCCTAGGAGGGTCTTATACAGCATGAGAAACCTGCTCTAAAGTGATTTTTCACTGAGACAGCTACTTTAGAAAGATGCCATAATACTGACCCTCAGGAAGGGAAGTCATTGAGCCTAGCTGAGGAAGCATAAAATTTTCCTTTTTTGAGTAGAGTCAAGGCCTAGCTATCTGAACATGTTAAGATAATAATTAACATTATTGCATACTCTGAGCATTCTGGTCTTTTAAGAAACAGTAACTAATGGGGCGCCTGGGTGGCTTAGTCGGTTAAGCGTCCGACTTTCGCTTAGGTCATGATCTCACGGTTCGTGGGTTCGAGCCCCGCGTCGGGCTCTGTGCTGACTGCCAGCTCAGAGCCTGGAGCCTGTTTCAGTCTGTGACTCCCTCTCTCTCTGACCCTCCCCTGCTCACGCTGTCTCTCTCTCTCTCTCCTAGAAATAAATAAAACATTAAAAAAAAAAAAGAAACAGTAACTAAAAAGATAAGAAGAAAAGAAAGAGAAAATAAATGTGTTTAGAATTTTGTACATGAAAGCAAGAGTGGACAGAGGGTCCAAACATGCCAGACATTTTGCCCAGTATACTAGATATCTTCTGCTGGCCTCTCCAGGTTCATTATTCACCCCATGCTTACTGACCTAGGAAGCTAACCCACATGGACTGCATCAGTGGGTACCCTTGCCCTCTGCTTTCCCACTGGATTCAGCCAATGGAAGTTAAGGTCAGGAGGTTGGCGGGGGGTGCGGGGGGGAGCAGAAGGAAAGTGGGGGTAGGAAGCTTGGGGGAGGACATGAAATAATAAAGTAAGTAGGGACCAAGTCAGAAAGAGGAAAAGAGCTGAGAAAGATGGAGACACTAAGGCAGAAAGAGGAATTAAATATGATGCTGAGGGCCTCAGGGAGGCGACAAAGGATGAAAACCCCAGAAGGTGGGCTTAGCTCCTCAAGGGAGGAAAGACCTAGACAGAGAGAAGGACTGCTCGACCCATATTGCAGTGGGACAGGGCCCTGCATGTGGATTCGCGGGCAGCAATGCCATCTCATTATATTCTCAAAGGATGTGGGTGAGGCAGGTCCATTTTCAACACAAGGTCTTTATCAGCCTCTGAGAGCTACTTTAGACTTGCCCTTAGAGCCTTGTTAAAGGACATAGTAGAGGAGAAGTGTTTCTCTATTCCCAGGTGCAAAGAGAGAGCAAGAATAAATACTTCACAAATCCACTGCAATGCCACACTTCAAATATTTCATGTTAATACGATCTATTTAGAGAAAAGATGAAAGAATTGGTAGGTCATTATGTCCAGAAATATTTACATGTTTTAAGATGAATGGAGCTATAAATCCATACTGTACTCCCTGATTTCTTCCATTCACCCAAAACCGTTATTATTCAAAAGCATTCACCAAATTCTACTTCATGAAAGGGAAACATCTAGCACAAAGGACAATTACATATTCCCAACATACTCCCCCAGACTTGATGATTAGCAAGTGTGTTCCTCCCCGGATGTGCATATGAAGTCTAGCAAATAAGAACATAAAACAATGACAGGAAGAAAACAAACCAAAAGCTAAAATTATCGGTGGAGCTGATTAGCATATGTATAAGAGACACTGGTGCAGATGCAGGATGCTTTCTTTAGACCGTAAGTTCTCAGAGCAGCGATTCTTACTCATTTTTGGAGTTCTGGCATCTTGTCATCATTTATTTGCCTTTTATGACCAACACAAACTTCCTCCCAAAAACATATTTTTAAATAAGAAGGACTAATTTTATTTTATTTTCAAGCATTTGCTTTTATTGTTGTCACTCTCCTTGAGAATCACCCTAAAGGATCAGAGCAGTCAATATAGTTCTCAGTGGTTAAGAATTCAGAGGCTTCTGTTCTTTGCCTTGTTCCTTTCCGAAGAGAGAAATTTTAGAATATCCACTATCTCAGCAAAGAGTGGAGACAGAAGGAAGAAACTTGGAACTATTGCTCCAAAACACCTTCAAAGTCTGGACAGGACATTTTGAAATAGACCCAGAAGAGGGGAGGATGAAAACTGACGTGTCATTTCCACATACACTTGCACACCATTCCATTCAGGCAAACGTTACGAATACTGAAAATCGGTGCCCACGGAGGTTACTTCAGTGACTGACCTCATGGCAAACTTCATCACGCGAAGCCTTTTCCATTGACCTCATTGATTATTTGTGTGAATCTGAAAAGCAGCCACATACAGCACCTTTGGGTTTTATTTTTAAGGTAAGGTTTAATTTTTCCTGTACGATTTTGTTAGATGCTGTCTGTATGAGCCAGAATGCAGGGCATGACGCAGAGTAACTCAGTTCCTCTGAGAGAAAGTAGGTGATCTTAAACAGGTTTCTTTGAATCAGACTTAGAAGGAACCTGTTCTATGACATGGACTAAGCCATCCATAAATATAACTTGAGACTATATCCAACACAGTATGTCTTCCAGTGACTTTTAAATTCTCATTAAACTTCATGACCACTTTGCCAGCTGTATAGCCACCAGATATGAACTGCAGTTACCTCACAATGGGGCTGAGAGAAGAAATGTCAAGTCCTAGGTCATGAAAGAAGCAAAGCACCTGTTGCCTTGATGGTTTCTATCCATGCTTTCATGATTCTTCTCCCTCAGTAGGGGGCTGATAGGCTCCAACGGAGCCAGGCAAGGGGCTGTGTCAGAGAACCAGGGGATGGATATACTCTGGTGCTAGAGCGTGAACGCAAGAGGCCTGTCTGTCCACACAGCAACCCACAGATTGGCACGTCACGACCTGAAGATCGAGAAACTGTCGTCTACCCACTGCCAAACAAGGCATCTGTTTGGCACACCTGGGGGAAGAAACTTATGAGAAAAGGCCCTTTGATTTACCTAGTTGTTGGCACAAACTGGCTACCCAGTCTGGTCCAAATCACTGACTTTGTCATTCCAAATAGATTAAAATCAATTCCGGTTTGTATCTACAGAATTATCTGTGTAACCAACACTTCTGCTTTTAAAGGATTTGAAGTTTAAATCCTTTAAAAATAAAGGTGGCATTTTAGTCATAGCAAAATGCAAAAACAGACAGGGCATTATAATATTACTGCAAAGAAAATGCTTCAACTCCATCCAGAGGAAACGTCATCACTGCATGTCATATTTCTGGTTGAAGGCTACAACAGTCTAGTCCAGAATGACGCCACTGAGACAAAGAGCAAGGAGAAGGGTGGGCCGAAAGACAGGGAAGGAAGCTTGAGCCGAATACAATGAAAAAGGGAATAACCTTACAGCTAAACAGTTTACTTTTCAAAGGCAGCACAAGGGCAAAATGCTTTGTGCAAAGAGAAAATTAGTTTCCAAAGTGTATGCATTCTACAAAGAGCCAAGTTAATTATTCAAAGCAGAGGCCCATGAATTCCCACAATTTAGTCATTCTATTCTGACACATTCAGGCCCAGCGAGCTGCTTCTTATCACTAAGACTTTGATAATTGGCTTAGACATATCAAATAAACTTTCTGGAGAATTCAGTCGTAAGCAGGTATGACATCCTAATAGGGGTTTTATTAGGCCTTTCTCTGTGCAGTAATGTATTAGCAATCACTGTGACATTTTCTGCTCTGGGGGGTTTTGGCCTTGCTCATTTTTTACACTTGCTAGAAAATAAATTTATTCATGGTTGAGATCTAATCCAATACACTACTCTGTTTACCCTGGTTTCTAAAGGAACAGGCCTCTCAGAATTAATGAAAAGTGACATATACATCATAGAAGAAAATGCACTGTCTTCAGCCAGGCATAACTGAATAGCAAGAATCCCCTCTGATTCTACAAACTTGGGAATTCAGTCAGTACAGCTTTAGTGGCCCTTTCCCTGATCACGCTTTTTCCTCCCATTTCATCCAGGAAAGCAAGCCAAAATGCACAACCAATAGCACGTGTAGATTCAATTTCTCCTCTTTAGCAGCAATCTCAGTTTCAAAAAAGAAAAAATTTCCCTGAGAAAATGCCTATTGGATATTATCTGGTCTGCTGCAATTTGCTGCTTTGTATCTAATATCCCTAAAAACAAACAGAAAAGAATTTGAAGCCTTAGCACTGTATATTTACATACTGAAAGTGAAGCTATTAGTGGGGTTGAGATCAGCGTGGAATAAAAATGGAACCTACCTGCCAGCAGGGGATGGCCAGGCAGGATGAAGATAACACCCGGCTTCTTTCCACAGTCTCTCATTCCCTTCACTTGTATGAGAACACTCCTAATGGGAAGACACATGAAGCACCATCAAAGTATTAACAGAGTCAGAGTGAAGAACATACTGAGATAATATTAAATACTTTTATCACATAACAAAGAAGCATCAACAGGGGTCACCGAAGTGAAACCTCCGTACTCTAATGCTAGATATTTTACCACCAACTTCCCACTTCCCACAGTAATGAGGACAAAGTTGATAAGGAAAATTGGTAAGGACACAGGGACTCTAAGGAACTCATTTTAATCATTGATCTTCTTTCTCCTCCTTATCTAGGCTCTTACCAGCCTGAGAAATGTGCCAATTGAGAAACCCTGACAAGGTTTAGTATGTCCCTCAAAATACTCCCTCTGCCTTCTGGATAATGCCTGAAATTTCCTAGTTAAACCGTTAACACAGTGCTTTGTTCAATGGGAAATTCAAGTATTTCTGTGACATGCACCTCATTAAAGTATGATCAGTTATTTATGTCTTCATGCACACTATCCAGACCCCTCCCCATTCCAAAAGCCTGACTCAGCAGGCCTGGAGAAAGACCCAAGAAGTTGTATTTTAAACAAACTTTCTAAATGATTCTGCAGTACACTAAAGTTTGAGAATCATGTCCTCTGTATGACTGAGTTGTGAAGCTTTCATGAAAACAGGCTTTGAGGAAAGGAAGAGAACTGCCTTCAACCAATGACTTGCCATACATCAGGAACTGCGCTAGGCAATAAATACGTGCAATGTCATTTCATCTTTTCCTCTTCTATGAAGAGGGTTTTAATATTCCCATTTTACAGAAGGGAAACTTAATCTCAAGAAAAGAAAACAAAACCCTAATATCCAGGGTACCTGGGTGGCTCAGTTGGTGAAGCATCCAACTTCGGCTCAGGTCATGATCTCATGGATCATGTGGGCCCAGCGCCGGGCTCTGTGATGACAGCTCAGAGCCTGCAGCCTGCTTCGGATTCTGTGTCTCCCTCTCTCTCTGCCCCTCCCCTAGTAGCACTCTATCTCTCTCCCTCCTTCAAAAATAAATAAATATTAAAAAAGAATTTTTTTAACTAATAGCCAACCGATGATTACATGGCTAGGAAGGCTAGCATTAGCATCCATACCTTTAGTAACAGAAGCAATGGCTATATAATATTCATAGGCTTTCAGACACAAAGGATGATGATGATGTCCTCGTACTGAATATATTTTCTTTGCTAGACACTGTTAGGCATTTTCCACATATGGCCTTACTAAATTCTTACAACTACCCTTCAAGATAAATAATATTAATTTCATTTTATATATGACATGTATATAATCTTAGAGAAAATAAGTAACTTGTCCAAGTATGCATAACCATACAACATATGTACTATACATAAGTGTAGCAGCTGAATTTTGAATCTAAAGATTGTGTTCATTCCCACAGACCCTGCCATGGGAGCCCTTAGCATCTGAGAGGTAAAAATGATATGTGTGGTAGTCAGAATAATGCCCCCCCTCAAGATATCTACATATATACTCTTCAGAACCTATGTGTATGTTAGGTTTCATGGCAAAGATCAACTAAAGTTGCAAGTGGAATTGAGGTTGTAAATCAGTTGTCCTTGAGATGAAGATGATCCTGGAACATCCAATGGGCCCAATGTAATCACAAGGGTGATTAGTGGAAGAAGGAAGTAGACATAAAGAGAACAGAGAGATGGCAGCATGAGAACACTGCCTAATGTTATTGACTTTGCAGATGGCCACAAGCCAAGGAATGTAGCCTCTAGAAGCTGGAAACGACAAGGAAACTGGTTCTTCTCTAGAGCCTCCAGAAGGAATGCGGCCCTGTGGACACCTTGATCTTAGCCCAGTGAAACTCGTTTTGGATTTCTGACTTTCAGGACCATAAAGTATTAAATTTATTTTGTCTTAAGCCTCTAGCTTTGTGGTGATTTGTTACAGTAGCCATAGGAACCAACACAGAACCCCTCCAGATTAGAGAAAGATTGCAGACTTGATTCACAATTATGCTAGGGCTGTGCATACTTAACTGCGTGACTGGTCATAATTTGTGGCAGATACCTTTGGTCATTCCTCCCCTTCTCCTTTGCTTTACAGAACCTCAGTTCAGGTTGGCTCTCAGGCAGCTGAGTACTTCAGGAGAGGTGGCCATTCCTGAGGTTTAGTGAATGTCTCAGTTAATCTTATCTAATTGTGTTAGTTCTATTTCTTTTACCAGGTAATGATTTAGAAGAGGAAATTCAACACAATCCTAGACATGAGTTAGGAGGGAAAATCTGAAAGAGGCACCTGGAAAAGTTTTCCTTACTCTTCAAAAGTCCAGAAGGTCTCATATGGCCTCTGGATGCTGTTCTGTGCCTGAATTTGTTATAGAAAGCTGGCACATATTAGCAGATAAGATTGTTAGATATAACTTAACACACTGGGAGCAACAGAGTGGAACAAAGAAAGATCCAGGTCTTTGACGGTGTCATTGAGCCACTGAATTAGCCAAATCTGGAATATGATTAATTCTGAACATTTTTATCAGATAATAAATGGCTTATTGTTAAAGTCATTTGAGTTGGGATTCTCTATTACTCAAATAGAAAGCATCCCAAATGATACATTGTAAAGTAAATTAGTCACCAGTCTTACTGTAAATTACTGTGTGTGGTTTGGTCTTTTCATGTCCTGGTCAACTGTGGCTCTAAGCTATTTCCAGTGGATGAGAGTATTATAGCTGACCTTCTTAAAAGATGATGCATCAGTGATGTTAGGACTATTCAATTCCTGGGTTAAAGCTTCCTCCCTAAGATTTCTCACACTTATGAGTTCAGATTCATTCAGTAATTGTAGAAGCAAGTTTCATTACATTTGATGTCTATCAGAAGTAAGAAGGAGATTTGGGTGCCATTAGATAACATTTAATCAAGGAACCAAAAATATCCCACTGTTACCCAGGTAAGAGGTTACGTATGTTCAGGCACCAATGACAAAGAAAATACAATGTCTTACTCCTTTATTCATTGGGGTTGAAACTCAACCTCCAAAATACAACTCTTTGGTAAACTCAATAGGAACCCCTTGGCTTGAATACAGAAGCTTCAGGAAAATCTTCAAAGTTGAATCTCACCTCCAGCCTTCCATTTGGGGAAAAAAAAGGAGTTCGGTGGCCCCAGGTACACACAAGTGGGACAGAAGAGGGGAACATCGGGTGTCCTGGGCTTCTGGCAGCAGGAGGTAGCTTAGCTATCTTGCTCTAATGCCACATAGGAGATGAAAGCAGAAGAGAGTCACAACTACGTGCTTGATCTTCTAATGTAAAGAGGTCCATTGACCTAATTAATCTGTACATAAAATCTGAACAATAAGACTAGCAACTCCTCTTCCAAAGGAAGAGATGAGTGAATGCAAAGTGGGATCTTGGAGAAGAATATAAATAAGGTTCCTGTCCAGAAAGCCTCAGTATTCTAGTGTTTGACCACCTATGGCTTTCTTTTCATAAAGTGGTCAATATTGCACTAATCTTAACACTTAATGCTAGCTTCATTCATAAGTGATTTTTACTTTTCCCTATGGCTTGAGCCTTCTCTTATGAATTATTACATTTATTAGCATTTATTTCCCATGGCTCTGCTAAAAAGTGAAAAATCATAATCACAATCAAAGCCAGACAACATGTGGAATAATAAGTAGTTTAAAATCCTTACCAGAGTGCTACCTCATTATACACAGATGGTGTCTATGTGATGGTTAGCATAGCCATGGGATGAAACAGCTGGTCTTACTGACTTTTCGGCAAAATTTCACTTTGGGGAATGTGGTGGGAACTTGTTGGCCTCCACAAATTCAGCTACCCCAGAGTTCACCAGTGTACAATTGGAGTTCTATTCTAAACCTGAAAAGAGGCCAAGAAAATTCTGTGCTCCCACAGACATCCCATCTCCTCCCTCAGACCTTATCAGCCGTACCAGGCTCTTACACCAATGTCCATGAAAGTTCATTTTCTCATTACCATTTGTCTTTTCATTACAGTCACTTCATGGGTGAGCAGCTAAAATGAACATTCACTACCTTCACTGGCAAGTCCTTCCTCAATCTTGTTCCAACTTCCAAGTTCTAGAGGGAGAACTTATTCCTGAAGACTCTGCTCCAGCAAAGTGATTTTTCTTAGCATATCCTATTGTATCCCACAAACAGCTTCTGTGTCCTCACTTCCACACTCTTCCTCACTCTGGTCTTCATAATGCCTAGCATATTAGCAATGGAAACATCCTTGCAGGTGACTCACTCCAAATTACTCATTTGTATCTTTGAAAACTTCGTTCCAGAACTATTGGAACCAGAAAATATGGTGTGTCAGCCTTTGCTTTCTAACAAACCACCTAAATCTTGTTGAATGATGATTTAGTATTTTTTATGATTTTGTGGGTTGGTGGGCAGCTCATCTGATGATTGTTACCTAGGTCCAACATTCAGCTGCAGAGTCAGCTGGACTAGAAGGTCTAAGAGGACCTCACACAGGTAAAGAAGCTGACATTGTTGTGGGCAGGGGTGTCTTGTTCTCCTCTAATGGCTCATATTTCTGCAGATTTCCTTACATGGTGGTCTCAGGGCAGTGGTCTAGGAAGATGAAAGGTGAAGGCTACCAGGACTCTTATGGCCTCGACTGGTACTCATACACTCTCACCCCCAGCGCATTCTACTGGCCAAAGCAAGTAACAAAGCCAGCCTAGATCCAAGGGTGTGGAGAAAGAGACTCCAACTCAGGATGAGGAGCAGCAAAGTCAGATTGCAAACTGGAATGCATACCAGGGTGGGAGGAGTTAGGGTCATTAAACAATCTTTCACACAAAACGAGGGACAGACCAGTTGTCAGGCTGAACTGATACAGAATTCCTGGAATTCTGGGCAAGGACTCCTCAGTTTCTACCTAGGATAGAATGGCAGGGGTAGGATGGGATCGAGGGCCTAAAACAGAGGTGTATATCAGTAAGCAGCCAACCAGATCCTTACAAAGCTGCTTTGCCACGGCTAAATATGGTTCTGGTGCACTTTGAAAGGGCAAAAGCACAAGATACACTATTACAGAGGGAGGGGCAGGGAGTTAGCCACACAGACAGCTCCACCCATGTTGGAAGTCTAAGTAGAGCAGTCCCCACGCTCCTGAGTCTGGTCATCTGCTCTGTATGCCTCAGACTCAACTGTCAGTATGCCAAGAGATGATTAGCACCCTAGAGCCTGGACCATGCTAATCAAACCCACGAGTGGCTCTTGTGTAAAGAAGATTGCCCTAATTTGCAAAGATAAAGAATCCATTAGAGAGTTTGGCTGCTTGAGTTCCTGCTGTAAAGCAACATGAAGATCCAACTTGTATTTAAAAAATAACTTAGTAAGAATAGCATTCTAGTCAGGGGAGCCCTGGGGTGGAATGAAAAGATGATGGACTGGGTTTAAATCGTGTCGCTGCCAACTACTAGCTCTAGGACCATTGGCAACCTCTCTCTTTAGAGAAAAGTTAACTTTCCCCAATCCTCAGTTTCCTTATCTATAAAACGAGTATACCTGGAAGAGTTGTGATAAGAATTAGGAAAGGTTCTAGGACATAGTAGTGTGCAACAAATAGTAGTATTAAAAATAATTATCAAGTGCTCAATACTACTCTAAGTCATTACTAAATATGCACTTCATTTCACATTACACCAGGATCTAATTGCTGGGTCAAACAGTGAGAACACCCAGTCTCTGGGACTCTCTCGGGACTCTGTTAACATGTTTAGAGAAATCCAGATCAACATTTAAAATTTTGCATGAGTGCCACCTTCTCTGTCAAACCTTCCTGGGCCTCTCCTATGCTTCTATTCTCATACTGCTATACATTTGTTTGTAAAAGACTTGGAAGCAGAGGCAGAAATGTACTAGAAGTGCAAATCAGTCTCATAATTTTCCATGACCTGGATGAAATGTATTCACCGAGGTGTAAGAAACAATTCAGCTAATCTTCCAAGGATGAAGATGTCACTAATGAAGTTTTATTATATAAAGCTATAACTGCACTCTTAATAACAACCACATTGGAGGTAATTTGCCCATCTTAACACTAACACATTGCAATTAAGAATTTAGATTAATTTCCCACCATGATTCCAGAGAAGAAGTGATGCACTGTCAACCAAAATGGCAGCAAGGGTGAGCTAGAAAAATATATAATTCTCTTTAAAATAAAACAGATTTGTCTAAAATAACATTTCAACTATAGTTACTTTATTTACCCCATTTTTCCTAAAATAATTAGGTAATGTATCATTCCTTCTTTAACCTATTTCAACAGTTCCCCTCACTATATTCTTGCTGAAATAGCAGACCATGCCAATCAGCTATCCATCTTACCACTAGCTAACAGAAAAATTGGCCTTTTTCAGTTTGAATTTATCCACTCAAATAGATACCTTTCAAAAAGGAGGGGCCATATACATCTGTACATCTTTCTTTCAGGGAAACTTCACATAGTTCTCAAAACATAGATCTTGAATAAGCCCTGCTCTGAGACATACTGGAAATTCCCCTGAGCAAGAGATTTGCCAAGACCAGGTGACACAAAATGAGGAAAAACTCACCAGCCAGCAATCCAGATCACAGAATAAAAAATGAAGGGAGTTTTTCTCCCTTAGACCCATACCCCTAACAGTAAGTAGTTGGCCTAGCCAGCTGGGTCACCACAACTGGGTGGCTTAACAATAAAAATTATTGTCTCACAGTTCTGGAGAATAGAAGTCCAAGGTCAGGAGGGTGCCAGCATGGTCAGGTTCTGGTGAGGGCTCTCTTCCTGGCTAATAGATGTCAGTCTTGCTGTGAACTCACTTCTTGCTGTGCCTTATAAGGGCACAACCCTATCAGATTAGGGCCTCGCCTTTATTACTTGATTTGAATTTAATTACCTCTTTAAAGACCCTATTTCCTGCCACCTCACACCTGTTAGGGTGGCTAAAATTAACAACTCAGGCAACAACAAATGTTGGTGAGGATGCAGAGAAAGAGGAACCCTTTTGCACTGCTGGTGGGAACGCAAACTGGTGCAGCCACTTTGGACAACAGTATGGAGGTTCTCAAAAAACTAAAAATAGAACTATCCCACAACCCAGAAATTGCACTACTAGGTATTTATCCAAAGGATACAAAATGCTGATTCAAAGGGGTACATGCACCCCAGTATTAACAGCAGCACTATCAACAACAGCCAAATTATGGAAAGAGGCCACCTGTCCATCAACTGACAAATGGATAAAGATGTGGTATATATACACAATGAAATATTACTCCATGATCAAAAAGAATGAAATCTTGCCATTTGCAATTATGTGGATGGAACTAGAGTATATTATGCTAAGCAAAATAAGTCAATCAGAGAAAGATAAATATATGATTTCACTCATATGTGGAATTTAAGTTTTAAAAAGATAAACATAGAGGAAGGGAAGGAAAAATAAGATAAAAACAGAGAGGGAGGCAAACCATAAGAGACTCTTAAGTACAGAGAACAAACTGGGGTTGCTAGAGGGGAGGTGGGGGAGGGAGGATGGGCTAAATGGGTGATGGACATTAAGGAGGGCACTTGTTGGGATGAGCACTTATATGTAAGTGATGAATCACTAAATTTTACCCCTGAAACCATTATTACATTATATGTTAACTAACCTGGATTTAAATAAAATTTTTAAAATAAATAAAATAAAATACCCTATATACCCTATCTCCAAATACAGCCAAATTTGGGGTTCAGACTTCAACATGAGTTTGAGAGGAGGAGAACACAGTTCAGTCCATAGCAATACTCAATAAATATTTTACTAAGTAATTGACAAGCAATTCAAGGTATGAGCAAAAGCATCAAAGCATGGAATAATGGGACAACAAATAATTCTGTTTAACCGGCATATAGGCTACTTAAGAGAAACAGTGAAAGGCAGGATTGGAACGCTAGGTTGGGACCAGATGGAGAAGGATCTTGAGTATCATGATAAACACTTTTACTTTACCTATAGGTAATAGTTAGATAAAGGTTTTTGCGCAGATGAGCCAAGGTTAATGTTGCGCTTGAGAAAAAGGAGCATGGCAAAAGTTTAGAGAAGGCTTTGCAAGGTGGGGACCAAAGGAAAGAGACTGATTAAAGGTCACTGCAGAGGTCCAGTGAAGGATTACTTAGAGTGACTGGTCTTTACAGAAAGTTGTATCTAAGGTGGATGTGGCAGATTCTTTGTCTCCTTAGCAGATGAAGAAAATCAGCCTCTGCCTCCAAAAGGCTCAGTCTCCACATTAAGAGGCTAATCACATGCATCAGATTTGCAGAATAAGGACACCTAAGTCCCAGTTTAATCTCTTCTATAAATAAATATTTTCCAACTCAAGAGTAAAATGCTCCTCTCCAATAAATCCAGAAGGTTGTAAAAGAATAAATTAGCTTGTTTTTTTTTCCAGGAAAAAGGAAAGATTGAGCTAATTTCCACATTGTCAGAAACCAGATAGGAAGTGTCTTATGAAGAGCATAGTTTCCAGCAGGCAGCTGGGTTCAAATCCTGGCTAAACCAGGTATTAGTGTGATTCTATTAGCCTCATTCTTCTTATCTGTAAAATGGGAGAGTTTTAGAACATAGCATAACATAATCCATGTAAATATCCAATAAATGTAAGCCATAGTTATTAAATGTGTTGTTCCCTATATCTGATATTCATAGCTATATACAAATAGGAAAACACTTTAATTGTTTACATAGCACAGATTATTGAGCAGAGTTCATGCTGGTCTCTAGAATCAAATGTGTCTCATAACTGGAAGAGTAAGTCACCTGTTGCAGGGAGAAGGAAAAAGCTTACTTTAAACAATGAAAAAGGAAAATGTTATTCTGAGCATTTTTGTCTCATTTCAAATATATAGTCAAAGAAGGAAAGAAAATTCTGTCTATCCAAAAAAAAAAAAATCATATATATACTAGAAGGTCAAGCTTGTAGATTCAGTCTTTCAATAGTATATGTTTATGCTAATTTATGAAGGTACATTCTGCTGATTACAAATGAAATGATTTTGCTTGGCAGTCAAGTGCAGGAAGACAAATATCAAATCTCAGTAGCTACACTTCCAGCTGTTTCGCAAACAGAGATAAAAGATAATCTCTGACTAAATAGCATCACTTTCAAGATAAAAATCAACTTTCAAGTGTACTGTATTGAATAGGGGAAGCCAGGTTTACTCTAAAAGTTTCCAATAATTGGGGTTGAATAATATTTATTAGAAGAACTTGTGTGCTGTGTTGAAATTGACAGGAGTGGTGCTTTTTGGCACAGCATGATGCTAATATCTGTAATTAAGGAAAATCTTAAAGAGCATCTGCAAAGTGAGTGCTTAGTTTGACAAATCTCTCTGCAAGTAAATTTACTGCACTTCCTTATTTGTTTCCAACCAAAGACACATAAAAAAAAGAAAATGTAAAGGTCATGTGGCATCACCAGACTTCATAAAGCCCCACCACCTCTTTTGGAATTCTCCATATCATCACACTCACTTTCCCCAACCTCCCTCATATCCTCACTTCCAACACAAGTTCTACTCCCACCTCACCATCTCTGCCCCTACAACTTCCACCACCACAAACACTATCAACTCTACCAAGATACCAGTTCAACCACTAGTGTTACCAACTCCACCACTACCACCATCATCCCTATATCCAGCTCCACATTTCCCTCACCACCATCACCAACCCTTGCACACCAGCCGACGCACCATGCCCACCGTCCGTTCACTGTTACCTGCTCTGGCACTCAACCACTCCGCATTGCCACCATGCCCAGCACCGTCACTGTCACCACCAGAATTCTTTTCAGACTCTAATTGTACAATATGCTACAGACTCTTGCTGTTTCTCCTTGCTTCAAGCCAAATTGCCTACCTGAGACAAGTGGGAATACTGCAATTTCGTGATTAAGTAGTTAATCAACTTATACAGCAAACCCAAACTCGATTTCTGTGGAACTGCTCACAATTTAGGGTAGAAAACAGTGTACAAAGAAGCAGGACATTTTTATTTTTATTTACCTAGCCTCTTTACTACTATATTTTGGTGACATGGATTTTTTTTTTCTTTAATGTAGCTACCATTTTTTGAAACTCACCAATCCCTCACCTTCACTCTACAATATATCCCTAAGAGCAAGGTTCAGCAAGAGTATGTGGCTAGAGCCTAGGACAAATTACATTTGGTAATATTTTTAATAAAACCAGAAAGTTTTATTCTTCAGTCAAAAAAGCCACATCAGAATCACAATGTCAAAAATCTCTGGGATGATGGGGCACCTGGGTGCCTTAGTCGGTTAAGCGTCCGACTTTCGCTTAGGTCATGATCTCGCGGTTCGTGGGTTCGAGCCCCACGTCGGGCTCTGTGCTGACTGCCAGCCCAGAGCCTGGAGCCTATTTCAGAGTCTGTATCTCCCTCTCTCTCTGACCCTCCCCTGCTCACGCTGTCTCTCTCTCTCTCTTTCCTAGAAATAAATAAAAATATTAAAAAAAAAAATCTCTGGGATGAAAAAGCTTACACTGAAGTGTCCACTTTGAAAAACCTTTATTCAATCCTAGACAATTGACAGTGTATCACCACTGATATCAATCATCCATTTTCCTGCAAAATGTTACCCAAATTATTTTTTTCTGATGACAACACAAACTCACATATACAATGTTCTCATGTCATCTAGAATTCCCCAATTCCAATTCTTCCATGTGGAAAGGTTTGATTTGACTAATATTTCTCAAATCAACCACCACACTCAAACATTAGAGCCAAAAATACTCTAACTTAAAGAATCAATAACAACTCAGTGTGTTGTCTATAAACAAATATCATCTGATTTAAGAAAATGGTGGGGGGGGAATCTTTGGTCAATACTGAAGAACAATGATACTGCTATCTTTCATCAACATTCCCTATTCCCCATCTATTCCCTACCTTTTCCTGTTCTGTGTCCCAGGAAGCTGAAACTTGCTGACTGCATCATCTGGGCTTTTGTGCCAACTGGGTTCTAGTTGGGTACTGCCAATGGGAGACAATGGAAAGGGAAGCTGATTTCTCTCTTCCGGCTCTTCACAGCTTCTGTTGCTGCTCCCGTGTCCTTCCACTATCACAGCCTTAGCCAGGCATCCTCTCCTCGTGACTCCAGGGCTTACTAGACTAACCACAATACCATTTCCTTCCCTTGTTCTTTTGGTGCTTTGATTGGCAACAACTTCCCATTGTTGCTAGCATCTGGGTGCCTCAACTCTTCTAAACCTGAAAGTAAGCACTCCATGAGGTTTCCTTAAATTTTTTAATGTTTATTTACTTTGAGAGAGAGAAAGAGAGAGAGTATGAGCAGGAGAGGGGCAGAGATAGAGGGAGAGAGAGAATCCTAAGCAGGTTCCACAGTCATCCCAGAGCCCAATGCAGGGCTCTATCTCATGACCCCTGAGATCATGACGTTAGCTGAAATCAAGAGTTGGCTGCTCAACTGACTGAGCCACCCAGACGCCCCAAGGGTTCCTTAATTCGACCCATAAATTGAATTCTATCTCCTGAGAGCAACCTGGTTAAAACAGCAATGAAGAGGAGACATGATCTTATGCTACTCTTATCACCAAAATTGCATATACAGAGAAAACAGCTCAGTAGTCTGCATAAAATTAGCATTAAGGAAAAGTCAGGCAAGAATTTTTTCCCAGATACATCTTTCTCTATAGTTCCAGCTCCACCCCCTGGCCTGAACTTACAGAAGACAGATAAATGGAAACATTACATTCTAATTTGCTCACCTCAAGCTACCATGGTAGGAGGCAGAAATTCTGGGTAAATTCTGGGTTCTTTGTAGGCAGAGAATAGTATATAATCAGAATATCCTTAAGATATTCCCAAATCTCTTGAGAAGCTAAGCATGGCACAGTAAGGTTCACAAGAGGGAATCTCCATAATATTAATATTTTGCATTTTTACAGTATGATAGTTTGCAAAACGCTTTTATATTCTTCATTTTACTTGACTTAAATATTGCATAATTAGGGAGTAAATCTCTTATAGTCTGAATGGAGAAGGTACCTAAGAAGATAAAGAGAACACTGAAAAATAGCTGTATTGTACAGACTAAATAACATTTGGAGAGTAGATATTCAGGTATACAGGGCAATCTCATCTAATGCAACTGTCCCAATTCCTGTTAAAAAAAAAAAAACTGACCCGTGGGTGTGGAGGGGGTGGGGGGAGATGGGCACAGAGGAGGGCACTTGTGGGGATGAGCACCAGGTGTTATATGGAAACCAACCAGACAATAAACTATCTGTAAAAAAACAAAACAAAACAAAACAAAAACTGCCTTAAAAGAAAACAAAAAAAATAAATAAATAAAATTTTTAAAAAATTAAAAAAAAACTGACCATGAAACAATTTTCTTTTAATCAAACCCATTTTTTCATTGACTTACATTATAAAACCAAAGATTTGTTCCCCACAGGAAATATTTTAGCCCTGAGTCTAAATAAAAATCACATTTAACAATGCAAGAAACCCCTCTAAAGTCAATTAACTAAAGTAAAAGCTACAGTTTTCCAAAAGAACAATAATCACATTCAAAATGATTCAAGAAATACAAATAAAATCTCTGGAATAACATTCCCTTAAGGATAGATCCGCAGAGAGGCACAAATCACCCACAGAGACTTTAATATAAAGCAGCTTGTGATATTGTGATGTATAGTAAGACACAATTTGGTCTTCCTCCTGGCACACAGTTCCTAAAACCCTTAGATCTTCTGTGGGAGTAGGTTAAGGAGAGGACATGACCTCCGGTTGACCCACCAGCAGGCCCCCAGGCTATCAAGGCTCCTCACCCCACACCCCCGCGGAATGTGGACTGTGGTTCTCTCCACCGTTCTTCCAAGAGGACCGCTTTCAAGGGCACAGCCGTGAGAGAGCACTGCGCTGCAGGGATCATCGAGGCACTACATGTGGCCCAACCCGCTGAGGCCTCTATGTAGCCTTGTTAAGACTCCGGCAAGAAGATGCGGGGACGTAGTCATCATATTCGTCCAAGACAGGCCTCATAAATTCCCTTGCTTTAAAAAAATTTTTTTTTTAATGTTTATTTATTTTTGAGAGAGAGAGAGAGGAGAGAGAGCGCGCGCACAAGTGCGGAGAGTGCAGGGAGAGACTGAGAATGCGAAGTAGGCTCCAGGCTCCGAGCAGTCAGCACAGAACCTGAAGGGGCTCAAACACAAAAACCATGCGATCAGGACCTGAGCCAAAGTCCAACGCTCAAACAACTGAGCCACCCAGGCGCCTCCCCAACCCCCTACGTCCCCTTGCGTTTCAAAACCGCCTACTTTACCTCCACCTATCTGGAGTTGTCGCCTTTCTCTTTGGTGTCTCCTTGCCCTCCAAGCCGGTACTTCCAGTACCAAGCCAGTTTGCAAACCAGCGGTTTCCTAAATTGTACAAGGAATATCGGTGAAAGGGAGTGTTTTTTTGTTATTTATACTAAGCCCCTTTCAACCACAACTGAGTTTCCCTTCATGAGGTGACTTTTGGGAACCTCCCCCTCCCCCCAAGAGGAGGGCCAGTTGCCGGGAGAACCAGCCCTGTGATTGGAGGGTTGGAACTTTCAGTCCCGCCCCCACACTCCCTCATCCCTCCCTGAACGACTCTGGGGAGGTGCCACTCAAAGCTTTCCTACCTGCTGTGCGGCCTTTCATTCCTGGTGACTTATTCCTTTGGCTTAAATCCGTACTTCTCCTAGAGTCTTCTTTTAAACTGGAAATAGCCTTCACTAGTTATACTGTTGTGCCCGAATCGCGAGTCCCCAGAGATCTCCAAGGAGCCGACACCGATGCAAGTACATAAGGGTCTTTATTACAAGCTCAAGCAGGGGCTCATCCATCTACCTGCGCAGCGGCAGCAAGGTGAAGCCCCGAACAATAGCGAGCAGGGTTTTTATGGGGTAAGGGATGGGGGTGTTACAGTGCACACGTTGTACGTATAGCATCATCACGTAAACACCAATCACAGTTGTACAGCACCCATGGTAACAGTTTTGACCATTCAGTATCTGTGAGGTGTTTGTTACTTTTGGCGGGACCCAATCATGACCTTTGAGAATCCTTTGAAAATGACCAATTAGGAGGTGAGGTCAAAGGGCCCACGTGGGGTTTTAGGCAAGAATCTTCAGTCCCTGACTCAGACCACAGGAATGTTACACATTTCTTTTGATTGGCTGATCCGAGGGTGGTCCGAGGGTGGCTTCAGCTGAAGCTTTTCCTGGAACTGGGCTACATGCAGCTGGAGGTTTCTCTTAATGGAGGACTTAATTTCAGGCTCCTCAATACCTTTGATGCCGTGTTCTCCAAATTGTAGTCTTTGGGCCATCTCCATCAGAATCACCACAGATGCTTATAAAAAAATGTACTTTCTTACCCCCACCCTAGACCTTCTGAATCACTATCCCAGAGACTGGTCTGGGACTCTGAATCTTAACAAGCTCCCATGGTCATGTTGACATTTGAAAACCACTACTTAGTGTGAATAAGGTAATCAAATCCTTTCCCTCAGCACTCTTCCAGAAAGGGAAAGGATATTATCCTATCGTGTGCATAGTTTGTGCTCTGGGTGCACAAGTGTTCTTTATTCTCTAAGATGCTAGAGCCTTAGGAGGATACAATCACAATATCCTCCAGCTGTAGAGGCTTTACAGTTTGTAAAGCATGTTTTTATGGACTCTCTTTTTTAATCTTCACAGCAGTCCCAGAAGGATTACTTTTATACCAATTTCTTATAGTAAAAAAATGGATTTTCAGAGAAATTAAGTCTCTTTCTCAAGGTTACACAGAGCTGAGATTCAGCACCAGATTTTCTAATGTTAATTATCATGTTTTGAGTCTGGCTTGTATCACTTGAAAAGTTAAATAGCCTTTAAAAGAAAGAAAGAAAAAAAAAAACCAAGAGGGTAAATGGGACTTAGATTGAAATCTCAAATAATCAAAAGATGAGAGCACAGAATGGGATTAAAAAATTCTTATGTTGGGCATTTACAATTCAAAGTAAATTGCCCTGACTCTCCATAACACGGTCAGACTATAACACCACAAAAACACTTGACTCTAATCAAAGGCCAACAGAACACTGGTTGTTCTCAGTCTTTTGATTTTACGCTAAGCTCTAAGGATCTTTTCTCAGTCTACTGTGGAATTGTATATGTTCTGCAGTGGACAGAGCACAATTGAAACAGGCTATATTTTGGCTCAGAAAAATAAAGTCTTTTTAATCTAATTTTTATTAAGCAAAATTTTCAGCATTCACAAGGCAGAGAGAATAGCATAATGATTCCACATGTACCCATCACCCAGCTTGAACGATTATCAAAGATTCTGCCATTCCTGGGGAAAAAAGTAGTCTTTAAAAAGGCTTAAAATCATATAACAATGTATAAATTCAGAATTCCCCACTCAAAATATTTTTAAATAAAGAAGCCAATATGTACATTAACAAATAAATTTGTACAGACACACATATTTTTAAAGAGAATGGATTGTTTCCCTTGTGGGGATGCATACAAAATGCCTGCTTACAGCTCAAAAATGTGTGCATTTTCACAATCTGTTTGATGGCAGGCACTAATGGTCAGAAAAAATAAAATTTAGTCCTTACAGTCTGTCCTGTCTTTAAGCAAAATGTGTGCCATTTACTTGGGAGCTATATAACAGATGTGGATTTAAAAGGAAGAGACCAGTTATAAAGCACTAGGGGGAAGCTGTGCACATGTCCCTGTTTTTAATGTGTTACTATGCAGGGCCAATTTATCTCACTGCAAGTGATCTAGGACTTCATGAAACAGCTCCAGCTTATAGATCACCAACACCCTTGAAAGGCCTTATGCTGTAAAAAGAAAAAGCATTCTTAAACCCGCTCATTAAGGCACACAGGGAGGTGTCCTGGACACATTAAATCTGATAAATAAGATGGAAGGAGGGAAATGTTTGGGGGAACCGCCGTGCCAGGATACATAATACAAAGGCATGTGTGGACAGGTCTTAGCTCTTGGTGGTAAGGCAATTTCTAAGATCTCCTTGTAGTAAAGAGCATTAGATAGTTCATCACACCAGAAACCTGAACAGTTTCGTTACTACTAGGGTGAAAAATTATTCTTTGTGCTTTTCTAGAGCTGTACCTCTCTATACATCCAGTAACTATCATATATTAAGTGACTGTTTTGTGCCAAGCACTCTACTAGATCCTTTAAAGGATATAAAGATTATCTCACTTAATTTATATAACCCTTTGTGATAAGTATTACTAATACATTTCAGAGACAAGGAAGCTGAAATTCAGGTATCAGTAACTTGAGATACAAAGTGGCTGACTCAGGAGCTTACCTGGGTTCTTTCTGATTCCAAAGTCTTTTCTGGAGCTCTCATAAACAATGGGAGTTGAAATCATCCTTTTTAGGACAACCCAGCAGTATGTATGCCCTTGCTTGATTTAACAATTCCTTTCCTAGAAATTTAGCCCGTGAGAATAATTGAACAAGATTCCAAAGCAGTATACACAAAGAAACCCACTGCAATGTTGTGTATGATATAAAACATTGGCAACTGCCAAAATGTCCATTGAGACTGGAAACTAATTTTAATAAATCGACATGCTGAAGTAGTATACACTTGGTTAAAGGGCTCAAGGTAAGGTATATATTGATATATAAACTCTATTTATTTTGAGATGAAAGAAGAAAGTCCTAGAAGAAAGTTATAGTAGAAGTATGCATGTGTAGGGGCACCTAGGTGGCTCAGTCGGTTAAGCATCCGACTTCAGCTCAGGTCATGATCACACGGTTCGTGGGCTCAGGCCCCGTGTCAAGCTCTGTGCTGACAGCTAGCTCAGAGCCTGGAGACTGCTTCAGATTCTGTATCTCTCTCTCTCTGACCCTCCCCTGCTCAGGCTCACTCTCGCGCTCACTCTCTCTCTCTCTCTCTCTCTCTCTCCCCCTCTCTCTCTCAGAAATAAATAAAACATAAAAAAATAAAAAAAAAAAAAAGAAGTATGCATGTGTATGTGTATACGTGTGTATCGGGGGAGGAAGATACACAGCAAACTTACCAGTGGTTTCATTCTCTTCAAATTATTCAAATTTTTAAACAACTATAGTATCAGATAAAAAAGATACTTTGTCCATTTGGAAGACTAAGACCCTGCTCTTTTCCCTCAAAAGCCAAACTCCTGGTGCCATCTTGCCCAGCTTAGACAGTGACATCAAGGGATATTTGTGAGAGATGAAGGGTTTCTCTTGATTCAGATTTGCAAATCTAATTTACATGCCTGTCACCCTCACTTGACTCTCTGATATTCTCTGATGGATGAGTGAGGGAAGGAAGAAAAGGAGGGAAAGAAGGGTAGAAGGAAGGAAGGAGAAAAAGAGGAAGGAAGGAAAGGAGGAAGGGGCACTTGGGTGGCTCAGTCGGTTAAGCATCCGACTTTGACTCAGGTCATGATATCATGGTTCGTGGGTTTGAGCCCCACGTGGGGCTCTGTGCTGACAGCTCAGAGCCTGGAGCCTGCTTCACATTCTGTGTCTCCCTCTCTCTTTGACCCTCCCCTACCCACTCTCTCTCTCTCTCTCTCTCTCACTCTCTCACTTTCTCTCTCTCTCAGAAGTAAATAAAACATTGAAAAATTTTTTTAAAAAAAGAAAGGAGGAAGGAAGGGAGGGAGGGAGGAAGGGTTCATGGATGATGTTTAACTTCAAAAATCTGGTGATGTGTTCAAAGCCAGCCATCAGTGAACCATAAAAGCCCATTATGAATCAATTAATCAAAGCCTGAGCTACAGGTGCTGTTGTTAAGACAGAGTCCTGGGTCATGAATCTGGGGATAGGCAGTGGATATAAAACCTCGATTTTCTACCTAGGGGTTTTGTGACAATGTCTCTTCATCTGAGTTTGAGACTCATTATCAGTAAAACTGATAGGATAGAACTGACATTAGAGGGCAAAATTAGATAAAATATGCAACATGCACCTACTGGCACCTAGTAGACATTGAATTCAATAAATATTTGCCATCACCATTATTACACAGCCTATTAAGTGACGAGTGTGTGTGCTATGAGTGGCTCACAGGAGCACAAGCGTACAAAATTAAGGATTGCTTTTAAGCTGCTGAGAGTCACTTCAGATCTAACATCAATCAGTGCCTGTAACAATAATGTCCCTATATCCTCCAGGTGGTCCGATGGATCTCTTAGACCATCTAAACTTGAAAAGCATCCGCTAGACTATTTTGACTCTTGGGCAAGAAAGAATGACACAGATGTACCGTGTCTCCCAAAAACCAAAAGTTGAAGTCTTCGGTGACCTCTTGGTTTCATGTAATTAAAGACATTTTCTGATTTATAAAACAAACAGGCAAATAAAAATGAAGATATTAGGGACTCAGATTCATCACTAGTGAGAGTGGAACCAGGAAAAACCTTTCATGGGGTTAGACAGGAGAACACATTGACAGCATCTATCAGCATGGAATGTATGCATCACCCTGTGATTCAGCAATTGTTCACCCAAGAGTTTATCTGATAAAAATACCTGCATAAATATGTGTAATTCCACATGAACAGTGTGAAACACTGTTTGCAGAAGTGAAAAATCAGCAACAACCCAAATCAATAGGGAAATGGCTAAATAAATTATGATATATCCCTCCAGTAGTATATCCTGCAGCTGTTAGAATGAAATTGATCTATGTATATTTCCATGATTTAAAAAAAGCGCCAGAAAGAAATTAAATTAAGTTAAATTAAATTAAATTTTAAAAGCACCAGATGTATCAGTAAGTGAAGAAACAAATCGCAGGGCAATACGAGACCAATTCTGAAAAAAAAAAAGTAATAATCACTTTTCCGTGTGTGTGCGCGCGCGCACACACACACATATATAACCTGGAAAAGCGTATTTAAAATTATTCTATTTGAGGGTGATATGAGGAGTTTTCACTTTCTACCATATGCAGTACCTTATCATATCAACATTATAAATGAACATGCATTATTTACTTTAGTGATTAAAAATGTTATTTTTAAAATTCCAGTTATTAATGAGAAGGAAGGGAAAATATGGGACAAAGAATGGCTTTGTTGAAATCTTTTTTATTCTTTTTTTATAATAGTTTATTGTCAAGTTAGCTTCCATTTGTTGAAATCTTAAACTATCCTTTTCGATGATCCTTGTGTCCAAGGCCCTTTGACCTTTAGCCGGAAAACTGGCAATGCCTTATAACTCTTTTAGCTAATCGGATAGGTCTGACTAATGATAAATGGGACAGGAGACTATCTAGAATAGTCTTTTTTTTTTCTTTTTTCTTTTCAAAATGAACAAAAGCCTAATATACAACCCAGCTATGAAATATGTAATTGGAAAAAGTATTGCCTCTTGGTTAAAGAAGTGACCTCTGATGGGCAATAATTCCTCTAGATTGAACATTTTGTTACAATTGTCCACAGAAACTTAAAGAGGTTATTTCCTTGATCTGCAGGGCATTCATTTTCTGCTATAAGCATCCCACAGAGTAATGTATATACCCTACATGTAGAAGATTCATGGCATTTCTTTAGTGCTTTTCCCCTGAACTTCTCAATACAAGTGGTGCTCGTGAAAATGATTTGATCAGAATCACTTTTGAGCCCTAGCATTCAAGCATTCCTAGCTTTTCTTCCTTCTTATTTCCACCACTGTTGCATATTTTCTTTAAAAAAAAAATCACCTTACTCACTTAAAATCCAAAAAAAAAAATATGCAAATAAAAATATCTCCCACCTACCAAATTGGCCGAGACTGAAGAAATGGACAAAATTCAGGGCTGATAAGTGCACACGTAGGCACCATCTGGGAGATGTAAATTGTATACTTTTCCCAGGAGATAGTCTGGTAATGTGTATCAAAACTGGAAAATGTGAATCCCTTTGACCCAGCCATCTCCCACAGGAGTGAAAAAATGTATGTATGCTTCATGAAAAACTATATATAACTTGTTCTGTCATTATTACAGAACAGGTTTAAAAACTGTGGGATATTCAGACAATAGAACATTAGTTCTGAGACAGTTAATGGACAAAAGGTTACTATAGTAGATGGAATAGTGTCCTCCAAAAATTCATATCTACCTCAAACCTCAGAATGTAGCCTTATTTGGAAATGGGATGTTTGCAGATGTAGATAAAGATCTCAAGATGAAATCATCCTGACTTTTGAGGCGGGCTCTAAATTCAATGACTGGTGTCCTTATAAGAAAAGAAGACATTGAGAGATACACAGACACACACACAAGGAAGAAGGCCATGTGGTTACAGAGATTGGAGTGTAGTAGCTCTAAGCTAAAGAATGCCAAGCATTGGGGCGCCTGGGTGGCTCAGTCAGTTAGGTGGCCGACTTACACACTTATGTCATAATCTTATAGTTTATGAGTCCAAGCCCCACACCAGAGAGAGAAGACAAGCCTGAGCAGGGGAGGGTCAGAGAGAGAAGGAGACACAGAATGTGAAGCAGGCTCCAGGCTCCGAGCTGTCAGCACAGAGCCCGACGCGGGGCTCAAACTCATGAACTGTGAGATCATGACCTGGGCTGAAGTCGGACGCTTAACCAACTGAGCCACCCAACTGCCCCAGGACACCTGTGTTTCTATGAATCATCACAACTAAACAGTAATGGATGCCATTAACACACTGACTGCGGGCATACAAATTGAAGAAGGTGGCTTCTGATCATCAATAATGCTCTCCAAAGCATTCAATTCAATGGACTCAAATCCGGAAATTTCCCATTTTACACCTTCTCCACTAATCTATCCTAATCCAAGAACCTAATCCTATTATTTGAAGATACCGGAGACCAAGAGGTATATGAAATCATTTCAACAGAACAGCAGGAAGAACTCTGCTGCCTTCATCTTAGTCTTGTCACTGCTTTCTTCTAAGCTATCATGAGGCCAAGGGACTGCAAGTCAACGTGGGAGAGACAGGAAGGAAACAAAGATAACTAAACAGAACTGACAGACTTTGGGGGACAGTGAGATGAGAGACAGGACCTACTTCATCAGCCCGAGCGAGTGCCTCCAAGAGAAAAAGAAATGATCTAAGGAAACGAGACCAGTCTAATTCAAAGGTACTGCAAAATGAAACACAACACCAAACAAAATGCAAAAGACTGCATCAAAAAAGAGCTTTCTTCCGAATAAATGCCTTGGATTAGTTAGTCACCTGAGATTAAAATGCACGGTTCTTCTATTTAGTTTTTTTCTATTGCCAACATGTTCCAGTATTCAAGTCGAAGCCAAAGATTAAACATCCTTATATTTGTGTTGTGATTTTACTGCCAAATGCAAATATCTAAGTGTAAGTAAGTCATTACTCTCCCGCTGTTGTGGTCTGATTAATTCCCACAATATTAGCCAGCAATTCATTTTATCCCTTGGCATCACAAGTCCAGTTGAAGGAGATAAGTGGCTGATAAAAGATCTCTGAGAACAGTTATAAATGATTCACTTTAAAAGAATAATAAAGCAGCTACTGGGTAAGCGAAGCTGAGTAAACCTTCCATACATTGCACAAAACTAATTTAGTTTAAAAAACTTCAGCAAATTATAGTCAATAATCTTCACTGTCACCCTGCTGCTCACAAAACTTTTGAGAAGAAACTTAATGCTGAAATGCAAATATTTAATTAGATTTTAATGGTGAGGTTTATTTTTCCTAAATCTGGTCATCTGTCTCAATTACGTTCTCCATTTTTTACAGTTAACCAAGAATTGTCATCCCCATGGGGCTTTGGGGGATGTTTTCTCTTTCCTAATTCTTGTTTAGCATGTGCTTTTCCACAAGTATAGCTCTCGTGGAAAGGAATTTGGTTCGTTCTTTTCTCTTTTGGAAAATGGAAACTTGTTGGGGTGAGGAAGAGCATGTTTTGAGCAGTGCTTTTAAAGCTAATTGTCCTTCTGTCCTACTAACAGAGCATCTTTAGTAGCTAAACAATTAATGGTCTTTTCCTACCTCACTGCACATGGCAATTAATATACGTTTTTATTGTTGAAGACCCAATTAATGCAGTTTTGTATCTATGTGAAAATCCTAAAGCTCTATTTCTTCCAAACCAACTCCGTAGTTTAGATTTTACATTAATTTCCACGAAATAGTGAAATGTAGCTGTTCACACTGCTTTCAAGAAAACCAGTGTTAAATTCGGTCATTAAACTTTTCAGAATTGCTACAGGGGGCGAAATATTGAAACTATGAAAGGGTTCCTGAAATCTTATTCATTGTTCCAGTCACCAAGCTCCGTTCCCTGCTTCAGACCCATCTTTGTAGTCTTGACACTGTGGCTGGAACCCCGAGGTTCTGTTCTCCTTTGCCACCGCTGGGAGACTCCGCCACCAGGGGGCGCTCAGGGGGAGGCAGGGATCTGCCAGCGCGCCTGCGCGCAGCTCTCGCGAGCGGTCCCCCGCCAGCTCCGCGTCCCCAACGCAGCAGCAGCCTGCTCTGGTAGCGGCACCTGACCCCAGACTGCAGTTTCTGCAGCCCTGGCGGAGACCGCCTCATCCATCACCCACTGTCAGACACACCGGCACCAGCCGGCAGCGCATCTCCCCGGAGATCAGGTTCCAGGACAGGGGACCCTCCCTCCAAGCTCTAGGTTTGATCATTCCACCCTCTTTGCTTTGTTCCCGCAGCCCAGGGGCTGGTCACTGCTTCCTGCAGCTGCTCTGTTTGTAGTACCTTAATGTTCACTTTGTGTGTTGTCACTTCTCGAATACCTTTCATACTGTGTTTAATATTGAATTCTGAAATTAATTGGTGTGGTTTCAGTCTCCCGGCTACACCCTACCTGACACACCCTGTTTCTTTTCGAATCAGGTAGACCCGGACTGAAATCCCAGCCCCGCCACTTAGGAGCTGTGTGACCTTGGCAAATCACTTACATTTTCGGAGCTTTACTCTTTATCCAGAATGGGTACGATATCCCGGAGTTGTCAGGATTAATGAGATAATTTGTGGCCAAGTGACATACATAATATGGGGGAAGGGGCGGCTGATTCCTTTCCCCTTCACCTTCTATAGTTTCTAGTTCTCCCATTTACAACAGATAAAAGTGATGCTCTTTCCTTACTGAGAATAAATTCATTCTTTATCCTTCTTGACAATTTATATTGTGCAATTGTACTTCTAAAATCACCCTGGTTAGCTCCTCGACGATGCCTTAATTCCAGGTGCAATAATCACAGTAACTCTCTAGGTCCCGTCAATACGGTTTTATGTTAACCATATCCTTTTCCATTGTCTTCTGCCAGCCTGTCTTCGGGTTATTTTGTCACTGTTCATGACATTTTTCTTTAAGACATTCCTACATCTCTTTCTCTTTCCCCACATGGTTTCTGGAGCCCCGGCCTTCTTTTCCCTTATCGTAACCTGTGACAGCCTCACCTTCACCCCTCAGTGTTCACACCTATTCCCTTGCTCCCTAGATATCTCACGTATTGGCAACAAAAAAAAAAAAAAAAATGCANTTCTTCTTTGCCCATCACTTTTCCTTTGTGAAATTTTTAGACTCTGGCTCATAATAGGCCCTTGATAAGTATCCACTGAGGGAAAAAATTAATGAGATCTCCATGTATCCCAGCCATCAATGCCATCAATGTTTTATGTTCTCCCTTATACCAATGCCTTGGCTTTTACCTTTTGAAAGCCGCTATTTTCTCACTCTCAGCAAGGAAGAATAAACTTGAGTCGTATTCCTCTTTCTGTTCTACTCTCTCCATTAATGGTATAATACAAAAACAAAACTTCAAAGACACAAAGGGATAGGAGATATTTAAAGATCTAAGGCATTGTGTCCTCATGTCTAATATTCTTTCACTCAAAAAACACTCTAAATATTTTTTGTATAATCTATTGTTTGATAAGGCACTTAGGCACAGTCTGTCTGGACAAGCCATATTAGGTTATGGATATCCAGTTATAGTTTCTATAGCCGTGTGTGTGTTTGTGTGTGTGTGTGTGTGTGTGTGTGTCTGTGTTTGGTGAGTTACACTCATTTTTAAAAACTTATTTCACACAGAACCCAAAGTTTCACAGGTTAATATTTCTGCATTAATATTCCTACTAAAATGTTAGGGCATTTTTGGTTCCTAGAGTTTCATCCTCAATCCCTCTTCTTAAAATTAGAATCCTCAAATCATGGACTTACCATCTGCTTTTTCCACAAAATTCTGTTTTTAAATCTCCAGCTTGGATTCCCCCAGAAACTTGGTGAATTAGGTGTTGACCTTCATCATTTTGAGACTTTAAGGAGACAATGGAAACCATTTGTGTAATGGCCCTCCTCCACCACCATTTTAAGAAAATGGAACCAAGCCCAAGAAAGCTAATACAAGTTGGCCAATTTACAAAGCAAGAATGTCAGAACTGAGAAGTTAGATCCCCTGAATGCCAAGCCGATGCTCCTTCTCTTCATTTTTATCATGTTACTTCTTTGGAAAGCCCTGGGGCTTCTTTCAAATCTTGACAACCTGAAGGGAACTCTTTTATTATTTCTAATCTCTCTTCATTCTACTTTGATGTGTATTTTTTCTATATTTCTTACCACCTCATAATGTACACATAAAAGTTTGAATGTACCCATGATTCCTTCTCGGTACCACACTGCCCTACCACTGCTGGTTTGGGCATCCTTCCTAACTGAGAGATCACCTAAGTGAAAGGAAGAAAACTCAGATATTAAAAACATTTATAAGCCTGGGACTTCCAGTTTCAAGATGGTGGACTAAACACATTTCCCTTTACAAATCAAAGAAGAAAATTTTTTTTGAGAGAGAGAGAGGGTGCAAGTGAGTGATGGGCAGAGAGAGAGAATCCCAGGAGGGACAGAGGGGGAGAGAGAGAGTAGCGGAGGTCACCCAAAGTGGGGCTCCTGCTTACCCAATGGGGGGCTTACTCGATATGGGACTCAAACTCACAAACAGTCAGATCATGACTTGAGCCCAGGTCACATGCTTAACAACTGAGCCACCCAGGCATCTGAGAAGAAATGTTTTTTTAAATGAATACAGAATGTTTGTATATAGATTGCTTGAAAAGACTAGATGAACTTTCAACAGACCACAAAAAATGTAGGAAATCACTCAAATATATAAAGCTTCTGGGAAGCTACAGAGAAATTCTGTATACCCATTACAATACTTCTTTAATTATCTCATGACTAAACTGCAGCACACTTCATTATATTATTTGACCTTTAGGGGTGCCTGGGTGGCTCAGTCAGTTAAGCGTCCAACTTCAGCTCAGGTCATGATTTCGCAGTTGTGAGTTCGAGCCCCGCATCAGGCTCTATCCTGACAGCTCAGAGCCTGGAGCCTGTTTCAGATTCTGTGTCTCTCTCTCTGCCCCTCACATGCCCACACACTCTCTCTCTCTCAAAAATAAACAAACATTAAAAAATTGTTTTTAAATATTTGGACTTCAGCTTGGAGCTAAAAAGAAAAAGGAAATAATATATATATTATTTCATTTTAATCCTCATAATATCTATAAATATGGTGTTATTATCCCCACTTTGCAGATGAGGAAATTGAGTTCCAGAGAAGCTAAGTAATCCAAGTCTCCATAATTCATTAGTGACAGAATAGAAATGGAAACAGGTGTTTCTGGTTCTAAAGCCTGTGTAATTTCCACTACACCAAGACTTGTCCCCACACAGTGGGAAGACAAGCACATTTTACACACTACCATATGACAGGTGTGGGACTAGGTGCAAAATTATTAATGATACCACACTGTACAGGAAATTTGGTTTGAGTAAGGAATTTCCAGGAAGAATTTGAGTAAGACAAAGATGGCTAACCCCATTTACAGTAAGAAACCCTGAGGAATGTAGAAGACACATCAGTCCCTTGGGTCACAGAAGCCACAGGTGCCATTCAAGCTTGGACCCAGAATGCACATTTGTGAGATGGCCAATCAGAGATTAGAATGGTGTGCTATGGCTCTGGGACTGAAACAAGATCAAATCTATGGTCTTGTTCTGATGAGCACGTGTCCTAACACTCTGGGTGCTCTCAGAGATGGAAGCGACATGTTATTTCCTTAAAGCCTTAAAATAATTGCTGGGGGCGCCTGTGTGGCTTAGTCGGTTAAGCGTCCGACTTTCGCTTAGGTCATGATCTCGCGGTTCGTGGGTTCGAGCCCCGTGTCGGGCTCTGTGCTGACAGCCAGCTCAGAGCCTGGAGCCTGTTTCAGAGTCTGTCACTCCCTCTCTCTCTGACCCTCCCCTGCTCACGCTGTTTNAATAAAATAAAATAATTGCTGAGGGAACCATGACAAGTCCGCTGGGAAAAGCAAACCAAGAGACACAAAGCCGGTCATTCTTCCACCTCCTGGAAATCTTAGCAGCTTCCATAGAGGCTGGCTGTGCGTACATCAGTTAGTGGCTTAGAACTCAGAGATCTCACAGGTGGGCCTTCAGCCCCTGGGAGATTTCAATCTGCAGTTTTTTCCCTATTGTGATTCAGCCCATGAGCCTGACTTTCTGCTGTCACAACACATTCTTATTTTAATATTCTCTCCTTTGAGAAAGGACTCAACAACATGGAAAAAAGAAGGAAGAAATGAACTAATGTTTATTAAATGTCTGCTATGTACTGGACCCAGCCTGAAGTTTTAACTATGTTATCTCATTTAATTTGCACAAAAACCCCATTAGGTCAGGTGAACGTCTCATTTGGCAGGCGGTGAAACTGAAGATGTGTGAGATTAAGAAGCCTACTCAAGTTCACAGTTAGTAAGGTTGTGAACCTAAGATTCAGACATGGGTCTATTTGTCAATGAAATCCATGTTCTTCTCCTTAAATTAGCTTCTATAAAATAGAAAAACTGTGAATGTTTTCTGTACAACAGCCTATCCTATACATCCATGAATTTGTATGTAAAAGAAAATATTGTTAAGTAACTATCCTTACTCTTTTGCTAACTTCTGCTCAGATATAATTTGATATAAAATACCATTTGCTTCTTTTTTGGTGAGGAGGGAGGAAGTCTGTCTAAATACAGAAAATATTGCACCATTACCTAGTAAATTGTTTTTTTACATACCATAGTTTATCATCTGCAGATACTGTCAGGCCCTGATGTTTGAGTCATTATGCTTATGGGATTTAATTTTTAATGATGCAAAAATTATGCACAATATACCATCATTTCTCTCCCAAACCCAGAATCTGATAGCTAATAATTGCTCCTTACTTAGTTTGCTGACGCTCTGTGATATTAATTAGAATGCAGCTGGAATCAGAAAAGTGTCTCTCTGAAAATGGCCTTTATGGATTCTGTGCTCGTTTTCTTCCAATACCTTCAAGATTAAAGTTGTTGGATACACACATCAACAATTTTCTCCCTGTCAGACTCTTCTACAAATAAGATACGAGGTCTGGAAAAGCCAGTTGGTGACCTTTCCACTTCCTGTGAGTACAAAGAGTTCTATAGTCATATTTGGGTAATACTAGATCCTCTAGTTTCGTTAAAAAAAAAAAAATACATTGCTAAATGGAAACTATTTTAATGTTGAAGAATTGGTATACTAAAAATTCGTAAAAATCTATTTTAATGTTGAAGAAACTTTTCCCTGGAACAAATTGCAACTCCTGTCTCTTAGCCTGCCTTGGGTCTCAAGTGGCTTATGTGGCTTAAAAGACACCACTTCTAGGGTCCTTCTCCAGCCACACCCCTTCCCTGAGATGAGAAGTCTTTAAGGCTGAGAAGACACGTGATCAAAACCCGACGCCTTCCCTCTCACTGCACCACCAGGGTGCACAGCCCTAGGCCTCAGGGGTGAATACAGACAGGGTAACTGTTTCTGGAGCTTGCAGAAGAGCTCGCACACGTAGCCCAGGATGTCCTGTCCTCCTGAGTGCCTCTGAGGCCTCTTACAGTGCATGAACGCACGAGCGTGGGAAGAGAAGAGGGTGGACTGCCGTCCAAGAACGGGGCCTGCCCTCCTTGTACTCACCCATTCTCCAGTTGAGCACCACAGAGGCCAAGAGGTCTAAGTGCAAACCTGGTCTTCTGTGTCATTATAAAGGTGTATTTGTAAAATAGGACAATAGAACATATTTAATAGTTTGCTAGCTGGATTGACAACTTTAAATATTTTTTTAAAGCTTATTCATTTATCTTATGAGAGAGAGAAGGAGAGATCTCAAGCAGGGAAGGGGCAGAGACAGAGGGAGAGAATCTCAAGAAGGCTCTGCGCGGTCAGTGCAGAGGCGGATGCGGGGTTGCAACTCACAAACCATGAGATCATGACCTGTTCCAAAAGCAAGAGTCAGATGCTCAACCGATTGAGCCACCCAGATGCCCCTACAACTTTAAATATTTAGACATGTGCGGGCGCCTGGGTGGCTCAGTCAGTTGAACATCTGACTCTTGATTCGGCTCCAGTCATGATCCCAGGGTCATGGGATCGAGCCCTGCAGCTGCTTAAGATTCTCTCTCTCCCTCTGCCCCTCTTCCCTGCTCTCTCTCTCTCTCTCTCTCACACACACACACACTCTCTCTCTCTCTCTCAAATAATAAATAAGGAAGGAAATAAATAAATGAATAAATAGACATATGGTATCTAGGCCTCAGTCCTAGAACCTCACAAATATTTGAGAAAGCCTGCCAGATGAAAGAGAAAGAGAAGAATAGAGGGAAAAATTTATTCTTTCACAGCTCATCATCACTTTTCCTATTCATAAATCTTCAAAGAAACAACTTGTATTCTCTAAATGTCTCCATCAAATAAATGATTTCCTAAAGGTGAAAATGATTTTATTTGCTGACTACATTTCAATATTTGCTTCGAGCAAGTAAACATTAAATTACCCACCCCACATCGAAGAAGCACACAGAAGAGCTCCCCAGAGCCCTTTCCGTAGTTACGCATTTCATCACATTCCCTCCCAGGACCACAGGGCACTGGTCACGCCAGCAACTGCTTCTGCCACAAACAGTTATGGGAGCCACATTGTCTCTGTGGTATTGAAGGCCATACGAATAAGAGAGTGAAACCCCAGCTCTGAAATCATATTTCCTGCAAGTACCTTTCTGAAAATTGCCATTTTTTAGTAATTTTGAGAGGCAACGTGGACATGGGAAAGGCCACGAATTTTCATATCAGATAGATTTAGAGTTGAGGCTTAGCTCTGAATCTTTAGAACCTTATTCTTCATGTATACAACTGAACCCCAGACTCCTCACCTGTAAAATCATACAACCTCATTCATCAGGCTATACAAGCCAGATGAAAAAATGGGTAACACCCACTGGCATCTCTGGCCCATAGCAAGTGCACAATAAATGTTGGTTCTCACTTTTCCCTTTTTTTCTCTTCTGCAGCTGAGTTTGATTCTGGCCTGCATTACCTTTGACAAACAAGTTGACTTCACTTCTTCAAATCTGCAACCAAAATTTGGCTCCTGAATATTTCTTTCTTCTGACCTATTTTTTATTTCATCACTCTTTTTCAATTCCCTCTCTGTGTCTCCTATCCATCCTCCCACAAAAGAGTCAGCAAAGCAAGTGAAGAAGAATAGAGAGTGGGAGGAAGGACATTCATCCTTCATCACCGCCACGTCCAATTGCCATCAAGAGGTCCCCTCAGATCAACGTGAGTTTCCACCTTCTTCAAATTTGGTACATGCTTACAAATTCACATATGACAGGAGCTCTATAAATCTTATTCTTCCTGTAACCAAGATAATTTGCATCACAATTACAGCCACCAGGAGACATTTGACTCTGCAACATGCACCATTTGCAGATCCCTGCAATGGAGAATCACTTTTGCACTTGACGGAAAGGAGAAGGTGGGGGAGTTGGCCATTTACCATAATGACTTTTTCATGATAAGCAGCCAGCATCTGTGATTATTTCCAAAGGCAGTGAATAGGTTCAAAGTCTTACATTATTGGACCTTAATTAGGAGTCTAGTTTGCATACATTTTAAATGTTAATCACTGTTCAGTGAGCCGGTGAACTCAGATAGGTCACCCACAACCTACTCTCTCCATTACAAACATATCTTCTTTTCCTTTTTGTTGAGATGTAAAGTACCGTGGGGCAGTGGCACAAGTTTCTCAAAATAAGTTGGAAAGAAGAGAATGATGACTCTGAGGTTTGAAAATCTCACCACTTATACTATATTCTCACAACACTCTTTCCTACTCCCCAAAATGTGGAACAATCCATATTGGCTATAATTTTATTGATTTTGAACACTATTTGGGGACCTCTGGCCACAATTTCAGGCACATACAGAGAGTCAAATATTTTTTGGCCTAAAATTAGTCTCAGCTGCATTTGAGCAAGTCATCTGAACAGGGAACTCTACACCTAGTCCATGACACAATTTCACCTCCTGGCAAATTGAGACTAATGCAACAACTGTATCTTCTTGGATAAAATAGTCCATCATTATAAAATTATCTCCTTCTTATATTTCTGATGTTAAAATGTCTCTTCTTTTATAAAATTGGTTCTTAGTAGGTGGTAGTCATGTTTGTTTATATTTTAATATGTCCTTGCTTAGTAAATTAAAAAGTTCCTGGGCCTCCTCAATTAAAAATAAATCCCTGGAAAATGGATGAAATTCTCAAATCTGCAGAATGCTGAATTAGTTGTACCTCAAGTTCCAGGATGCATCAGTCCAGAAACTATGCTGCACAGGTCTGCTAAAGACCTGGCTTTGACTCTGCTATTTTTTGACCTTTCTTTTCCATTCAAGACAATGCTTAAAAGTCAATATTTCTCCATTTCCTGCCTCTCCCTCTTAATGAGAAAGGACAAACACTTGAAAACAAAAATGTACACAAGGTGCTTGAAGATAGAAATTATTTCCTCAAAGTGCTTTAATCATGCTGTTGAAAACCACTTCCTCCAGTGGCCTAATCACATAAATCACAGTAAAAGGTTAAAGACGAAGTTCAATTGTACCAATTGCCTGCGATGGTTTCTCAGAAATGGATTACTTGCCATTAAAAGGTAAAGTCATTCTGCTACACATTAGCATGCTCAGATGGTCTCTAGATTGAAACTTCACATTTTCTATCTAGATCATGCACACAGATGTTGGCTTTAGAGATGTTGGGGAGAAAGTTTCTCCTCTATCCTTCATGATTCTTTGGATGGTTTAATAATCAAATTAACATAAGACAGATTAACAGGAGAAAAGCAAATTTAATTTTGTGTGCATGGGAACCCCACATACATGAGAGGTTCAAAGACAGAAAGATAAAAGGAGTCATATATACTATCCTGAGCTAAGGAATTGGATAGAGGCCTGAGGCATTAAAGAAGAGGAGGGTAATTCACAGGGCGATAAGAAGAGCAAATGTTTGGTAATTAGAAGTTTGTCCATACATATTGGTCACTCAGATAAAATTTATCTCTAAAAATAACTTTTAATCTATATTCCATTTCAAATAGTATCCACAATCCTAATTAATTTATTACATTTTTATTACAAATCAGGCAATGGAGTTAAAACTATATAAATCAATCCATCTATTTGTTTTAGATTTATTCTAAATCCCATAATCTCCTCTGTGACTAAGTATCCATCAGTTCACCAGGTTCTGAGTGCCCTTGCTATATCAGAATCTTTACTTGTTTTCCTAAGGCATGTTTCATCATGGAGAGAAGGCAGATATAGCAGAGTTTCTTTAGTTTCCTCCAATCTCTCTTACTCTATAGGCAATGAATATTCATACCATATGATCCAACAATCCCGCTTCTGTGTGTATATCCAAAGGAAATGAAAATAGAATACTGTAATATCTCACTCCCATGTTCATTGCACCACTATTAACAATAGCCAGGATATGGAAACAACCTACGTGGCCATCAACGGATGAATGGAAAAAGTACATGTGGGGGGCGCCTGGGTGGCTCAGTCTGTTAAGATCCGACTTCGGGTCAGGTCATGATCTCACGGTTTGTGGGTTCAAGCCCCGCATCGGGCTCTGTGCTGATGGCTCAGCCTGTTTCAGATTCTGTGTCTCCCTCTCTCTCTCTCTCTGTCCCTTCCCCACTCATTCTCTGTCTCTCAAAACTGAATAAGTGCTAAAAAAAATTTTTAAAAAAGTACATGTGGTATATATACACAATGGAATATTATTCAGCCTTGAGAAAGAAGGACAGCCTGCCATTTATGACATGAGTGGATCTTAAGAACATTATGCTAAGTGAGAAAACAAAAACAAAGAGAAATACTGCATGGTATCATTTATACATAGAATGAAACTCATATGTAGACCCAAAGTCAAAGAAATAGAGAGTAGAAAAGTGGTTGCCAGGGCCTGGGGCTGTGGGGAAATGGGAAGAGGTTGGGAAAAGGTTACAAACTTTCAGTTATAATATGAATAACAGTGGGGAGGGACCAAGATGGCGGAATAGCACGGAATTTTTTTTTGTATCTCTCATCCCTGAAAAACAGCCAGATCAACACTAAATCATCCTGCACACCTAGAAAATTAACTTGAGGATTAACACAACAGTATGCACAACCTGAAGCACAGAACTCAGCAGGTACATGGCACAGAGAAATGACCTGGGGGAGAGAGAAGCTGCAGAGGGCAGGGAGTTGTTTTTGCTTGAGGAAAGAGGACAGAGATGGGGGAGAGTATAGGAAAGCATCCCTCCCCACCCAAAAGCAGATGGAGAGAAAAGAAAGAGTACACAAGGGACTAAACAAGAAAGAGAGAAAGGAGAAAGAAGAGAGTTTAAATTCCATTAAGACTCTATAAATAAGGGGAGCACAGAGTCTTAAACTCCACAGCTCAAGACCTGGTGGTGTTCTGGTGGGAAGGGTGAATCCTCAGGAGCAAAGAGCGAGGTCCTTGGGGTCCACACGGGGAGAGGCAGTTCCCCTGCTGGGAGGACATTTGGTGAGGTTGTGCAGCCACCCCACAGGTAAAGGTCCCAGTGGACCCTGGAGAACAACCACATTCACTGGTGATGGAACAAGATCATTAACGGGGAAGACTGGCGCCAGACGTGTGTTGTGATTTACCATAATCCCTGACACACTGCTACTATGCTATCGCTTGAACTTTTTCTGGGGCAGGCCGGCACCTGGCCATTGCTCAGTGAGACTCTCCCCTAGGGGGTCTGAGCCAGTCGAAGTCATAGTCCCTCGGAAGTGAGGGGTTGGGAAACATAGCCATATCTGAGATAAAACTCGAAAGGAAGGTACTGCCTGGCACCCTGACAGCTTGGTCACTGACAGTGTAAAAGTGGGGAGTGGAAAGAAGCCAGAGACAAAGGAGGGGTGTACAACTGCTGGTCAGGGAGAACAGAGTTTGGATACCAGAGTTTGGGTAGCTGGGGGACGCCATTTTCACTCCTCTCACTCATATGCATACACACCTACAAGCGCCACAACAATCTACTCCATTAGCAAAGCAGTGAGATCTAGAGGGGAACAGAGCTGTTACATGAAGCCCTGTCCCACTGGGCCATCCTCAAGTCTTTCCGCCTGCTTATTTTATGGACTATAAAGTGCTTCGTAGTTTGACTTCAAGGAGAAACCAATGTAATTTCACTTGTATTCAGTCTGTTCACTGGTCCATCTAGTCAATTTTTTCTTTTCTTATTCCTCAATACAGAAAGAGAAAAAAATATTTTTATTTTCAATTTTTATTAAAAATATGTTTCTTTAATTTTTTCTACTATATTTTCTTACTTTTTTGTAAATTTTTAAAATTCTATTTTACTTCCATCATTTCATTTTATTCTATTTCATTGTATTCATTTTCAAATTTTCAAACATTTTCCTTTTTTTTTTTTTCTCTTCTTATCTTTCCCTCTTTTCTCTAATCTATCAAGCTCCTTTCAACAACCAGACCAGAACACACTTAGGATCTAACATTGTTGTTGTTTTGTTTTTATTTTTTGTGTGTTCTTTTTAATTTTTTAATTTTAATTTTTTTACCTTATTAATTCCTTTTCTTCCTTCAAAATGATGAAACAAAGGAATTCACCCCAAAAGAAAGAACAGGAAGAAATGACAGTCATGGACTTAATCAATACACATACAAGCAAGATGTCTGAACCACAATTTAGAATCACTATAATAAGACTACTTGCTGGGGTCTAAAATAGATTAGAATTCCTTTCTGTGGAGATAATAGAAATAAAAGCTAGTTGGAATGAAATTTTTAAAATGCTATAGCTGAGCTGCAATCTTGAATGGATGCCATGGCAGCAAGGATGGATAAGCAGAGCAGTGAATCAGTGATATAGAGGACAAACTTACAGAGATTAATGAAACAGAAAAAAAAAAAAGAGGGAGACTAAGGCAAAAGAGCATGATTTAAGAATTAGAGAAACAGTGACTCATTAAAAAGGAACATTAGAATCATAGGGGTGCCATAAGATGAAGAAAGAGAAAAAGGGGTAGAAGGATTATGTGAGCAAATCATAGCAGAAAACTTTCCTAACCTGGGGAAAGACACAGACATCAAAATCCAGGAAGCACAGAGAACTTCCACAAGATTCAACAAAAACCGACCATCAACAAGGCACAGCATAGTCAAATTTACAAAATAGGCAGGGAAAGAATCATGAAAGCATCAAGGGAAAGAAGTCCTTAACCTACAAGGGAAGACAGATCAGGTTTGCAGCCAACCTATCCATAGACACTTGGCAGGCCAGAAAGGAATGGCAGGATATATTCAATGTGCTGAATCAGAAAAATATGCAACCAAGCATTCTTTATCCAACGAGGCTGTCATTCAAAATAGGAGAGAGGGGTGCCTGGGTGGCTCAGTCAGTTAAGCCTCCGACTTTGGCTCAGGTCATGATCTCACGGTTTATGAGTTTGAGCCCCGTGTCAAGCTCTATGCTGACAGCTCAGAGTCTGGAGCCTGCTTCGGATTCTCTGTTTCCCTCTCTCTCTTCCCCTCCCCTGCTTGTGTTCTATCTCTGTCTCTCAAAAATAAACGTTAAAATTTTTTAAAAATATATAAAGAGAGATAAAAAGTTTCCCAGACAAACCAAATTAAAGGAGTTTGTGACCACTAAACCAGGCCTGCAAGAAATTTTAAGGGAGAGTCTCTGAGGGGAGAAAAGACAAACAAACAAAAAGGCAACAAAAGCTAGAAAGGACTAGAGAACACCACCAGAAACTCCAACTCAACAGGCAACATAATGGCAATAAATTCATATCTTTCAGTACCCATGCTAAACATCAATGGACTAAATGCTCCAATCAAAAGACACAGGGTAACAGAATGGATAAGAGAACAAGATCCATCTATATGCTGTTTACAAGAGACCCACTTTAGACCTAAAGACACCTTCATATTGAAAGTAAGGGGATGGAGAACCATCTATCATGCTAATGGTTGACAAAAGAAAGTTGGAGTAGCCACATTATATCAGATTATCTAGATTTTAAAATAATGACCATAACTAGAGATGAAGAAGGGCATTATATCCTAATTAAGGGGTCTATCCACCAAGAAGACATAACAATTGTGAAGGCTTATGCTCGCTCCAAATGTGGAAGGACCCAAATATATAAATCAATTAATCACAAATATAAAGAAACTCATTGATAATACTACCATAATAGTAGGGGACTTCAATACCCCACTTACAGCAATCGACAGGTCATCTAAACAGAAAATCAACAAGGAAACAATGGCTTTGAATGACACACTGGACCGGATGGATTTAACAGACGTATTCAGAACACTTCATCCTTAAGCAATGGAATACACATTCTCCTCTAGTGCCCATGGAACGTTCTCCAGAATAGATTACATACTGGGACACAAATCAGCCCTCAACAAGTACAAAAAGATCGAGATCATACTGCGTGTACTTTCAGACAACAACACTATGAAACTTGAAATCAACCACGAGAAAAAAATGTGGAAAGATAACAAATACTTGGAGACTGAAGACCATGCTACTAAAGAATGAATGGGCTAACCAAGAAATTAAAGAGGAAATTAAAAAGTACATGGAACCAAATGAAAATGATAACATCACAGCTCAAAATCTCTGGGACTCCAGCAAAGGCAGTCAAAGAGGGAAGTACATAGCAATCCAGTCCTTCCTAAAGAAGAAAGAAAGGTCGCAGATATACAGCCTAACCTTACCCCTCAAAGAGCTGGAAAAAGAACAGCAAATAAAACCCCAAACCAACAGAAGACAGGAAACAATAAAAATTAGAGCAGAAATCAGTGCTCTCGAAACCAAAAAAAAAACCCCAAACCAAACAAAAACAAACAAACAAACAAACAAAAAATCCCAGTAGAATAGATCAATGAAACCAGAAACTGGTTCTTTGAAACAATTAACAAAATTGATAAACCACTAGCCAGTGTGATCAAAAATAAAAAGGAAAGGACACAAGTAAATAAAATCAAGAATGAAAGAGGAGAGCTCACAACCAACATGGCAGAAACACGAACAATAATAAGAGAACATTATGAGCAATTACACACCAATATAATGGGCAATCTGGAAGAAATGAACAAATACCAAAACTGAAACAGGAAGAAATAGAAAATCTGAACAGACCTATAACCAGTAAAGAAATTGAATTAGTAATCAAAAACCTCAAAACAAGAGTCCCAAAAAACAAGGGTCCAGGGCCAGATGGCTTTCCAGGGGAATTCTACCAAACATTTAAAGAAGATTAAACACCTATTCTCTTGAAGGTGTTCCAAAAAATAGAAATGGAAGGAAAATTTCCAAACTCTTTCTAAGAAGCCAGAATTACCTTGGTTCCAAAACCAGGTAAAACCTCACTAAAAAGTAGAACATAGACCAATTTCCCTGATGAACATGGATGCAAAAATCCTCAACAAGATGTTAGCTGACCAGATTTAACAAAACATTGAAAAAATTATTCACCACTACCAAATGGGATTTATAACTAGAATGCAGGGCTGGTTCAGTATCCTCAAAATAATTAATGTGATTCATTACATCAATAAAAGAAAGACAAGAACCACATGATCCTCTCAATATATGCAGAGAAAGCATTTGACAAAATACAGCATCATTTCTTGGTAAAAATCTCTCAACAAAGTAGAGATAGAAGAGATTATAAAAGCCATATATGAAAGACCCACTACTAATATCATCCTCAATGGGGAAAACTAAGAGCTTTCCCCTAAGGTCAGGAACAAGACAGGATGTCCACTCTCACCACTGTTATGCAATATATTACTGGAAGTCTTAGCCTCAGCAATCAGACAACACAAAGAAATAAAAGACATTCAAATCAGCCAGGAGGAGGTCAAACTGGCACTCTTCACAAATGACATGATACTCCATATGGGAAACCCAAAAGATTCCACCAAAAACTGCTAGAACTGATCCATGAATTCAGCGAAGTCACAGGATATAAAATCAATGCACAGAAATTGGTTGCATTCCTAACACCAACAATGAAGAAACAGAAAGAGAAAGCAAGAAATTGATCCCATTTACAATTGCACCCAAAAAACCATAAAATACCTAGGAATAAATCTAACCAAAGAGGTGAAAAATCTATACACTGAAAACTATATAAATCTTGAGAAAGAAACTGAAGAAGACACACAAAAAAAGGAAAAATATTCTATGCTCCTGGATAGAAAGAACAAATATTGTTAAAATGTCAGTACTACCAAAAGCAATCTACTTATTCAATGCAATAACTATCAAAAGAACATCAGCATTCTTCACAGAGCTAAACAAACAATCCTAAAATTTCTATGGAACCAGAAAATACCCCAAATAGCCAAAGCAATCTTGAAAAAGAAAACCAAAGCTGGAGGCTTCACAATCCCAGACTTCAAGCTGTATTATAAAGCTGTAATCATCAAAACACTATGGTACTGGCACAAGAACAGACACTGAGATCAATGGAATAGAATAAAGAACCCAGAAATGGGCCCAAAAACGTATGGCCAGCTAATCTTTGACCAAGCAGGAAAGAATATCCAATGGAATAAAGAGCCTCTTCAGCAAGTGGTGCTGGGAAAACTGGACAGCAAAACGTGCAGAAAAATGAACCTGGACCACTTTCTTATACCTTGCACAAAAATAAACTCAAAATGGATGAAAGACCTAAACATAAGACAGAAAGCCATCAAAATCCTTGAGAAGAAAGCAGGCATAAACCTCTTTGACCTTGGCCGCAGCAATTTCTTACTCAACATGTCTCTGGAGGCAAGGGAAACCAAACAAAAATGAACTATTGGTACCTCATCAAAATAAAAAGTTTCTGCACAGTGAAGGAAACAGTCAGCAAAACTAAAAGGCAACCAACAGAATGGGAGAAGGTATTTCCAAATGACATATCAGATAAAGGGTTAGTATCCAAAATCTATAAAGAGCTTATCAAACTCAATACCCAAAAAAACAAACAATCCAGTGAAGAAATGGGCAAAAAACATGAATAGACACTTCTCCAAAGAAGACATCCAGATGACCAGCCAACACATGAAAAAATGCTCAACATGATTCATCATCAGGGAAATGCAAACCAAAACCATAATGAGATATCACCTCATACCTGTCAGAATGGCTAACATTAACAACTTCAGCAACAACAGATGTTGCTGAGGATGCAGAGAAAGAGGATCCCTTTTGCCCTGCTGGTGGGAATGCAAACTGATGCAGCCACTCTGGAAGAGTATGGAGGTTCCTCAAAAAATTAAAAATAGAACTTCCCTATGACCGAGCAATTGCACTACTAGGTACTTATGCATGGGATACAGGTGTGCTGTTTCAAAGGGGCACAAGAATCCTAATGTTTATAGCAGCACTATCGACAATAGCCAAAGTGTGGAAAGAGCCCGAATGTCCATCGATGGATGAATGGATAAAGAAGATGTGGTGTACACACACACACGCGCGCGCGCGCACACACACACACACACACACACACACAATGGAGTATTACTCAGCAATCAAAGAATGAAAGTTGCCTTTTGCAACTATGTGGATGGAACTAGAGGGCATTATGCTAAGCAAAATTAATCAGTCACAGAAAGACAAATATCATATGATTTCACTCATATGAGGACTTTAAGATACAAAACAGATGAACATAAGGGAAGAGAAGCAAAAACAATATAAAAACAGGGAGGGGAACAAAACATAAGAGACTCTTAAATCTGGAGAACAAACAGAGGGTTACTGGAGCGGTTGTAGGAGGGGGAATGGGCTAAATGGGTAAGAGGCATTAAGGAATCTACTCCTGAAATCATTGTTGCACTATATGCTAACTAACTTAGATGTAATTTAACAATAAATAAATTATTTAAAAAAAGAATGTAGTATAATAACTAAAAATTTTTTAATAAGAAAATAAAAATAAAAGTAAAATTTTAAAAAGATGAATAACATCTCTGAAGATCTAATGGATTATATGATGACAAAAGTTCATAACATTCTGTAGTATAACTGAGAGTATTGCTAAGAGAGTCAAACTTAAATGTTCTCACACACAAACAACAAAAAAAGATCCATATGTGAGGTAATGGATGTGTTAATTAACTAGATGAGAGAAATCATTTCACAATGTGTAAGTCTCAAATCATCATGATGTACACTTTAAATATCTAACAATTTTATTTGTCAGCTATATCTCAATAAAGCTGAAAAAAGTGCCTATGCTGTGCGAACCACGACATTAGAAATTGCAAATGATATTAAGATGAAAAGGGACAGAACATTCTCTTCAAGGGGCTTGGAACCTACCAGCCAATCTAACTCGACAATTTGATTTTTAGCTGACTTTAATTCTCCTACAAAGGGAGAAAATTAGCCACATTATTTTAAAAAAGATTCTTCATTTTACAAAAAGATTTGCTGAACATTTCCTAAATGACAATAGGACATTTGAAAAATGAGTCAATGTGCATAAAACTTTGGGGAAACATATTTGTTATTCTCACAATATTGAAAACAGTTTGGTGGGGTTTTTTTTCTGTTTTCCAACAGTAGGAACTAGCTTTTTATTACATAAATTCTTGAATATTATTTGTTTTTAGGCAAAAAGTGACCTTGAAAACAGGCAATGTATTTACTGTGAACTTTTTAAAATGATATCAAGAATAATCTCCACTTTTCCTTCTCCCACAGACTCTTTCTTTTAATATGCTTTTTAAATATTTGCTGAAATGTGCATTTGTTTTATAGACTATCAATTTAATATGACCGTTTTCATATAAGCTGTAAAAACTACAACACTATTATCAGAATCAATATGATATCAAGAAACAAAAACGAGATCTAATTACACTTTACTGTAGTCATATATCCCCTTAATAACATTCATAAGTTACCAGTTACATAATTAAATGCCAGAGGTGTTATCAAAGATACATTTTAAGGTCTAATTAACTGATAATAATTATGGTTCAATGCTAAGTCTACATGGTAATTAGTGAGACATTAGCAGAGAAAGTCTGCTAATCTGAAAATTATGAAGCTATTTCTCACCTGTTGCATCATGGGTGGAGCTCTGCATCCACAGAAATGGCTTCAGATTCTCAGGTTGGACTCAGAAAGAAAAGATGAGGTTATATGTGCTGCTGGAATAAAATAATATTGTTCCTTTAGTGTGACCCCTCCCATGCTCACACTCTGTCTCTGTCACTCTCAAAAATAAATAAACATTAAAAAAAAAAAAAAAGGAGAGGACAGAGAACTCCTGCATCTGTCAATTCTCCATTACCTTCAACTCAAAATAATCCTTACACAAAAGTGGTATATTTTGGGGTGGTATGTTCTGATCCTCTTCAGTAGTAAACAGTGAAATGAGATTAAAATTCAAGTCTTTTTTAAACATATTTATTTATTTTTGAGAGAGAGAGAGAGAGCGTGCACGAATGGGGGAGGGACTGAGAGGAAGGGAGACAGAATCCAAAGCAGGCTCCAGGCACTGAATTGTCAGCACAGAGCCTGGCATGGGGCTCAAACCCACGAACCATGAGACAATGACCTGAGCTGATATCAGATCCTTAACCAACTGAGCCACTCAGGTGCTCCTAAAATCCAAATCCTTTAAATTCTACATACCTTTCCCACTATGTAGACAATGAATAGGAACCAGATAGTGTTTGGGGGGAAATCTTCTGCGTGCCACATGTGTCTTGCTCTCATCTGCTCTACCACTTCCTCTCACTCACCCCTGTTACATGCCTAGCCCCTTCCTAGACACAATTAGATGCTGAGGTATAAAATGAGGTCATTCCTATAGAAACTCACAACCTAGCTTGGGGGAAAAAAAACATAAAAAAAAAATATCAAGGGAATGAAACTCTACAGACACATTAGAGAGTCAGTGAAGATATATGAATTGTGATCCAAGTTCTGTCCGCCATGAGTCCTCTGCTAGACATTTTACCTCTCAGTCTCTATGGAAAATGAGGGCATTGGATTGGATTTCCTTTAAACCCTAAATTTCTGATATGTCATTACATATGTACAGTTAGGTATATATTACCATGTGACTGAAGACAAGTCGCATACGCCCTTGATGCTTTAGTGTCCTCATTTGTAAAATGGAATACATGCCTTGCAAGATGTGGGGGAAGTTAAATGCAACAGTTCTAAAAGAATATCAAGAATATTCTTTGTATAATAACTAATAGCTGTTATTACTATAGATCTGCATGTTATACTGAGCAAATCAACAACAAAGATGGTGCTACATCAAAGTACTTAAAGTGGAATTTAGGGACTTCTATTTCCCTTTATGGACAAAAAGAACCCATTAGTAGGTACAATTCGGTTTGTGATTCTGACTCTTTTTTGTGAGAATTACATAGTGAGCCACTCTTAAAATTCTAATTTCCATCTGCCAGGAAAATATCCAAGGATTTCACAGATGCCCATGAGTAGAAGGGGTAACAGAGTTTTATCCAAATGTAAAGTGGGAAAACAACCTGAATATCATGGAGTTCTATGATACCCAAGCCTGGCTGGTCACAGAATCACCCAGGATACTTATAAAAAATGCAGATTCTGATTCAGTTGGTAAATCTGTGGTGGGTAGCCCTCCAACTACACTTGGACTTTAACCCTTATAGCTATGACCCCCTCCTACATGGTGCTTCTACCTCACGCTAGACTACAGCTATACTTGAAAAAGTAGTTTCCTGAGCAATCCACTTCTAGGTATATGCCCCACAAAAGTGAGAGTAGTCATTTGAACTGATGTTTGTACATCCATGTTCACAGCATTATTCACGATAGTCAAAATGTGGAAGCAACCCAAGTGTCCATTAACAGATGAAGGGATAGCAAAATGGAGTATACACTACAATGGAGTATTATTCAACCTTAAAATGGAAGGAAATTCTGATGCAGAGTAAAACATGGAGGAACTGTGGGGACGTTAAAATAACTGAAAGAAGGGGCACCTGGTGGCTCAGTCAGTTAAGCATCCAGCTTTTGATTGAGGCTCAGGTCATGATCTCACAGTTCACGAGACAGAGCCCTGCATTCGGCTCTGCACTGACAGCACAGAGCTTGCTTGGGATTCCCTCTCCCTCTCTCTCTTGCTCTCTTTCTCTCAAATAAACATTTTTTAAAAAAATTTTTAATAAAATAAGTGAAATAAACCAGTCACAAAAAAGACAAATATTGTATACTTTCAATTATATAAGTTATCTAGAATATTCCAATTCATAGAAACAGAAAAAAGAATGATGGTTTTCAGAAACTGAAAGGACGGGGGAATGGAAAGTTATTATTTAATAGGTATGAAGTTTCAGTTGAGAAAAATGAACAAGTTCTGGAGATGGATGGTGGTAATGGTCTCACAACAACATGAATGCACTTAATGACAATAAACTATACACTTAAAAATGATTAGGGTGGTAAATGTTATGGTATATATACTTTACTACAAAGAAAAAGAGAAAGAAACTAAAGCAGTAAAAAACAACAACAAAGATTTTACTGCCTTAGAGAGTATAAAGCTTTATTTTGAGCATCCACCGTGAACCAGATTCTCTTCTGAGCATCAGAGGAATGATTCCTTCCATCAAAGAACCCATGCATCTTCTAGAGAAAGGGATTGGAATGTATCAATGAATCCACCAAACTAGAAAAACTACTCCAATAGCAGCCTGTGTAAGGCTTCTGTGGAACTAAAAATGGAAGCAGTCGAGTCCTGCAGAGGAGCCTGGGGATGGGTGTGGGGGGCGGGGGGGNGTCTTGTGTGCTAAAGTCCCACCTGGAACTTGACCAGCACCAGTTGACTATCATTTTACAGAGTGCTTAGAAATTCTTTCTCAGTGAGCAGTTAGGTCTTTTCGTGAAGGTCTTTTTCTTATAGCAAATATTCTGGTTATTTTTGTTCTGCTTTCCTTTTTTAAAATCACCCATATATATACATATACATATATAAAATACAGAAAAACGCAAAAGCAGATTAAAAGAGGAAATGAAAAATAAAATTCACATATAATCCTACCATCTACCTGCAGAAACGCTAACAGTGTGTGTGTACAAATGCACACACACACTTTTTTAGGTTAACATTCTGCTATGATTTTGTAATCCGCTTTTTCCATTTCCCTATATTCTATCTTGGGGGATGACTCCTCTAGATGTTTGTGGAATGGGGAGAGTGTTGAGGCCGGATTCCTAGGCCTCCCCCACGCAGACATGCAAGTTATGCCTAGGTTTTCTGAAGGGCTTGATTCCTAGAGGGTAAACCAAGGTCTGTTGATATAGGGGCCAGAAGTCTGAGATGGGAGGCAATGCAAGAAAAAAGCAGCTTCCTCCAGCTCTTCTCTTTCCATCTCACTCCCCTCCCCACCCGTCAAGGCCATGCCTCCAAATACAGTGCCCTGAAACCCCAGCCCTTTGGAGCATTTCCTGCCCTGCCAAGAATTAGGCACTGTGCCATCGCAGCAGATGGACTGGAGAATAGGCAGTCAATATTGATTTCCGTGGACAAATAGGAGTATCAAGTGTGGATGTTGAAAACAGGACTCCTAGGTAGGAATTTATCCTTCAACGCTCAAATCAAGACAGACACAGTCAGAATTCTAGCTGAGGGACAAATTCACTCTGACCCAAGAGGAACAGCTGTCAAGTCTTGGGGAAAAACACTTCCGTGGAGAGGGGATGGAGACAAGTGAGGCCAAGGGGCTCTCTGGTGGGTTCCCCTCACATTCTGCAGAATCCCTCTTCCAGCCAAAACAAACTTGGTGGGGGGTGGGGGGGGAGGCGCCCAGCCGGCCCGGGTTAAGCACGCCCGTTAGAATGCAGAGCCACACTCCTCAGGCTCTCCAGATACATCAAGAGTCCATAACATTTGGGCAGCAGCCCCGACTCATTATTTGTTATGAAAGTTTATGCAGCCACAAAAATAAATGGGAAAAGCGCGTTAGGAAAGGTCTGAAACCTATTTAACTCATGCTTGAAAAGAGCAAGAGACCACAGTATAGCTGTCCGGTTAGTAGTTAGTTCTTCCCACTTGAAGTCATGGCTAGTCCTTCTGGGAAAGTTCCACGCAAATAGCAGCTTCTCACACATCCTGGGGCCTGTGTCCTCTGGCCCGGGAGCCCCCGGACAGAGGTAGGCCAGCCAGACCCACAGCAGCACACTCTTGTCAGGGTACTGCTGGGATCCTCTGCTACAGCTGCTGCTTTGCAAACGTCTCCAGCGGACTTCTACTGGCTCCGGTGGGTCATTCTAAGTAAGGTCTGAAAATCCTCGTTCAGCCACAGATTCCGTTTTCCTACAAGATCTTGTCTTCTACTAAATCATGGCTCAGCAAACTATGGCCCCAAGGCCATATTCAGCACCCCCTACCTGACTTTTAAATAACGTTTTATTGGAATACACCCACATTCTCACTACATATTGTCTATGGCCCCTTTCATCCAATCTGGCAGAATGGAGAGGCGGCAACAGAAGTCTGTATGGCCAATAAAATTGGAAATATTCACCAATCTGGCCCTTTACAGAAAACGTTTCCCAACTCCTCTACTAAACCATTATTTGCATCAACTTTTCTTTGTTATTGTTATCTAAGAATCACTTGTATATTACAGAAAGAAATGGTGGTGGTTATTTGGGGGATGGAAGAATTATGGATGGTTTCATTTTCTCTTTTTTATGTATGTATATTTTCTGCCAATTTTAGGTGGGGGAGTTTTGTAACTTAGGGGTGAAAAACTTTTTAAAGAAAAAGGTGAATGCATGCTTTTGCTATGGAGTAAGCAGTTTTTGGGGTGGGGGGAGCTGGTTGCAGTTGTACAGGTGATGGTAAAACCAGACCCCACTTTCTATTTTCTTCCATGAATAGAGGTTAAATTTCTCATGATACCAAAAATAGGTTGTGTAGCAATCTGGGTCATCAAGAAGCAATAGCCAAGACATGGATCACACTACTAAGAGGAAATGAAAAGGAGCGGGTGAGGCTGGTTCTTCAGGTCTGACCCTAAGTGGAGGAGAAAAACCAAGAAAGGAGGAATGCCATGCCGTTCTGACAAAAGCTCAGCAAGGCAGGTGGGGGAGCCCTTGCGTATGTTGCCCAGAAGCAGAGACTGGCATCTCCCAGCGACAGGTGTGATTTGTATCCCAGCCACACACAGCCACTGAGTGGCAGCATCCCAGAGGTAGTGTGGCCTCATGAAAATGGGGGGATGGGGTTCCAAGGCCAGCAGATGGGACCTTGAACCATTACACATCTTACAGTTGGAGGTCTGAGAGATGTGTCCTCACGGTCACGCCAAAGAAAACCATAAAGAATACACACACAAAAGTGGTGATTCTATGACAGGAGTAATTTTTAAAATGCCAATTCAGGGGCACCTGTGTGGCTTGGTTGGTTAAGTGTCTGACTTCAGCTCAGGTCATGGTCTCACAGTTCTTAAGTTCAAGCCCATATCAGGCTCTGTGCTGACTTCTCAGAGTCTGGAGTCTGAGATTCCTTGTTTCTCTCTCTCTCTCTCTCTCTCTTTCTCTCTGCCCTTCTCTCACACTGTCTCTCTCCTCTCTCTCTCTCTCTCTCTCTCAAAAAATGAATAAAGATTTTTAAAAGTGCCAATTCAGCATATAAATGGGGTTCCAAAAAGACACTGACTTTTTGGAAGCAGAATAAGACTTCACTAATTCAACCTCCTTATTTTATAGATATGAAAAAGGTATTTCAAATAGTCCACCCTACAGAAAATGGCTCAGGGTCCTATTTCTCAGCAGACTATTTCTTATATTCTAAGTATCACTGATTTTAGAGCTTGAGGTATTCTGATACTGGCTAAATCCATGAGCAGAGAGAAAGAGATTCCGGGTTGAAAGAAAGAAAGAAAGAAAGAAAGAAAGAAAGAAAGAAAGAAAGAAAGAAAAAGAAAGAAAGAAAGAAAGAGAAAGAAAGAAAGAAAGAGAGAAAGAGAAAGAAAGAAAGAGAAAGAAAGAGAAAGAAAGAGAGAGAGAGAGAGAAAGAAAGAGAGAGAAAGAGAGAGAGAGAAAGAAAGAAAGAGAAAGAAAGAAAGAAAAAGAAAGAAAGAAAGAAAGAGAAAGAAAGAAAGAAAGAAAAAGAAAGAAAGAGAGAGAGAGAGAAAGAAAGAAAGAAAGAAAGAAAGAAAGAAAGAAAGAAAGAAAGAAAGAAAGAAAGAAAGAAAGAAAGAAAGAAAGAAAAGGCTCTCAAATGTTGGGATCACCCTTTAGGAACAGGTCCAGATTCCTCCGGGATAAGATTTTCAGTCAGAAATCAGATAAAAACCCCATCTTTTATTTCTGAGAGTCATGTACAGTATCAGCAGAGGACGGCTAGATTTAAATCTACCTAATCTAAACCTTCAATTTACCAGATAAAGTCACTGAAGCCAAGGAAGCAATGAAGTAGCAGTTATTGAGCAACCACTACATAAATTAGCACTACTAGAGTATCATGAGTCCACCAGTGTTTTAAGAAGCTAGTTCTAACAGCAGAATGAAAGCTGGTTCGGAGGCAGAGAAAACAGTTAAGTGGTTCCTATAATCATCCGGGCAGGAACTGGGAATGAGGGGAGACACATGTTTCCCCATCAAACAAGAAAGTGCAGAATTGAGGAATTAGGAACTCTAGCAAAGGAAGAAAAAGGTGTTTCCAGGCAAGGAGTCGGAGGCAGGTGAGGCCTTTAACCAAAAGGGTCAGTAAGAACAGAGGAGGTGAGGACAGAAGACGAGAGAGAAGAGTAGCCATGAGCAAAACTGGACTTGTGTGGTTTACGAGGCTGTTGGAACATTGGTGTGGAGCCATGTGGTGAGTGAGTGAAAACTCCAGTCCGGATCTCATTCGCAAGGCAGGGCTAGAGATGCAGACTTAGAAGTTCACTAAAGATCTGATCATGGAATCTGAGCAAGAAAAGAGCCTGGGGAATGACAGTGTTTCCAGGGCGGATGAGGCATGGGAGCCGGCAGAGCACCGCGGGAACAAGGGCAAGGGAAGGGAAGAAGCCGGAAAGTCTGGTGCTGAGGAAGCCGAGACAGAGAAGAGAGCATCCAGATGGCCACAAGTGGGCAATGGCGCGGACGCTACAGAGAACTCAAGCCTGCGGAATAATTTGGGGAGATCCTGGAGGCTGCCCCCAAACCAGCCCAGAAGAGCAAAAGGAATCCTACAGAGCTGGAAGAGAGTGGACTGTGAGGAAGCGGAGTCTAGCAGTGAAGAGAGAGGGTAGGACTGTGGAAAACCAATGCAGAGATGGAGGTCGTGACTGGCCAACCTTGAGTTTTTCTCAGCAGATTTTGCTTTTGTCAGGTGCTCCGATTCTTGGGTCTCAGCCCCCTATTTCTGCATTCACTCTCATTCCTGATGCTTAAATTTGCCTAATCTGGTCTCTAGGTAACTGCACCCCATAGAATTCAACTGCATTAAGGATTAAATAGGATTTTGTGAGCAAGCCTCAGCACAACTGTTTGTAATAACCTGTTTGTAATAAAGGAAGCTAAACTATTCAGGACGTGGTCTGGCTCTGCCTCTGTTCACAAAGACTTAATTTATGTCTTTTCTGAGCCTATGCCTTAGAGAAAGGAAAGCGTTGCAGTTGAAAGGCTTGTATATGAGAAAAAATATTTTTAAATTCCTTAGTAAATTGACCTATAAGTACAGTCATTTCTTCTAATTCTGTGAGTGTGTGTGTGTGTGTACATGTCTCTGTCTCTTTCATACCCAGATGTACACACAATAGATGTTATAAAAAGTTATATGAGTTTGTCTGGCCTTTGGATCATCATTATAAGTAGTAATAACATGGGTTTCAAAACATTTTTGTGTTGGCTGTGTAACAAATCTTAACTGTAAAGATGTTAAGCAGTAACCATTATATTTCAAATAAAACTTACACCTGTCTCTGTCTAAAATGTTACAGTTTATTATTATTGTTGTTGTTCTAAGAAAAGGAAAAGGCAACCCTATAGGTATAACCCTTCACAGAAGAAAAATATCATGCTGGCATCTCATTATTTCAGGTTGTTATTATGTTAGATGGTAGCTTCTAGGTATGAGGCACATACCTATAATGATCACATTAAGACAGAACCTCATTAATAATAGATGAGATCTGATTATATCCATTCCTGATGTTAGCTTAATAACCTGTGGCATTTTTGCAACAACAAATAATAATTTGAACTTTTCTGCCTTTAAAAAAAAATCATTCTCGGCACATCAGACTACCAAGCTGGAGAAAATAGGCTGCTTTTGAATCGAGGAGTAATTCCTGATGTGGATCTTTCAGATGCCTTTCAACAGTAAGAAGTGACATTTCAAAGAAATAATAATAATAATAATAAATTTTAGACTGAATTTCGGGCCCCTCAGAGATTTGGGGAGAAGGGATTTGATAATTTTTTATTGCTGTGTATCACGATTTTGTTTTTCTAATGGACTATATCAGCTTCTGTGTTCACACCAGATCCAAATGCCCTGTGTTTCCTGCCAGGGCACTTGGTCCAGTACAGTTAAACTCTGTTAAGAATTGAACAGATATTCTGTATAAAGTACTTGGTTTGTTATTTCACATCATCAGAAATTTTGTTGCTTTTTTTTCTTGCTCAGTTTTTAAGAATTGAACAGATATTCTGTATAAAGTACTTGATTTGTTATCTCACATCATCAGAAATTTTGTTGCTTTTTTTTTTCTTGCTCAGTTTTTATTTAATCCTTCTTATATAAACCCTGTGTGTTAGGCGGAATGACAGCCTCCCACTTAAAGGTCTCCATATATTACCTTAGATGGCAAAAGGGATTCTTTGCACAAAGGATCTAGAGATGGGAAGATAGTACTGGATTATCTGGAGGATGTCTCCTTGTATGGGGAGAAGCGGACGGACTGCAACCATGTGCTGTGAAGATGGGGAAGGAGCCACAAGACAAGGAATACAGGCAGCTACAAAAAGCCCAAAAAAGCAAAGAAATAGATTCTCTCCTCACATCCTCCAAAGAATCAGCCTTTCCCACATTCCCACGAGTCCATTAAGACTCATTTCGACACTTCTGATCTCCAGAACTGGAAGAGAATACATTTGGGTAGTTTTAAGCCACTAAGCTTGTCACCTGTTACAGCAGCAATTGGAAAACAATATACCTCATATCTGCTTTCCTTTCAAAAGAGAGAAGGTCAGATTGTATGGAACAAAGTAAAAAGAGAAAGGAAAATCAATGGATATTATTATAATCCACGTTTGCTCAAACAAGAAAATATGTGCTTTTGTAAGCTATAATTTTCCTATTGGAAGATAATGCTTGCCTACTTAGAAAGATGGAAAATGCCAAACACAGAGGAAAAATAAACAGCCATTGTTGACATGGTGACTTTCTTCCTTCCAGTCTCTTTTCTATGTATATGTTTATATACTTGAGCTTCTATTGTCAGAATGTGGGAAAGAAGCATGAGAAACAGATATTGTTGCTCCTTTTGTAAACAAGGAATTTGAGGACCAGAGAAGTTAAAATCATTTTGCCCAGTCCTACTGCTTGTGAAAGACAGAGTCTGGATTCCAGTCCAGATCTCAGTTAACAACAACACACCTCTTCCACCACAGCGCACGGTGAATTATGAGGTGAGAGTAAAACTACGGGTGGGGGTGGGGGGAGATCCATCAGGTTTGATGGAAGCTTTAAGAATCCAGCCCGGCTCAAGGTCATCCACAAGAGAACCAGAAGCTTTGGAATGTGGTGCTGATGAGCTTCCCCAGCAGAGCCAGCCTTCCTTTTCCCCAATATGACTCTCCTAACAGGCCAGTGAGCCTGGGAAAAGGTTAGTTACATGTAACTGATACTGAGATGAGATATGTAAATTAAAATCCCCTTTCACACCAGCAGCCAAACTGCCCCATCCACAGAGCTGAAGGAAAATGAAATCTCTTTCCTTCCTTCCTTCCTTCCTTCCTTCCTTCCTTCCTTCCTTCCTTCCTTCTTTCCTTCCTTTCTTCCTTCCTTTCATCTTAAAATCCTCCAGATAAAGCCTTTCACATTCATGGAGTCTATTTTTGTGTTAACAATACTATACTACTCTATTTTGTTCCACTTAAAGGTCTTTCTTTGCCTTTTCAAAAAGAACGTAGAAAGGAAGAAGGAGAAGAACGTAGAAAGGTGCAGGGAGGGGAGGAGAGAGGAAGAGAGAGGGAGGGAGAAAAAGAGAAAGTTTGTTGAGCTCTGTGCAATGAGAAAAATTGATTAACATGCGCTCACAGTTTCTGCATATTGGTTTCATACATAGGCTCCTTTTTTATTATTATTCATTAAACAATTCTATTTGCATCAAGCAATTGGGAATTGCTTGCATTTAACAGTTTCATGCCTTGTGCAGTCAGTGATGTAGAGAAAGTAATGTAAATGAAAATAAATTGGGTATTATGCCCAGTAGGAAATCACCCCAGCCTGTAACCCTCCCCTAATGCACTGCCTAAGCCACAGCGCAGAACTTCTAATGCAGTGTCATTTCCTCTTCACGAGGTGCAAAATACAGCCTCCACTAATGGTCAATTTGAAGTCTGTTTTCACAAACGGAGAGAGTATCTGCATCTCATGAGCTATTCAGGAAGCTGGTGTCCTCTATGGGTTCTGGCCACGACATTTATCCTGAAGGCAATTTGGAGAGAGACACAATAGCCAATAAAGCTAAATCATTCAAGAGACACCAGAGAGCTCTCCTCTGGGCCTGGGTGGTGGAACTGGGCTGTAGCCAAAGCCATTCTATCTATCAGAGTGGAGTTGTTCCTCCTTCAAGGTCATTTCCCCAGGAAAGCAGGGAAAAGTAGATTGGGTTGGAACTCAGATAAGATCCCTGACCCCTTTCACACAGAGTCTATAGCCACTGTGCTGCTCACATTTCTCTTTAGTCTGTGTGTCTATTCCTCACAGTCCCAAAGCCTGGCGGTTCCAGGGCAATCTAACTACGTGGTTGTAGTACACAGGAGGATTTGTTTATTCTCATGTTAGGACCTGAGCCTGGTGACGATGGCAGCGACGACAGTAATGATGGCAGTGGTAGAAGCTGACTTTGAATGCTTTCCACACACCAAGCACTACTGCACAAGCCATATATTTTCTCTCCCATTTAATTCTCAGATCAACCCTATGAGGTAGACACTATTACTACCCCATTCTTTACATGAGGAACCTGAGGCACAGAGAGGCTAGATAACTAAGCTGAGACAGCAATAGCTAATAGATGGAGGATTTGAACGCTGGCTGTCTGCCTCCAGAGTCTTCAGCCAGTATTCCTTCTGCCTCTTACATGTTTATTTTTGCTATTTCTCACAGCAATCCCCAGAACAGGTAACCTCATCTAGATTATCCACGATGAAGAAATCTGGCCGTGGCCAAGCTCACTCAGCTTCTCACATTTGTTTATAATTCCACAGGGCACTGGCTTTGCAGACTCTTTTCTTGTGCTGAAGTCTTCCTGAAGTCTTCCTCCATGTGAAAATGTACGGGAAGCCTGGGGTCAAAGAAAACTTTTCAGATTGAAGTGAGAAGAGAGGGAGCCCTGCCACTCTCTACACACCTACTTGTGACAGGGGGATGTCTTCTTTGTACCTATCACAGCACTTATCATAATTTCTGGTTTGTCTTAAGTTTATTTATTTATTTTGAGAGAGAGAGAGAGAGAAAGAGAGAGAGAGCACACGCTTGCCCATGAGAGGGGGAGGAGCAGAGAGAGAGGGATAAGGAGAGAATCAAGCAGGTTCCTCGCTGTCAGCATAGAGCCCGATGAGAGGCTTGAACCCACAAACTGTGATCATGACCTACGCGGAAACCAAGAGTCGGAGGCTCAACTGACTGAGCCATCCAGGCACTCCTAATTTCCGATTATTTTATAATACAATTTGATACTCCTCCATTGGCAATTGGCATAACCCGCTTGTAAATTCTATAAGGACAGAAACTTAGTCTGTCTCACCCACCATTGTATATCTAGCAGCCAGCAGAGCTCCAGGCACATGGTGAGCATTCAATAGTTACTGAAATGTAAAAGTGAGGTGATATGTTTTCCCCTCAACCCCATTATGGAGCAAATCAGGACAAAGCAGAACTTCCAAAAACCGGAGAGAGAAGAGAAATGTTAAATGAGGTTTTTGACTGATGGAGGCTTTCGTCGATTTCTATCACTATGAATCCCTTTGCAACGCCCTGTGCCCATGCTGCTGCTGCTGCTGCCACCGCCGCCGCCACTGCAGGGAGGGCATGAGCCGGTGAGGCCACGACTGGGGCTCAGGTCTCAGCCCAGTGGAGCCAGGAGGAATAGGAAGGCAGGATGAGCCCAGGGAGTGACTTTGAAGGAGGTCCACTATTACACTGATGCATAGAGGAGTTGTTTTCTTCTTTTCTTTTTTCTGGTTTTCTTGGGGGTTTTGTTGTTGTTTATTTGTTTGTTCTCGGTTTCTTTTTGACAGAGAGAGCATGAGCAGGGGATGGACTGGGGGTAGGGGGTGGAGAGAGAGAAAGAGAAAGAGAAAATCTTAGGCAGGCTCCATGCTCAGTGCAGATCTCACACTGAGATCGAGGGCTAGATCCCACAACCACGAGATCATGACCTGAGCCAAAATCAAGTCTGTCGCTTAACCGACTGAGATGTCCAGGTGCCCCTGTTTTCTTCTTTTAATTTGAAAAGACTCCCCACACCATACCTGGTAAATTCCCAAGAGAAGCTGAAGTAGCAGGTACTGAAGCATTTCAGTGTTTCAATGGTTTCTATCAGCAAGTTCTGCTAAAAAAAAAAAAAAAAAAAAAAAAAAAAAAAAAATTTTAAGGAAAAAACNATAAAATAGTCACAAATAAAGGTAAAAGAAATTCAGGAGAAAAAAAGTTAGCAAGTATGACAGACATTATTAAAAGATTATCCCGATTAAAAGGAAAAAGTCTCAGACTCTCTAGACAATTCTGCAATGGGATGAAAAGATAATTCTCCAAAGAAGGACTGTAAATGGCAAATAAATATAAAGCTGCTCAATTTCACTGCAAAGCCAAAGAGCTGTGACTTAAAACCATAAGGCAATGTCATTTTTTAAAGTCAGGTTTATTGACGTATAATTTATGTACAGTAAAATTCACCCTTTTCAAGTGTATAGTTCAGTGAGTCTTGACAAATATATATAGTCATGAAAGCACCAGCAAAAATGAAGTAAGGAACATTTCCATCACCCCCAAGAAATTCCCTCAGATCTCTCTCCTGTCACTCCTTGTCACACCCAAACCCCGATTCAACATTTTTCCCCTGATAGCTTTTCCTTCTCCAGGATATCACATAAATAGAACCATACAGTAAGCAGACTTTTGAGTCAGGCTCAACCTCTTTTTCAGTCTATCACATTAGTAAAGATGTAAAAGGTAGCAATAATGTGGTTGAGTGGGCCCTGATACAGCTAGTGTGTGTATTAACTAGTATGACCTCTCCTGGGTGCAAGCTGGTAATATGTATCAAGATCCTAAGAATATCAATACACTTTGATCACTAGTTACATTTCTTTCTTAACTTGCTTGAAGCTGCTTCCAGTGTGTTAAGACACCCCTAGATAAATCTTCAGATTCGGTTTACAGCTTGGTTCTATAGAAGAGACAATTCCATCCCACGCATCAGAATTGCTCTTTCATTGGCCTTTCTCCACATAGAGTAGGGCCTTCACAGAAACTCACCAGAAAGCACAGGAGCTTCTAGGTCAATGGAAACGTTACAGAAAACTCTGGAGGTAGAACAATAGCAAACATTTTTGCAAACCAAGAGGAGTTTGCTCATTATCTTCCCTTCTTTATTTTTTCCTCATCCTGTACACCATCTACCAGGAGTTCTTATGGTGTTCACACAGCATATAAATTCTAGCCATCCCAGTCATCTTCTGAAAGAGGAAAATAAGGGAAGAAAATTTTATTTTAGATAAAACTGCCCTTGTTTTGCTTTAGAAACATCGGTCATTAGCCAAACAGTGTCACTTGGCTATATCGCTGTCCTGAGCAGCAGAAACTGATCACACAAGTTCAGTGAACACAGATACCATACATCCTTCTTAATTATCAACCATCCCAAAGAGATTGCTGAAGAAAAGAAAAGGGGGGGGGGCACAATGCACACCATTATTCAGGCAGGAATTAGGTCCATGTGAGACCTTTTTAAAAATTTTTTCAATTTTTTTTAATTTTTAAAATTTTTTAAATTTCAGTGGGAGTGGAGCAGCTCTCTTCTTTTTTTTTAAATTTTTAAAAATGTTTATTTATTTTTGGGAGAGACAGAGACAGAGTGCAAGCTGGGGGGGAGGCAGAGAGAGAGGAAGACACAGAATCCGAAGCAGGCTCCAGGCTCTGAGCTGTCAGCACAGAGCCCGACACAGGGCTCAAACTCACGAACCATGAGATCATGACCTGAGCCGAAGTCAGACGCTTAACCGACTGNAGGGTCAGAGAGAGAGGGAGACACAGAATCTGAAATAGGCTCCAGGCTCTGAGCTGTCAGCACAGAGCCCGACGCGGGGCTCGAACACACGAATTGCGAGATCATGACCTGAGCCGAAGCTGGACACTTAACCGACTGAGCCATGCAGGCGCCCCTAAAAAATGTTTTAAGGGGAGTAGGAAGGAGGGAAACACTGAGAACACACTATTTTACCATAAAAACAATTTTCATCTAGTACCTCTGGAAAACTGGGAAGAGTGTCTAACAAGATGGGGAAGCAGTTTGAGCCTTCACTGAAGTTGGCTACCTTTTGCTCCTCCTTAGGCCCTGTTGCATTCCCTGGTTAGCAAAAGGTAGCCAAGTCTTCTTTCTACAAAGGTGTGAGCCCTTTGCATTTAGCCACGACTGAAGCGATAACATCTAGCACACCGCCTAGTATATAGTGCGTTGACTCTGCATCTGAGGGGCTCCCCTCATTCTGTCTTTGGCAGCCCCAAGAAGGTTGGAAGGTACCAAGTTCAGTGAAGTCTTCTCCCAAGACACCTCCTTAGTATACCATTCCTTACCTTGACAGTACTACTGTGGTCCCTTGTAGGACAAAACCAGAAATTAAAATTTGTAGGATCCTAAGGAAGAATCCATATCTCACATTAAACAAGCTAAAGAAAATAATGTGTCAAACTGAAATACAAATTTATTTTTTCACAATGAGAAATTAGTACCACAGGGAATGTATAAAGTCCATTTAATCATTGTTTTCTGACTCTGTAAACAGATCTTTATGGATAATCTATTAAAATGTACCTAAAAGCAAGTAAAACCCAGCTCAAATTTGGTTAAACAAAAAAAAGAGAATTTATTGACTCAAGAACTCAAAAAGTCTGTGGTAGGGAGTGTTTCAGGTAAGGTCTGAACCAGCAGGTTAAGGCTGTCACCAAGGATTAAATTTCTTTCCATATATTCACTCTCTTTTCATAATATTGGAACCCTCCGGGTTGCTCCTTTTTGTGGCTACAAAATGGCTGCTTACAGAAATAAGATGCATGCACATTTTTAAAAATTCAACTTTAGCAAAATAAGGATGATTTCTTTCTGTCTAGCTATCAAACAAAGGTCTTAAACTTTACTTTGATTGGGCCAACTTAGGTAAGTACCTGTCCACGAATTAATTACTGTAGCCAGAGGATTGGTTTAGGCCTACGTCAGTGTCCATAGCCGAGTCAATGGCTGTGAGAAAGAGTATGGGTTTATGAGAATTGGTTTATGGTTCATCTCTGGAGTTAAAGGATGTCAGTACCCCCCAAGCTGTGACACAATGCTGTACAGTGTAAAAGGGGTGGGGTGGATGCTGGGAGGGAAGGCAACTAATTGGATCTACTGTAAGAAACCATAACATAATCAGAGTTTTCTTTGTAAACATGGAATCGGAATGAAGAAAACCAGATACACAAATGTTTAATGGTATTAAGGCAGATAGCACGATTTGCCCAACTTTCTATATGGAATTCCTTGCCAAGGTTCTAGAAAATCTTCTACCTTCTGATCCTATCCATGTTCCTTAAGAATGAATGGAACAAAGAAACAAATACTGTATGATTCCAATGACATGAGGTACCTAGAGTAGTCACAATCACAGAGACAGAAAGGAGAATGGTGGCTACCAGGGGCTGAGTAAAGGGAATGGGGAGTTATTCTTTATTGGGTAAAGAGTCCCAGTTTGCAAGATGAAAATAATTCTGGAGACAGATGGTGGTGATGGGTGCACAACAGTATGAACGTACCTAATTTCACTGAACCATACACTTAAAAATGGGAAAGATGTAAACTTTATGTTATTTGTATTTTACACATTTTTTTTTAAAAAAGGAATAAATGGATCTAACAGATGAGTTATGAGTATATCTCACAGATCTTGGGGTTGAATCTAGGCATCTCTACTCCAAAGCGTTATATGCTTGCTTTTAAGTCAAATTATAAAAACAAAAACAAAAACGAAAGTACTATTTTTCTATTGCAAAATAGATAGGGTCAAACACACAATGACACATAATGATGAAAATGTCAACATTTGGGCTCAAGAAACAGGCTAGAGGGAGTCCCATAGTCTCTGGCCATCCCAAGATTTAAGGTAGGCATGTCCTGCTTAAACTGGCACAACTGGAGACCATTTAAGTTGTGTTCAACGAGAAAGACCCCCCAGGGCTCTGCCACCTCATACGAGAATAGCCTTGCCTGTGTGAAAAACCCTCTCTATTCAGCAGCCATCTCCTGTGAAGTTCGCATTATGAGCATTGTGCCAACCAGTGCAACCTCTGGCTCTCTCTACAGGGTGAGCTCATTACTGAACTACCTGAGAGAAAGTGGCTGGAGGCATCCAGTAGAGAAACTGGCCTGTCTCTCCTCATAATTTTACATCCAAGTGCTTGGAGGAAGCTCCCTGTAGTCCCCAAGTACAGACTGAAAACACTGATTGTATTTCAGAAACAAAATAACAAGGCAGAGGAAAACAGATCACTGGTAGCTTAAGTAGCACTTCCAGGAGCCTGGAAAAAGAGCTGGTGGCATCAGAGCGGGTAAAGGACGAAGGAAGTATACGGAGTATGAGTGCCCTGATAAGGTTTATAAGCTATGCCACCTGAGTGTGAATAACGGTGCTCTGTAGAGCTCTTTCTTGCATTTACTTTAATTTCTTTACACCATGCGATTCCTGCATATCTGATCACTGAGCTCTAAAACCTTCATGCATGTACTCTGCTGATGTGGCCCAACAGCAACCACAGATAGTCCCTTCAAAGAATACTTTTTTTTTTTTTAATGTTTTATTTATTTCTAGGAGAGAGAGAGACAGCGTGAGCAGGGGAGGATCAGAGAGAGAGGGAGTGACAGACTCCGAAACAGACTCCAGGCTCTGAGCTGGCAGTCAGCACAGAGCCCGACGCGGGGCCCGAACCCACGAACCGCGAGATCATGACCTAAGCGAAAGTCGGACGCCCAACCGACTAAGCCACCCAGGCGCCCCTTCAAAGAATACTTCTAACTGAAGGATACGTTTACAATGAAAGTATAACTATTTCACTGACTTAGTGATTCCTATAGAATTAAATACCATCATCTGTAATGGTGGATTAACATTTCCTAAAGGAAGGAGCAAGCCCTCAGAGAAATGAGAGACATCCGCTAGTGACAAGCTCGTGGTTTATGTAGGTTTCGTAGTGAGAAACTTAAACACCTATTCTTAGTGGGGTTATATATTAATTTTTGTGACATGGTAACTGTTTTGGGAATCTGTTAAGTGCAGGACACTGTGACAAACTCTGCATATTCATGGGCTCTTCTAACCCTTAAAACACTATAAGGTCAATATCATTCCCAATCTACAGACAAAAAAATAAAACTGGAAGTATTTAGTAACTTGTCCAGGTTAAGAAACAGTAGATCTGTGGTTCAAACTAAGATCTGTCTGAATTCCTCCCCCACCCCAAAACAAAACAAAACTCATTTTCATAACAATCATGGTTAAACAGACCTCTGTCTTCGTTGGACCCTTGAAGCTTTGGTGGGTATCCTATACTTTGAACACTTCTCTCAGAGGCATCTAGACAAAGCTGGATGTTCGAAAAACAAAATCTATCCTTTTGGCAAAACAGACACCAAAACTTGAAGTTCCATAATGTCCAATGAGTGGTGGTAGCCTGTCTCATCAGGAAAGGAAACGGAAATGGTATTCCTGAGTAATAAGTGGGTCGCCCTTTTTCAATCTTGCTTGTGAAGCCCACTTCAAAGGACTATTGCTGGCATACCATCAAGATTAAGCAGCGGTTAGCACACCCAGGTTCAAATTCAAATTCTACCACTCAATAGCTTGTCAACCTTGGTCAAGTCACTTAATTCCTGGAGCCTCAGTTTTCTCATCTATAAAATGCACAGCATAATACTGTAAAATTATTAGCTTCCTTTTAATGTTAGCTTTTTAGATAAGCATGCCACTGCGCTTTCAATGCTCATTTCCCTAATGACTGATGACGTTGCATATCTTTTCATGTGCTTGTCTGCCACCGTATATCTTCCTTAGCAAATTATCTATTGAAATCTTTTACTCATTTTTAAAAATTGGGTTGTTGATCTTCCTAGTATTAACTTTTGAGAGTTTTTCTAAAAATAAATTCTGGATACATACCAAGTGGAGGTGAAGACAGGGAACAACTGGAACTCTCCTACATTGCTGGTGGGAACATAACACGCAACAACCACTTTGGAAAACTGCTTGGCAGGTTCTGAAAAAATCAAATATATATGACGGCTGGGTATAATACGACCCAGCCATTCTAGTCCTAGGTTTTTACCCAAGAAAAGTGAAAACACATACCTAAGCAAAGACTTGTGCATGCATTTTCATAGCAGGTTTATTGGTATTAGCTTCAAACCAGAAGCAACTTAAATGTCCATAAGGAAGTAACTGGATAAACAAACTATGGTATATCTGCACAATAGAATATTACATGTCTATTAAAAGGAATGAAGCACTGATGAAAGCTACAACATAGATGAATCTCAAAATAATTATGCCAAGTAAAAAAAGCCAGACAAGAAAGAGTACATATTATATGATCCCTTTTATATACAATTCTGGAAAATACAAATTAATCTATAGTGATAGAAGCACATCAGTGATTGCCCGGGAATAGGCAGAGGAGCACGGAGAGGTAGGAGAGAGGGAATACAAAGGAACACAAAGAAACTTTCAGGGATGATGGATATATTCATTATTTTCATCACAGTTATAATTTTCCAGATAAATAGATATATAGAACATAAATAATATTGTATATAATTTTATGTATATATCAAAATGCATCCATTTGTACATTCTAAATAGGTATAGTTGATTATATGACTATTACACTTCATTAAAAAATTTATTAGCTCCTAATATTCCCCTTGCATTGGGAAATGCCCCTGATACCGAGGAGGGGCCTCTAGCAATTAGGGACCCTACCTTCTTGGCCAAAGCTGGTTCATCTGACACTACAGGTCACTAAAAATGAGAAATACAGAAGCCAGTGTTCTAGAGAAGAAGTCCATAACTTTCTTCTTCTGAGGACGCTGGAGTTGCCTGGTTCTGGCTCAACCAAAAACTGATTATTAACTCTTAGATTTCAGGACGCGAGTGTCCCATCAATAAATTCCTTTCACACAAGCTAGCTGGAGTTGGTTTCTGTTTTCTGCAACCCTGGGGAAGAAAAGAAATGGACATTTAACTCATCGCATTGATATTTCTTATGCTCTCTATCACAAATAGCCACAGTGCTATTTTTTTTATTTTTATTTTTAAACATTTTTTAATGCTTTATTATTTATTTTTGAGAGTGAGAGAAACAGCATAAGTGGGGAAGGGGCAGGGACAGAGGGAGACACAGAATCTGAAGCAGACTCCAGGCTCTGAGCTGTTGCACAGAGACGGACACAGGGCTGGAACTCACAGACCGCTAGATCATGACCTGGGCCCAAGTGAGACACTTAACTGATAAGCCACCTAGGCGCCCCAACCACAATGCTAGTTTAAAAGTAGCGTGTTCAGTTGGCTCCATGAGTCATTCATCCATCCCTTTAACTAACAAGCTTTTATCTGATGGCATACTATGTGCCCAGTGCACTGCACCAAACATTTTCACATCTCGTTCAAATTATGTAACAGCCTCTATAACCATCTCATCTTTACAGTTGAGAAGCTCGGGTTCAGAGGGGCTCAGTTGCTTGCTTAAAGTCCTTAGTTGGCACTGGATCCTACCTGCTAGGATTTGAGCCCAGGGCTGTCTAACTTCAGAGGCCACCCTTTTCATTACCCATGCTCTGTTCCCTAGTTGTAGTAAGCCCTGACATTAACCGTGTGCTCCAGTGTCTAGTCACCCTAGCTGGTGCCTTTAAGAGCCAGAGGTCCCAATATGCTTCCTTGATACTCTCGTGGCCAACAACAGTGTCAGCTGATGGCTGCTCCGCAGGCCGTGGTGTCCTGGGAACAGTTGAATTATCTATTCCAGAAGGCAGGGACAATCAAGGGATCCTTTCCCCTGGTGCTGCTTTCTGTTCCCTAGTAATGAAACTGACTCCTCAGTAACAAATGAGCGGCAGAATCCTGAAAATGAAAATGGTCCTCCAGACCTATAGATGTCCAATGCAAGCACCCTTGGCCACAGATCAAAAGACGATGGGGCTAGGATATTCTTCCTGAGAGCCCACGGGGACTTTGCACACTTGTGAAAAGCTCAGGTTTGAAGCTTCATTTTTATGCCGTTGCCAAAAACAACCCTAATAATTTCAGGCATAAAGGCTCAAATGAAAGCCAGAAACCTTGTGAGACTTTCTTTTCCTGAAGGAAGGCAGTCTACCAGAGTAAGAGAAGATTTTCGTTTTCAATTTTAGAGATTGCACTACAGTTTAAATATGTTGCTCTTGAATTTAAAAATACAATAAAGGATGTCTCAATAAAAAAATAATAAAAGTGGGAATCCATAGATCTTCACATTATATAGTCTTCCTTGTCATCAGCCTGCAGAAATATGAAAACTGCCCAGAGCTCATGTGTACTGCAAATCATCACAGTGACATTTGTAAGAGGAAAGATAGACACAATCATTCAATAACCTGGTAATGTTAACATAGCTTTTGTTATCATATCAATAGGATAAAAATTATGTACACATTAAACATATTTTCAAACAGTAACTAATAACATAGGGTAATATTTAGGATTTGTTAAACGATAAAACTAGAGTACCAAAACTGGTGTGCAGTTTGATCCTGATGTGTGTGCTGTGTGGTTATGTGCATGCTGTCAGGCAGAAAGGTACCAAAATATTAACAGGAGTGATATCTGAGTATGGGTAAAATGCTTTCCTTCCTACTTTTTTATAGTATCATTATTAAAATACATATATGCTAAATGGAATGCAGTACTGTCCGCAGACTGGGTCCTGGAACAGACAAAGCCTATTAATGGAAAAACTTGTGAAATCTGAATAAAGTCTGTACCTTAGTTAATAGTAAATGTACCAGCAGTAATATTTTAGTTAGATAGTTGTACCATAATTATGTAAGATGTTAACATTATGGAAAGCAGACTATATCTTTGTATGATCATTGCAACTCTTTTATAAATATAAAATTATTTTTTGAGGGGCATCTGGGTGGCTCAGTTGGTTAAGTGTCCCACTTCAGCTCAGGTCATGATCTCACAGTTCATGAGTTCGAGACCTGCCTCAGGCTCTGTGCTGACAGCTCAGAGCCTGGAGCCTGCTTCAGATTCTGTGTCTCCCTCTCTTTCTGCCCCTCCCCCACTCATGCTTGCTCTCTCTCTCTCTCTCTCTCTCTCACACTCTCTCTCTCGATGTTTAAATAAACATTAAAAATAAGTTAAAAATAACTTTAAAAATTATTTTTTAAAATACAAAGCTTTTCAAAATATGTATATGGCAAGACAAGAGGAAGAATGGTGACAGAGATGCCATTGTTTTTGGTCAGGACTGCATAATTTAGTATGTATAAAATGCTTTCTTCTCCAGGTGTATCTTGTTCTTCCATCTAGACTGTAACTTTTTATGAGGAGTGCTACCCCGGGCTCCTCTATAACCCCAAAAGAGCTCTTAGACCAGTGCTGCGCTAAGGATGTGCAAACAAGATCAACAGGTTCATTGTTTACTTGACTTGTTCTGAGAAAAAAGACTAAAAGGGACCAAAAAAGACCAAAAAAATCCAGTGTTATGCTGCTTTTCTCATTTTTGCAAGTGCTTATGGCTCATTTCCAAGTGCATTTTAGATGAACAGTAATATTAAGAAACTAATTAGTTCGAACCATATGAAATTGTATTTTTAGCTAAAGATGTCCCATATCTGCATTCATATGGTTCAACTTAAAAACTAAGTATTTTACATGAGTCACTGAGGGAGGGCATCAGGGGAGATGCCTTACAAGTAACTATACACTTTAATGCAATTAAAGTGCATTAATGCAATTATTATTTCCATGAGTTCCCCTCCTGCAGGGCTGGCTTTCTTACACTCTCAGCTCATGCATTTTCTTCTTCCCCAAAAGTTACATGAGCAATAAAATTCTCCCCAGTGGTTTGGGCTTAATTTCTAACACACCAACACATGTCATGCCACACTGATGTGCCTTGATCGGTTGTGAGATAGGTAGCAAGTAGCTCATTACTAGTTTTTTTAAACCTCCAAATCTATAACTGGCTTACTTTTTGCTTTTTAACACAAATTAGAACAGATTCGAGGTAATCCTTCTAATAGCCTAACACTCACACTCACCCGCATCCCTGAATGGTGCCTCACGTCAGGGAGAAAGAAGTGCAGGATGACGCAGGGTACTGGGAGCCATGCTTACTGGCTGCCTGGGTTCACATGGCACACAGCAACAGAGCACCAGCCTGCCCACGCCCGCAGACGGACGGAGGCCGACAACCACTGTCACAAAGGCTTAGCAAGTGCCACATGTTCTGAATTCAGAACACAAGAGTCCGTTTAACTGTCTCATCGCAAATAAGTTTATTTGGCAGATGAATGCAACCTGACATCGGTAAGGATATCTCTTGTGCTATGGCCACATGCACTGAAAGCGACGCTTTTTAAGCTTTTTTTTTTTTAAGTTTTTTTAATGTTTTATTTTTGAGAGAGAGAGAGAGGGAGACAGAATCCGAAGCAGGCTCCAGGGTCTGAGCTGTCAGCACACAGCCTGACAGAGGGCTCAAACCCATGAACCCCGAGATCATGACCTGAGCCGAAGTTGGACGCCTAACTAACTGAATCTCCCAGGCACCCCTAAAATTACCATTTTTTAATTAGAGAATGCTTTTCCTTCCAACAAATCTTACAATTTATTTATTTATACAAAAATTTGTCCTGAGTGTCCATGGTATGCTAGGAAGAGCTCTACTACAGGAATTAATAAACAGATGCTGTCTCCATGCACAAGAAATTAGTTGTGGAGACCAACAATAAGTCAGGCAAAGACTACATAAAGATTTGTAAAGTCCAAAGTGTCATGAAACAGATGAACAGGACATCGGGCAAGGGTGCAGTCTAATCAGATGGGGAGATCAGGGAGCGTTTCTCTGAAGCTGTTAAGTTTAAGCTGAGACCTAAAAGATGAGAAGAGGCCAGCCAGGCAAAGAACAGGGAAAGGGTGCATGAGGCAGACAACAGTTTTGAGGTTGGTAAATGAAAATGTGGACTGGGGCCGATTTGCAGAACCACGCGATTTCTCCCTGGCAATGCTCAGCAGCACAGGTGAACAACACAGAGGGCCTCTTTTGGAATGACACAGAATTGGAAATCGGCAGGGGGTGTCACTGAGGGTCTAGGAGTAGGGGAGAAAAAGGTACTTGGGGAAATAGGAAAATGTTAACATTCTGCAAGAGATTGGAGAGACCCGATATTTACCAATGCAGATACTTTTGTCTTTTCTCCTCTGCCATCCTTGCAGAGATCTGAATGCCTCTGATCCATCCCAGGGACTCAGAAATGTCGAGCAGACTTCACTAAAATCTGGAGGTGCCTGGAATAGAAGTGAAAGTTCACATCATCAGGATTATATCATTTCTTAGAAGACAGCCATCACCCATATATCAACAAATGGAGCCTAAGGCAGCACTTTCTTCAGCTCTTTTCTCTGATTCCTCCCCCAACTCAGGGAATAGTGTAAAATCTGTGCTAACTTGCCATGTCCCACATATTATCCACCATTAACATAAATCAAGGTTTCGTGTTTGTAATTTACGTTTCAGCACTGAGAGAATACCTTGCTAGTTATTTTAAACCAATAAATCAAACCAAAACTTTGTTAATAAAATATTAGAAGTGTCATAAGACCTCTGATTTATTTAAAGATGTCTAACATTCTTGATCTCCATTTATTTCAAGTTTTAAGAAGAAAAATGGTTAGCTGGATCATCCTGCTCTTATTTTTATTCCTTAATTTAGGAGATTACATCTCAGCTCCAAAACCATTTTTAATAATGAGATATGCAATTTTTAACTGCTGATGTTTTTAAAAGAATAAACATGATTAAGATTAATTCCTGCAGTCCCAGATATACTCAAATAATGGATTAGTCTGTATAGCACATTTGATTCATGTCTGATAGTCAAGCTTTTTTATTTTAGTTGCATCCATATACACAGAAATTTACTCCTTTGTTTGCTTAAAAGCCAGAACTGCTTATGCAATACGAGGAAACGAATATAGACTGAGCACTCCTGGGTAGGACATCCCAGTTCCCCAGATTACTAATTGCATACATTCACAAAGAATGACTAGGATATAGCAGGTTAACGTTATAAAACAAAGAGCAAATTGTATCTATGGATTCCAGAAAGGTTCTTTTCAAAAGTAGACTGCCAGAAGATAAAAATTAAATAGGTGACAAAAAAGCAAGTGAAGAGGGCAGCAGAAAACTTTTGGAGGTGATCAACAGATTTATGGCACAGAATGTGGTGATGGTTTCACGGGTGTGTGTTTATCTCCAAACTCCCCGCGTTGCGTATATTAAATACGTACAGTTTTTTCATATGTCAATCATAGTACAATAAAGTGGTTTTTAACAACAAAAAACAAGCAAAAGATTAAATAAATGGAAGGCACTGAAAGGAAAAGACTTTTTTTTTTTTAAAGTGCAAGAGTATCTGGATCTGGATACGCACACAGAAGAGGAATGGAAGGGAGATATTTCCTTTTCTAGCAAAGACTTCTGTCCGCACCAGATCTCCAGGCAAAAACAGATTATCCATGTTTGGTGCCAATTTTTCCATTGGAAAGTGTGAGAGGCAAATTTTTTTCATTGACCTTGGAAATAATTACCAACTTTCTTCATTTACTACTGGAATGATTTTTGTCCTCCTTGCATTAGTGACCACATACCTTTTCGATGCTGACAGAAACGCAGGCAAAACAACATAATGGAGCTGGGTCACTGTTTTCACAATTTCAAAATGGCCAGCAAAAGGATTCATACATATCTGACATTGTCTTGGAGGGCCTTACCACATTGATTCTTTGGTATTTGCCACATAATACTATTAAGTGACAATGTTGAACATAAAACTAACATTTATTGTAAAATGAGAAATAACCCCATGATTAGAAGTTTTCAAATTTTTTTAATGTTTTATTTAAACATTAAGCATGAGTAAGGGAGGGTCAGAGAGACAGGGAGACACAGAATCTGAAACAGGCTCCAGGCTCTGAGCTAGCTGTCAGCACAGAGCCCGATGTGGAGCTCGAACCCATGAGCTGTGAGATCATGACCTGGGCCAAAGTCGGACACTCAACCAACTGAGCCACCCAGGTGCCCCAGGAAGTTTATTTAAAATTTAAAATTTAAAAATGAAAGAGTTGGGGCACCTGGGTGGCTCAGTCTCCGTACTTACACTACTATTTGCACACACAATATGGAACTATCAAAGAGTAATAAGAATCATACAGTCAAAGAAAAGATGTTGGAAATAGACTGCAGACTACCCGAGTGTCCATATTTAAAGCTCTAACTATTTTAAAGGTTAGTTAAGAAAGAGAAAGGATTGTTTGCTATGCCCAAAGAGGCACACATGGCAACAATGAAGAAGAAACTGAAGAGAAACAAGGATTCTCATTAATACCCAATATACAGCAAAGTCATTTCTTAAGAAAAGTATATAGGAAAAAACAGTTAATGCTTAAACTTAAACAGGACAAAGACCAAGTTGCCAAAAATAATTTTAAACAATGATTTACAGGATTAGATGACCTAATGGTGAGTCTTTTTCTCCCCTCATTTTCAGATTCTCAATTTCTGTGACTGACCTTCCAGCAAGGCTGCCTATATCATACAATGCTAATGAATAAATCACATGGGCAATGAAAAGCTAAAAGAGTGAAGAAAGTCTCTGTATTCCTACAACTCAAGGTCAAAATTCAGTCTCCAGTCCATAGCTGGTCTGATAAGATACAAGAAAAACATTCAGATCCTTGAATTTAATCCCCACGGAAAAGTCACCCCATTAGATAATGGATCTCACAAGCCCTCCTCTCTCTGAGGCTGTTGTCATGAGCTTTTTCCACCCATGTTCACATTTACACAGTAACATAACTGCCTTTGGCATATGTTTGAAAAATGTAATATCACCCCATCTGCATTTCTAGTTGCAGGGATGGTAGAGAGGGTTGCTGTGGGATCGTATTTCTTCTTGCCCGGTAATGCTATGGCTTTACCTACTCTGTAAAGATGTCATTGGTTGGAATAGCTGGGCAAACCAGGATCTGTAAGATCTCACTTTGCCTAATGACCTAAAGGGGAAGCCACATATGCCTTACAACTTCCTGGGGCCAGAAAGAAAGGAGAATCACTCTGCCTCTCCCAATTTCTGGACAATTATGGGAATTTGAGACCTTGGACATGTCTCTGTTCTGTTTGGTGGGACTGTGGCTATTTACTATGTGTGGCCCTGAAGAGGTCCTCAAACGCTATCTAAAATACAAGGAGGAGGGGTGGCTCAGCCACTTGAGCATCTACCTCTTGATTTCAGCCCAGGTCATTATATCATAGTCGTGAGATCAAGCCCCATGTCAGGCCCTGCATTGGGTGCAGAGCCTGCTTAAGATTCTCTCTCCCTCTCCCTCTGCCCCACCCCTGTGCTATAAATAAATAAATAAATAAATAAATAAATACAAGGAGGAAAGTGCTTTAAGGAGAAAAACAAGTGTCTACTTCCCTGTTCTAGCCCAGGGATTCAGTATGATAAAGCCAGACTCATTAGAACTTAGGGGTTTATGATGATGGCCTTTCACATTAACACTCTTAAGAAAGATAAACCTCCAACTACTCTAAGTTCAAAGAAGATAGAGGCATAAAAACAGATGTAGGTCTCAACCCTTCTTTGAAATGTAAAGGCATCAATACGACCGTCATGCCTGATCTACTTGGACTTAACCCATGAAACACAACATTCAGTGTCTACAGTTAAGACGTCCTTCCTCAATCTTCAATTTTTTTCTTTCAAATCCAGGTTTTTCTTGGGACACTAACTGCTTTCAAAAGTATTTCAGGTAATTCCTAGTTTTCTAGTAAGGTTGCAAGGACTTTAAGGAAATTGGTTAATGTTAACACTGGGTACAGTACGTGGGGCAGAAGAGGATAGGGTTAGCAGGACCCAGTTACGTGCACCTGACATGAATGGGCTCGTATATGAATAAACTGCCTGTAACAAGAGGCTTTTTGGCAGAACAAGAAAGAAAAGAAGCTTATGATCTGGTACAATATTCTAAGAGGTATGCTAAGTTTGACCTCAAAGTGAAAAGGACTGCACTTACAAAGTATTCTTTCCCAAAACTTGAACCACCATCTTATTAAGCTCTCACATCTATCAGTTAAATATGGTAGATAAATAGGGTAGTTAAAGGCTACCTTGAAGAAAGAACCAACCTTAGATCATGGGACATTCTACAGAAATTCTGACATGGTTTCTCCAACAAACTGATGGCATTAAAAGTGTGTGTATGTGTGTGTGTGTCACTTAGAACGAATGAAACTTTAATGATATAACAACCAACTGGACCGCATTTGGATTCTAACTGGCACAAACCAAGTGTCAAAAGTCACTCTGGTGACAATCAGGGACGTTTAAAAACTGACTGCTAGATGACGCTGGGGAAGGTCTTCATCAGTTACAAGTCTATCCTGCTGCACAATGACAAATTTAATGTTCTCAAGAAAAAAGTGGGGGAGTAGCTGAGACCACATGAGCAAAATGTTGATTATTGTTGAAGCAGAGTAACAGTTAAAGGCAGGTCCCTTCTAGTCTCTTGTGAATATTTCAAAATTTCCACAATAAAATAGCTTTTAAAAGCCAATATATTACCATTGACATTAAAAAGCATATAAATATCATTATTATAACATAATTGATCACAGCACAAAATGGAAATAACCTCAATGCTCTGCATCAGGAAAACAATGTTTAAAAACTATGATAAGCCAATCTGACAAAAATTATGCAGCCTTTAAGATGACAATGAGGGTGAGAGCAACAAAGAAAGTGCCTATGGGATTATTTTTAGAATAAGGATGTAGCCGTATTATGATCCTAACTCTTTAAATTATGTGTGAAGATAAATGGAGTAGAGGAGTATATAATAAAAATAAAATAGCAAGTGGATGTGTTGTAAAGTGTGGTGGAATGTTTTTCTTTTTGGCGGTACAACATTGTTTTGAAACACATAGACACATAAAGAGCTGACATGAACAAAGCAACAGAAATTGATCTGGGCCTCCATATGCTGAAATGTAACACAGTGCGGCAGACGTAGCAGAACAAGAAAGAAAGCACCGGCTTTGGAAATGGATAATCCAAGCGAGTTATTTAAACAATCCGAGAATCAGTTTCCTCACCTCTAAAATTAATATAAAATATCTACCCTTCGGGATGCTGCAAGGATCAGCAATGTGATTAAATATCTATCACAAATACCTAGCAGGAGTAAACCTTCTATAATCAGCACTTATTACTGTTGTCATGTGAAAGGTGGGAGCATTCTGAAAAAAAGAAAAAAGGAGGTGTGCTCATGGGGGAGCGGCTGCAGATGTTTATGGTAATATGGCTTTCTCACCAAAAATGAAGAGACGGGCAAAATGCAAATAGGGCGTCAAACCTTACCTGGGCCAGCTGGAGGTAAGGGCTAGCTGGAGAGTTGCTAAGGCTTATCTGGTGTCATGAGGCGGAGGCAGGCAGTGGGGAGGTGAACAGACACACCCTCTAGAAGAATGGGAGAGCCATGTAATACTATGTTCAAACTATCCTGTAGCTTCAGGGCAAAACTTACCAGATCTAGAGGAAGGGAAAGAAGAGCATGAATGGAGGATACTAAGAAAAAGAACCTAGAGGGGTGCCTAGGTGGCTCAGTTGGCTGGGCGGCCGACTTCAGCTCAGGTCATGATCTCACAGTTTGGGGGTTTGAGTCCCACATCTGGCTCTGTGCTGACAGCCTGATCAGAGCCTGGAGCCTGTTTCAGATTCTGTGTCTCCCTCTCTCTTTGACCCTCCCCTGCTCACGCTGTCTCTCTCTCTCAGAAATAAATTAAAAAAAAAAAAAAAAAACGTTAAAAGAAAAAGAACCTAGAGGACTGATAGGGTATAAAAAATGTCTAGGTGCCTTTTTATGGGGCTATAGAGATGGCCATAAATCAACTGCAATTATATGATGGATGACAGGGTTTCAGAGCTTGAATGACCTGAAATTCATGTAAGATTACCTCCTCCTCTGTCTCCCTTCTACAAAGTAAGAAAATTAAGTCCAGAAAGGGGAGGCTCCAGGTACTACGGTCAAGCTCTATGGCAAAACTCTGTCTAGAACTCTGCCAGAAAAGGTGTACCTCATTATGCCATCCACCAAGATGCCCTGTCCCATGATCACCAAATCAATTCTTTTTACCCATATTTCTTTCCTTCTTTCCTTCTTTCCTTCTTTCCTTCCTTCCTTCCTTCCTTCCTCCCTCCCTCCCTCTCTCTCTTTCTCTCTTTCTTTCTTTCTTTCTTTCTTTCTTTCTTTCTTTCTTTCTTTCTTTCTTTCTTTCTTTCTTTCTTTCAGAGAGAGGGAGAGAGAGAGCGCATAACCAGGGAAAGGAGCAGAGAGACAGGGAAAGAGAGAGAATCCCAAGCAGGCTTAGCACTGTCAGCATAGAGCCTGACAGAGGACTTGATCCCATGACCCTGGGATCATGATCTAAGCTGAAATCAAGAGTCTGATGCTCAATTCACTGAGCCACCTAGGCACCCCCTACCCATATTTCTTAAATATATGTTGCTCTGCATGTCTTAGAATGAAGAATAAAATATAAGCTCTTATTCTTTTCTCTAATCTCTTTCACATCAAAAACTCCCACTAACTTTGAATTATTTTGTTGTATGTAACAAAAGAGAATGTATTGAACATTTGTCCAGTAAATGCTCCATCAGCACCTACTATGGCCAGGCAGATAAAAATGAAGGCACAGACCCTGTGGTCAAGGGGCCGACAATCCAGAGAAGACAACAAACATGCTTACAAATAAGCATAACCCTGCAAGTACACTTTGTCATGCTCAATGTGCTGTGGGATGAAAGAGAATAGAACTCTTTAGACTTAGAGAGGGAGAGAGGGAAAAGGAAACTTCACTGCCAGGTGATGCTGGAAGACAGCCTGAAGCAGCATAGTTGGTCAACAGGCAGGAACAAGAAGGTGGCCAGTTCCGGTCTATGCCTGGCACAGTCGCTTAGGAAAAATTACTGGAAAACATGGCAAGCACGGGGTAGGGGGGGGAGTTGCGTTGGGCTTCTGCGGAGATAAACCAGTCAGGAAAACCAGCAGCAGAGTCAAGACCAAAGTACAAACCACCCTCGTTTAAGTTGTAAGGAAATATTTTTAAAGAGAGAGAGAGAAAAGAAATGTATTTCTTATCTCTGAGCTCTAACTAGAATCAGGTGATTAAAAGTGAATCATGGCTTAAAGGAAAGGAAAGGGAAGGGGAGGGGATGGGAGGGGAGGGAAGGAGATAGGAGTAGAGGGAAGGAGATGGGAAGGGAGGGAAGGGAAGGGAAGGGGAGGGAAGGGAAGAAAAAGTGAATTACTGCCAGCTGAGGTGTAAGAAAACTCTAAGAACAAGACTGATACTGGTCTTGTACGGGTTCTGCCAGCTGCTACCAAACCTACACTTGAGGGTGTTAGTCCTGGGGCAAGCGTATACATCCCTAGCAAGAAATTGCTTTTTCTTCCCCCTTTTTTGGAATCATGCCTCTCTTCTTCTGGCTTTTTCTTTCTTGCTCTAGAAATCAGTTGTGGTATTTACATTAGAAATTTCACGGGGTGCCTGGGTGGCTCAGTTGGTTAAGTGTCAGCTCAGGTCATGATCCTAGTTCGTGAGTTTGAGGCCCACGTTGGGCTCTGTGCTGACAGCTCAGAGCCTGGAGCCTGCTGTGGATTCAGTGTCTCCCCCTCTCTCTGCCCTTTCCCTGCTCACGTGCTGTCTCTCTCTCTCTCAAAAATAAATAAATGTTAAGAAATTTAAAAAGAAAAAAAAAGAAATTTCAACTGAAAAATACTTGGTCTCTTGTGATGTGATCTCTCTGGACTTGTAGAGCCTCTAAGAAATGATCATTCAAAACCGCGCGGTGAGGAGGCACTGACAGACAACCTTTGAGAAGCAGATCTTCCTTTTCCATAGAACAACCTCTCTATGGGTGTCAAATAATAGGGGCGTATTGTTACAAGAGGGCGCTATCATTACATTTTCAAATCCAAAGTCAGCTCTGAGGAAGTTTATGAGTGCTGCAAAATACATTGTGAGCCACACAGGAAAAGTCAGGCAAAGGTCGCTCTAGAGAGGGGCCCTCAGAAGCAAAAAGAGCGGGAAGCCACATTGCTTGTGGGCCTCCTTCGTGGGAGGCACCACTATAAGAACTTTCCATGCGTTACCTAATGTGTTGTTTTCCTCCTTTCCTTATTTCACTCGGATTTATTCTTTCAAGTACCTCAGAGTAGTCTGTACACATTATATCATTGCTACTGAGGATGAATTTGGAGATGATTTGAGCAAGGAGACTGATGGTACCAGGATGTGGGAAACACCTCTCTCAAAACCTATCTCTTCAGCCTCTCAGAATATACATTTTTTGTAGGAGTTCCTACTTTTTTTCTGATGACAGGGCATTTAAGGATACACTCTGACAGGAATGTTAGGATTTCTTAAAATACAGAGTGGGCATGAAGACCGCTAAGAACTCTGTGGGTTTGGCCTTGTACTAGCACATCCCTCTGTTGAAAATCAGTGCATTTTCTGAACCTGGGGAGAATTCTCCTGATAGGAGAATGAAGGCAGGAAGAAGAAAGCCATGAGGACTTCACTCTCCCACCTGGCAGACGAGAGAGAGAGAGAGAGAGAGAGAGAGAGAGAGAGAGAGCCCTGCAACCCTGACCACTGATTCACATTCTCCTCTGCTACATGCCTGCCTGTGCCTATTAGACTATTAAAATATTAATAGGGTCTTGGTATCTGTCATTATTAATTTTAGAGAGTAACAAGGACATGCAGAGCCATAGTATTGATAGATTTGTAGAATATGTTAATCATAGCACTCATTACTCAGCTAAGTTACTATTTTTTCAGATGCTTTTTCTCCACTAATCATTTCTGATATTCAACAATTTGTCATCTCCAATGATGCACCCTTGTTCCTTAGAAGTCTATTTATATATGTATTTTTTATAATGTCTTTATAGCAACAATTTATTAAACAATTGTTGTGACCCATCATGTAATGACAAAATCTTCTGACAAATATCTAGAGATTTCAGCTAAGAAAATGAGTAGATTATTATCTGGCAGAAAATAATATCGTCCTGCTTTAGAAATGAGAAAGCTGAAGCAAAGAGTTAAGTGACTTTCTAACAACTAACATGCACGAAGATCCAATCTTTTCTCATTTTGAAGCTTAAGATTTACACTTGGGGTGTGCATTGAACAAAGGCAGATTCAGGTAGTCCCCTTAGAGCATATAACTTATGTAGAATTGCAAAGGTAACTAAGAAGTCTTTTTCCTGTCACCCAAACCTTCAACACAAATTATGTACAGAGGAAAAGAACAAATCACGCAGTCCTTAAGAAGTAATCGCAAATCCTGTCTTTAGGGAACGATTCTTATCCTTCTTCATGAATGACTGCCATCACACACGTGTCTCTACAGCCTTTTTATTCTCCTCAATCTATTCCCACTGTCATTTCTAAGAGATCAGTACGTTAGCTGTCCTAAAATGGGATGGTAGGGATAATAGGTATAGATCACAATCTTAAATTAGAAAGGCTTATGCAGGGACGCCTCGGTGGCTCAGTCGGTTAAGCATCTGACTTCAACTCAGGTCATGATCTTGCGGTTTGTGAGTTCTGAGCTGTGCTGTCAGCTCAGCCGGGATCCGGCTTCCGATTCTGTGTCTCCCTCTCTCTCTGCCCCTCCCTGCTTGTACTATCTCTGTCTTTCAAAAAATTATTAAACATTAAAAAAAATTAAGAAAAAGAAAGGCTTATGCATCATACCCCATCACATACGGCACAATCTCTATCGAAACGCTCCAGACGAGTCAATGCTCATGCCGTCCTTCAGATAATTGTGTTACTACTTACTTACTGTAGTGTCTGCACCCCCCAGGAAGAGGGCTGATGAAAGAAAGGGTGAGGAATGCAGATGGAACCAGAAAATAATTTGGTGGCATTATCAGTTACTATTTATTAAATACCTCTTAGTGAGACTTCAGGCAGAAGCAGAAATGTTTTCAATGTAAAGGCTGAAATATCCCATTATTCTTTATCTAAGGCTATCTCTATCACAAATCAGATAATACATCTCTTTTTAACACAACTAGCCTGGCTTTTCGTGGCCAAGACTCACAAGATGACAAGGTGAAACAGGCCACAACTAAAATGTAAAACAAAACAAAACAAAAACAAAAACAAAAGAACCCAAACAAATAAATAAACAAACCTCTGGGGAAGGTGTTTTCAATTTTTAGTGTTGTGCAGTTTATGCTTAAATTGATAATCCAGATCTCTTCTAATGATCTTGAAGAAGCTGACAGTTTTCCAGCTGTAAAATGCCAGTCTCAGCCTAGCTCCCCAAAAGCATTCAATGATGAATTCCATAAAAAAGAACATTAAATGAAATGAGACTCTCTGAAAAGACGGGATTGTGATGAACCCATGTTTCCTCACAAACTCCTTACTTTCACTTCTGTCGTTAAAAACTGTCTGAAAATTAGTTATGTCATCTTTGGTATTTAGAGTATAACTGAACCTCCTTGGTGAGTGAAGCTCCCTGGTGGATTAATCCATCATTCTGAAACCAGTGATTGGTCCCTGTTACTGGAAAGGTAGAAAGGATAGTAGAAAAGACAAGTGTATGTTGGCATCATAAACATCCTTAAAGTTGTTACTTTTCTACTTAATTCCTGACACAACCCCTTCTCCTAGGATCTCTTTCTCTTTAAGTCTCAAGTGTGTGTGTGTGTGTGTGTGTGTGTGTGTGTGTGAAAAGAAGAGATAACAACTGACATTTGCTCCATCATGGACTGAACTACTAAAACTCTTCGTGTCAACCTTTTTATTTTGCCAGACAGTCACTCTCTTTGTCTCTGCTTTACTACCATTGCCACAATGATACTACTGGATAATGCTGTGGCGTGAACTGTGCCCCTAGCCCCCCAGTTCCTATGGTGAGACCCTAACCCTCAGTGTGATGGTGTCTGGAGATAGAGCCTGGGAGAGGTGTACAGGTTTAGATGAGGTCATGAGGAGAGAGCCTCATGGATTAGTGTCATTATAAGAAGACATCTTATACCACAAAGGTTGCCTTCTCTCTTTCCAAAGAAGAGGTCATGTGAGCACACCCTGAGATGCCCACCCTCTGCAAAACAGGTAGAGAACTCTCACCAGAACCGGACCATGCTGGCACCCTGGTCTCGGACTTACAGCTTCCAGAAAACTGAGAGAAAATAAAGTTCTGTTCTTTAAATCACCTCACCTACAGTATTTTGTTATCACAATCTGAGCTGACTAAACCAGCTGAAGAGACAGAGATATTTAGGGAAGAGTCATTTCCATAAAAATAGAGTTGCCCTAAATGCAGTGGACAGTTATTTTGTCTCCTTCATGCTCATACTTAGGAAGATTCCAGCTAAATACACACCTGTTGACTAGTACCCACTCTAGCAAAGCAAGCAAAAGTATCAGAATTGAGGAACAAGAGAGTGAATACAGCTCTTCTCAGAAGATGGGGCAGCCAGTTGCATTTTCTACACATGATATGCTACTCCAATTGCAGCAGAGAAGAGCAAAGGCACTTTGTGACCCCTGTGGGAAGGAGCTGAAGCCCTGCCACCAAAGAGGTCAACATTGGGGCCGACTGTGGGCCAGGCTATGCTCATGAAACAGCCCTTCCGCACCTGGACCCTCCCTGTGTCTTGCACCTTGCATTCCCCATGTCCTCTGTGGTCTCTGGTATGCCCAAGTGAGTTCAGTGACGAGATCACTGGCCTCCAACAAAGAGTAACTTCAAAGGAGAGGAAGTGGGTAAATTCCACTCCACAAACCAGGTCTGTTCAGTTCAGACTTGCAAATCTGAAGGTTTCCATTTGGCTCCGTATGGTTGTGCTGCATTAGGGTCCACACAAGGCTAAGATAATACAGTTAGGCTTACCAGCCACCAGTGGCCAAAAGTGAGGAAGTTCTCAGAGACAAATCAGTTTCTAAGAAACTGTATTCCTCTTCTTAAAAAAAAAAAAAAAAATTAGAACAAAATGTCAATGCCATGCAGGCAAGCACAGAGATGGAAATGACAGCTCTTCCTATCACTGCGGGCTTTATTTTTATTTTTAATAGAATTGATTTGGATCAATTTGAGATAACGGCCGGGAGACACAAGGCTTTATTTTCGGACGCGTCACTTGTTTTTGTTTCTGATCTTGGCTTAAAAGGAAGATTGCCAGTGTTTTTCCAGTGGCACAAAGCAGTTCCAGAAGAGTTAAAATAAGAAACCCTACCTGCTTAATCTGCCAGAAAACACATGAGAGGAGCAATCAGTTCTGGGAAGAGTTGCTCTGAATGAGGTATGCCTGGCTGCTTTAGGCCATGCTGTTTGTCAGTCTTTCAAAATGCAAGTCATTACCAGATGCTGATCTACTATAATATTGTGATATTTTATCTGATTACACTTACCTGATTGTGCCTTATCTGCTATTTGCCTTCCCATTCTTCCATGTATATTAAATGCAGGTGCTTTTATTATTCTGAGAGCTGGAAAGTGTTGACTGCTCTGAATATAAATGGGGATATTATATCATTAACTTGCTCCAAAAGCAGGGCCATTCACTGTGTAAATCACATGCAAGGTACCTGGTGGAGACACAATAAACCATAATGTCTTGAGAAAGAAAGCAATGAGGAATGGATAAGGAGATAAAAATTTAAGGCATTGTTAAAGAAGGGTAATCTTCAAAATCCTATTTGGTTCTTTCAAACTAGCATTCATTGATAATATAACCTTTATATTAGAAACTTTTCCAAGTTCATAAAAAAAAAAATAAAACTTTGGGGGAAGGCATGATAACACGTAATGTTATCACTCATAGGACTGCATGAAAACACGATCACTAACATTCTCTGGCTTATCTAAGTTGGGAGAACCAGTCTAATCTTTTAGAAAAGTACATTTTGCTTCGGCAAACATATTCTTACCTGGCGTAGGTGGACAGCTTAAACAAGGTGAACAAATGGCCAAATGCTTTGCGCATATCCAGACGTTAAAAGGTGAATGGTGTAGAATCTGGTTGCAAATTTTAAAGGAAGTAATATGCAGTGAATTAAGGCAGAGCCGTGACAAAGTGCGCCTGCCCAAGAGTCTGGGGTTATATTCTCTGCTTAGTTTCCACTATGTTGGCCTCACTAAAAGTTAATCCACAGCTATTTAAGTGGAAAGTTTCAGAAAATCCATTTCTGGAGCAAATTTTATGTGAGAGCGGAAATGAGCCACTGCCTTCTGTTGGATAGAATATCAGATGTCCTGTCATCTATCAGTGTGTCAGATTCCTCTACGGAGGTAATAGCTGAGAGCCAGGCCCTGAAAAAGAACTCAAGTTATTCTCTGCCTGAAGCAGTGTAGCCAGAGTCATCGTCTGATGATCAGATCTGAACAAGCAAGGAAGCAACTGGGAACATGCAGAATAAGGTTCTCTCTCCCATGTTATCAAGGAGGATACGGTTTCTGCTTTCACCTTCTCAAATTCCGTGTGCAGGGGTATAAGTCTACTCCTTTCTCCCTGCCATTTACCAGTAGGTATAAATGCATACTGCGGTCAATTTTCTTTTAACTCAACAAATGTATGTTTAAAACACCTCTTAGTCGGTTAAGCGTCCAGTTCTTGGTTTCGGCTCAGGTCACAACCTTATGGTCTGTGGGTTTGAGCCCCGTGTCAGGCTGTTTGCTGTCAGCACAGAGCCTGCTTAGATTCTCTCTCTCCTCTCTCTCTCTCTCTGCCCCTCCCTGGCTTGTGATCTCTCTCTCTCTTTCTCTCTCAAAATAAATAAATAAACTTTAAAACATGGGAAAAAGATGTGAAAAGTCAAAAAGTATATGTAAATGAATGGCCAACAAGCACATTAAAAAGTGCTCAAGGTCACTTGTCATCAAAGAAATGCAAATTAAAACCACAAGGAGGAGTGCTGGGTGGCTCAGTCAGTTGAACAGCCGACTCCTAATCGTCTTGATCTCAGGGTCTTGAATTCAAGCCCTGCGTTGGGGTCCACACTGGGCATGGAGCCTACTTAGAAAAAGTAAATGAATAAACATAAAAATAAAAATAAATAAGCCCATAAGGAGAGAACATTAAACACCTACCAGAATGGCTATAGATAAAGAGACTGACTCCAATCAAGGATGAGGTGACGGATCTGGAGCAAGTCTGTTAATGACAGGGTAAAATGACACAACCACACTGGGACGATGTCTGGAAGTTTCTGTGAAAATGAATCACACACCTTTTCCATGGCCAGCAGCCCCCACACAAGTATTTACACAATATAAAGGAAAACACATCGACAAGACGTGGGATGTTCATAGCTGCTTTATTCATATCACCCCAAACAGTCCCAGTGTCCAGCAATTGGAAAAAGATAAATAAACAGTGTTGAGTGATGAAACTGGGGCGCCTGGGTGGCTCAGTCAGTTAGGCGTCTGACTTCGGCTCAGGTCATGATCTCATGGTTCGTGGGTTCGAGCCCCGTGTCGGGCTCAGGGCTGACGGCTAGCTCAGAGCCTGGAGCCTGTTTCAGTCTGGGTCTCCCTCTCTCTCTGAGCCTCCCCTGCTCATGCTGTCACTCTCTCTCTCTCTCTTTCTTTTATAAATAAATAAAACATAAAAAATTAAAAAAAGAAAAAGAAAAAGAAACTGTCAACACAAAAGAATAAGAGTTCAGTGGCACCTGGGTGGCTCAGTCGGTTAAGTGTTCTACTCTTGGTTTTGGCTCAGGTCATGATGAGTTCAAGCCCCAGATTGGGCTCTGTGCTGTCATCTCAGAGCCTGTTTGGGATTCTTTCTCTTCCTCTCTCTCTGTCCCTCCCCCGTATGTTGTCTCTCTCTCTCTCAAAATCAGTAAGTAAACTTTAAAAAACAAATATTTTTTAAAAACAAATGAGAGTTCATATAGTTCATTGTTCTAAAACCTGGTTAGGGATCAGAATTATCTGAGAGTTTGCTGAAAAGCACAGGTTTCTTGGCTATCCTTCAGAGATGCTGATTCAGTAGGTCAGTGGTTTTCAAAAGGGTCCTCATGTAATTTCAGAGCAAACCAAGGTTTGGCAATCTATGATCCTGTTCGTTTCTGTCAACTACTTCAAACAGATCTTCCAAAGAAGGTGGCAAGGGAAGTAACTTCTATTTTGCTGCTTCCACACATGAGGTACTATTCGTGTTATCCCATTTAGAGTGCATGGCAACTCTGCCAAGTGCGTATCCTAAACCCCGCTTTACAGTTTGGAAAATCGAGACCAGGCAGCATTAAGTGACTTTGTCCAAATTCATTATAGCTAACAGCAGAGGAACCAAGATTTGAAGCCATGGGGTCTACAAAGCTACCACAGCACTGCAAACCTTCTCACAAAAGATAAGGGGAAAAGTTCCTGGAAAATCTTCTGACAGAAAGAGAGACAGAGACAGACAGACAGAGATGAAAACATTGACAGAGTTCTAGATCTTTCTTCCCTTATACTTTCTACACCTAGATTGCTCTACTGCAGGACTTCAGATCCTCAGAGTTCTCCAAGTAAGTGTCCCAAATTAAATACTACTTTACAAAAATTAATAATAATAATAAGCTCTAGTACTTGACTGTTAAGACACATCTTAGGCATGGTGTCATCCACCTACCTGCCTAAATATAGAAGGAGGGGCACCTGGGTGGCTGAGTCAGTTGAGCATCTGACTTCGGCTCAGTTCATGGTCTCATGATTCATGTGCTTGACCCCCACATGGGGCTCTCTGCTATCAGCACAGAGCTTGCTTCAGACCTCTGATCCCCTCTGTCTGTCCCTCCCCCACTTGCACTCTCTCTTTCAAAAATAAAAGACATTTTTGAAAAAAAGTTTAAGAAAAAAAGAATTTTTGATCAAGGTCAACAGTTGCTACTGCCATCCAGGACTACTAAAGTGACTATTTGGGCTTCGGTTCTCTCATGCTGCTTTTAGATTTAGAGATGATGCTCCTCACAGACAAGAGACACACACACACACACACACACACACACACACACACACACACATATTTTTATTAGGACTTCCATATTCCCTATTATTGCACATTATAGTCAAAGTCTTTTGTTAGGAACAGTTGGGATTAGGAATCAGGTGTTCAGAACACACAATCCCTGTCCTTCGTTATGTGATTTCACAACAGGGATGTGGAACATCATGAGTGTCCTAGACCTCAGTGCTCCCCTCTTTGTGACGGAGTACTGGACATCCTATTGCATATTCTTTTCAGAAGAGGCTCATGTCTCTTAGCCACACACACTCTAAGTACAGCTTAAAAGATTCCTCAACTGTATAAAATGAGGAAGTAGATTCCGTGAGCTCTACAATCCTTCCAGTTGTAAAATTTTGATATCAGACCAAAACAACATTGGTTGGTTTTGAGAGGGTCCTAACTCATTTGGTCCTTAGCAGAAAGACTGATACCAAGTGAAAATCAAGAAGCGTTTTTGGGGCATCTGGGTGGCTCAGTGGGTTAAGCGTCCAGCTCTTGGCTTCAGCTCAGGTCATGATCTCAAAATTCATGAGTTCAAGCCCCACACTGAGCACTGCATGGACAGTGTGGAGGCTGCTTGGGATTCTCTCTCTTCCCTCTCTCCCTCTGTCCTTACCCCACTTGTGTTCTCTCTCTGTCTCAAAATAAACTTAGAAAAAAAATTTAAAAAGAAGCACTTTCAATAAATACTATCCTAAATTGGACAGAGGATTAGGCCCAAGGAGCTGCATAAATCCAGAATGTGCCTATACATAATACACACTCAAAACTTTTTTATTAATCATAATTAATATTTGTTGAACATTGTAATGTGTCAAGCACTGTCTTAAAAACTTTACATGTATTAGCTTATTTAAACTAACAACTCTTTGAGGTAAATCCTATTATTATTCCCCACTTTATAGCTGAGGAAACTGAGGCATGGAGAAATTTGAGGCCAAAGGTCACAAAAATGGCACACCCAGGACTAGAACCCTAGCAGTCAGAGCCGAATTAGTATTTGGCTATTAATGATTTGGCAGAATCATTAATAGATCATGGCTCTCCAGGTGCGGGGCTCAGAGTCCATTTTAACATAGTGCTCAGAGCAAGCCTTACCACTGACCAGTGACTAAATGGAGACCTATATACAATTATGGATTCCCTGCGGTGGCTTTACTTCCCAATTAACTGAGAATACCCACTTGGGACTCTCTTATGGACAATCTGTAATTAGTGACCTCTATGTTATTGGACCAGAAGAGCTAGAAAACTGGAAAACACTGCCTCTATCAATGATCAGAGATGCCCTTACCCCTCTTAGCAGCCACTCAAGTGGGGAAATGCTTCTCCCTTGATAGTCACAGAGAGGCACTGAGGGCATTCAGGTACATATGTGCAAAACTGTCAGTAACCCATGGGTGCTGTGCTTTCCAGTGATCAGACAAAACTTCCTGTCACTGGAAGGTATTTAGTTTATTTCCTATCACTGGCTCATAGCTCTGTTATACAATGGCATCTATCCACAGCCTCAGAGCCAGCAAAACATTTGTATGATGTGTGAAAGAGTCTCTGGTTCCAGAATTAACTTTGTCACTCCATAATTTGAGGGGGCTGAAAAGAGTTCCTACTCTAAAATTATGTCCTTTTGGGATGTCCAAAATTCCGGTTATCAGCCATTCATAATGTAACCTCGTCACACAAAGGCAGGAGCCTGGCTTTGGCATTGCAGATGGCTCTATTTTCCTGTTTGCTGTGGGCATGGCATCCATGAGATGCAGAGAACAACCACTTCTCATAAGGTTGCTTCCATGAGGGGAGACAGTATATAGAAAGTTCCTACACAGTGCTTGGCACACAGTGGGTAACTCATCATCACCATCATTATTATTTATTATTACTATTATTAATCACTGTTACCTTTACTGCTAGCATTGCCATTTCGCTTCATTGTCTCTTAAAACATCACTACTTGTATGAGCAACACATGAAGTCCCTATTACCTTTGTATAAATGAGTTTCTTCCCTTTTGGGGGCCAGTAAAGATAGCACAAGTCCTGACAGCAGGAAGGATACTTCAAAAGAGGCAGTGGGTTGTCTGAAAGGTACCTGGCTTATTTCTAAGGTCATTCATCCCCAAATTAGTTAACACTCCCCATGCAACAGTTTTGTGAAGTGACCTAGTGAGATAAAAACCCCTTTAAAAATATGTTTGTCTTACCATAGAAAGGTTAGAAGCAGCAGTACAGTGGAGCAAAAACTGTATAAAGACTATTTAAAACATGACATCAGTTTTGAAACCGTCTTCAGACATAACCATCCTGCTGCCTGCACCTGCCAGACACCTGAGATGATGGCTGATGGCGCCTCGGAGGCCATTTCCAGGCACTTCCCGCCACGGCTTCCCTTGACTACAGACAAGGATAAAGAAGTGCTTCGTTCATATCTCACTTGAAAGTTCAAAGCATATCGCTTGCTTTTAGATCACCTCCTTGTTCACTGATGGAGTCAGGGAACGTTCGCAGGTTCAAAACAGGGAAGCAGAGGTTATTAAGCCACATGCCTATCTGAAAGTTCCACGTTTACAGTCCCTGGGCACAGTGACTAGAGAAACATGGCAAGGCCTGGAAATGTCTTTGGCTACCAAGGTTATGCTTCTATAAACGTTAATTGACATCTGACAAAATGGAAATTGCAGTGCATAACTCAGTCTCACAAATATGCTAAAAATAAGACAATCAGGCAGCACAAATATTTTACTGGCAGGTCTTTGCTGATCACTGATGAAAGCTCTACTTTCTCAGCCCACGACATCAGGGTCAAGTCCACGCACTGACCAGTCACAGCAGGTAGCCGTGATATCAAGTTAAGGAGGAGAGTTTCTGAAAGCAGCATCTGGGGGTCTCCTGCTGAAATAAAAATGTACCTTCATACACCAGTGCACAGTTGCTGACTTGTTAAGTCTTTGCTGGTCTATAAAAATTACTTGATCTCTAGGGACTCAGTGAGATCCGAGGATCTGGATCAGAAAATGCATAGAACATTCTTAAAAGTCAAAAGAGGTGAAGTAGCTATTTGCTTATAGACTAACTCATCCATCTAGAGATTGATCTCTGCCAAATTCTCCGTGATTCTGTTACTCTGTTATTTATGAGGAGCCGTGGCATCGTGTTTCAGAAATTACCAACCAGTCAGCACTGATGGGTATGTATTTTTCTTGTTCACTCAGTGGCAAGACACATATGTAATAAATTCTTAGGAACTTTATCTCTTTCAGTTAGAGTCAAAATCATTGCTGACGCAGTGATTTGCCCCAAAACCTATTTCTGGTTAAGAGGGACGACCACCCTCTATAGAAAAGAAGTATTTCAGTACTTCAGCATTTCCGACAAGAACAAAGAGGTACCAGTGAGAAGCAAACTAAGAAACTATGTTCCATAATTGAGATTTTGCTAATATTTTATGCCATTTTAAATTTGTTCCCAATGAAAGATAGCAACAGATTAATTCTCCACATGTCATTTGATAAAAAAAAAAAATATTAAACTTATTTTACTTTTATGGCTTCAGATAGGAGTTATTAACCATCTGCCTTTGTATTATTTAAACATCATACAAATAAACATTATTTTACAACCAGAAAGCAATGATTCATAGAATTGTACATTTATTCTCCAATAACTCTTCTTTGCCACTTTAATAAGGGCCTAAAGTTACCATCACTTCAACTCAAGATCATTACCTACAATATTAAGAAAAACAGATGAAAACACAGTATTTCATTGTAAATGAATTTCTTAAAGAGATTTTTAAAAATTTACTAGCGGCATCAATTACCGCCTTTTGAGGAAATAGTTAAGAGGAAAAGCTGACATTCTCAGTCACAACCAACACTGTTAAAGGAAATTAGGATGACAGGAACAACTGTCATTGCCACTTTCGTTAACAAACCCTCTCACACACAGGCAAGCAACCTCTTGTGAAATAACAGAACGTGAATAAACAAATTAGCATTTTGCTTCTTCACTTCTTCAAAACACAGAAAAGAGTATGCCTCCAGAATCAAACAATACATCATATAAGATAAACAGGAAGACAGTTCTTTCCTATGTAGGCAGGGAATAGAGGAAAATAGGGGTAAGCAGAAGGAGAGAGGCTAAGGATCTTCTCTGAACAGAGTACATTTTGACCCAAATTTATTAAGATTAGAGAAATACCCTAAAGAACAGAAGTCCGAATAAACCAGCCAAAGAAAAGTCTGCAATGAAGACAAACTCTGATGTACACTCTAAACCAGAGATGAGAAAGCAACAGATGGAGAGAATGCTGTCTGGGGAGCTGCGGGGTCCCCCTCCAGTACTCAGGCAAGAAGTGAGCAAGGCATGTATGTGGGGAAGGGTTGGGGAAGAATCACAGTAAGGACGGGAGGTGACAGTGCCCAGTGTCCACAGAAGGCTAGGCGTAGTGCCGATTCCCACCAACCAGGCTGGAAAGCCTCAGGATTCTCAGGTCATTAAGTGCACAGAAGGGTGTTTCATTAGCTGTGGGGACTAATCAGCCCTAGGATGAGCATGTTCCATTTGGGTCTCACAAATCTTAAAAGCCAGAATGGAAATGGTCAGACTAGTTGCAAGTAACTTACCTACATCTCAGTAAAAAAGGCTCAACATTATTTACAGGAACAAAAAAAACCAGCACCCAACAATGTAAAATTCACAGTGTCTGGCATTGAGTCAAAAACTGCCAGGTCTCTAAGGAAACTGGAAAATACAATCCATCATTAGGACAAAAATTCATCAAGTGAGACTTACCTGGATCTGACACAGAGTAGTAGACAAGGACTTTAAAAAGTTATTATAAGTATTTTCTGTATGTTCAAAATGTTAAGCAAAGACATGGAAGATACAACAAAGATGCAAATCAAACCTCTTAAATTGAAGATTACAATCTGTACTATATGCTAACTAACTTGGATGTAAACTTAAAATTATAATAATAATAATGAAATTACAATCTATATTATGAGAAATGTATTAGATGGGATTAACAGCAGGTTAGATATTGGAGAATAAAAGAACAGTGAACTTGAAAGAGAAAAAAGGGAATTTAAAAAGATGAAGAGAGGCTCAATAAACTAGGGTAAAAACTTGAAGTATGCTATTACATGTAACCGGAATCCCGGAAGGAAGAAAAGGGTAATAAATATGTGAATAAATGATGGCCAATTTCCTAAGTTTGATAAAAGTGATAAAAATTATAAACTCACAAATCTAAGAATACCATGAACCCCACGCAAAAGAGACATGAAGAAAACTACATCAAGCCACACGGGCACTAGCAATAAAGTAAATTAAAATCTAGTGATAAAGAAAACTCTAAAAGCAGAGAAAGAATGTACAGAGGAACAATGATGACAGGAGCTATCTCTGTGGAAAACAAGCAAGGAAGAACACAGTAACATTTTTAAAACGGTAAAAGAAGGGGCGACTGGGTGGCTGAGGCGGTTGAGTGTCCGGCTTCGGCTCAGGTCATGATCTCACAGTTCGTGGGTTTCAGCCCCGCGTCGGGTTCTGTGCCGACAGCTCAGAGCCTGGAGCCTGCTTCGGATTCTGTGTCTCCCTCTCTCTGACCCTCCCCTGCTCGCGCTGTCTCTCTCTCTCTCTCTCAGAAATAAACAAAAAAAAAAAAAAAAGAAAGAAAAGAAAGACAAAGAAAAAAGGCAGACAATAACAAGTGTTGGCAAGAAAACTGTAACTCTCATACATTTTTGATAGGAAAGCCAAATGGTGCATTCATCTGGGAAGAAGTTCGCAAGTTTCTCAAAAAGGTAAACATAAATTCCCATATGACCTAGTAATTCCACTCCTAGATATCCAAGAGAAGTGAAAACATACATCTACACAAAAAAATTGTACATAAATATTCATAGCACCATTATTCCCAATAGCCAGAAGCAGAAACAACCAACCAGTCACCTAGCTGAAGAACACAGAAACAGTGATGTATCCACACAATAGGAAAATTATCTGGCCATAAAAAGAAGTGAAATACTGACATATGCTACACATTGGACGAACCTTCAAAACAAAGAGGTCATATAAAAGCCACCTATTGTACAATTCCACTTATAGGAAATGTCTAGAATAGGCAAATCCCCAGACAGAAAGTGTATCCTTGGCTGTCAGAGGCCAAGGAAAGGTGGGCATGGTGGGTGCTGCAAATGGTATCAAGTTTCTTTCTGAAGTAATGAAAATGTTCTGGAATTAAGATAGTGTTGGTGGATGTATAATTCTAAAAACTTCTAATCTGTGTACTTTAAAAGGGCGAGATTTATGGTAAGTGAATTACATATTCAAAGCTATCAAAATAAATGACAAATATTGTGGAAGATACCTAAAAGGTGAGAGAGTGTTACCAATGATATGCTATGTACAAATACTGTGTTTAAGAAATAAATTGCAAACACATTTTTAAAAATGCAAATGGCCAAAATAACCCCATTAAAAAGTAGAGATTGTCATATTACCAAAAGGAGGACACAACCATATGCTACCCACAAGAAACAAAATTTGAGAATAAAGACATTAATAGAATAAAAGGTTGGAAAAGATACACTATACTAACACTAATCAAAAGAAAGCAGAAGTGGTTAAATTACTAACAGATAAAACAGATTACAGAGCAAAAAGCATTACCAAGGACAATAATGTTACTTCATAATGAAAAAGAGATGAATTTTTAAAGAGGGTATAATAATCCTAAGCATTTATCTGCCTAGTCACAGAGTTTCAAAATACTTGCAGCAAAAATTATAGAATTACAAGGAGAAATAGACAAATCAACAGCTACTGTTAGAGATTTGAGTATCTGTCTGTGGTGGACAGAAGTCTAAGTCCATCCCCAAAATTCCCACCTCCTGCTTCACATGCCCTGTATAATCCCTGGCAGAGACTTGTAAATATAATAGAATTTCACTCCCTCGATTAAGTTATGCTATATGACAACAGTGATGAGATTTTAAAGATGTAATTAAGGTCACTTATCAATTAATCTTGAGTTAATTAGAGGAGAGATTATCCTGGGTGGGACTGAGCTAATCAGGTGGGAGCTTTAAAGTCAAGTCTAGAGATTACACATGTATGCCAGGAGACCCTACCCTATTGGACTTGAAAACAACCGGTGGCCACAAGTTCTACAGCTACAAGGAAGTGAATTTTGTCAACAACTACATGAGCTTGGAACAGGCCCTCAAGCCTCAGAGGACAGCACACCTGCAGCCAACACTTTGTTGCAGTCTCCTGAGGCCCTCAGCAGAGAAGGCAGCTGAGTTTCCTGACTCGCGGAAACTGTGAGGTAATAAATGTGTGCTGCCTTAACCCCAATTTGTGGTAATCTGTTATGCAGCAATGCAAAACTAATGTGCTCTCTCTCAATAAGTAAAGAAGATACAGATGACGAATCAGTAAGAATACAGAAGGTTTGAACAACACCGTTAACCAACTTGACCTAATTGACATTTACATAACACCCCACAATAGCAGAATATGCATTTTAACTGTGCAAGGAACACTTACCAACATAGACCATATATTGGGCCATAATACAAATCTGAATAAATATCAAAGAATTCAAGTCACACAAAATGTGTCACATGAGCACAATACAAAGTTAAAAATCAATAATAGTAATATCTTTAGAAAATCCTCTAATATAAACAAAGTAACACGTTTCTAAATAACCCATGAGTCAAGGTAAAATGAAGAGGGAAATGAACCTACCAGAATATTGCAAAATACCACAAAGAATGAGCACTAAATTATAGCTTTGCAAAGTTTTAGGAAAATGAACAACCAAATGTAAACCTGATTATTATATTTAAATATTTTAAAATGCAACTGGCATAGCAAATGATGAGCTTCTATTGCAGAAGGAGAAACAGGATTGTTATACTACCAACGATTTTTCCTATAAGCTGACAAAAAGAAGCTGTCTCTTAGCCTGATGGCAATGAAAGACAGAAGATGAATCATTGCTTGTGAAAACCAATTTATTTAGTCACTTCCAACGGCTGTTATTTATACTTGTCAGCACATGCTGTTAGTTCAATTAAATATAAAATCTGAAGTTCTCTTTTCTTCCCCACCCCCATCTTTAGAAGAAAAAAAGAAAGGACACAGATTTAAAACATTAGAAGAACATTTTAAGTTTATTGTGTTTCTATTCTTTTACTTGGACTTTGTTTATTAAACATCCTGCAACAGAGATTATTCATTGTTTTGGCTAGTTAAATTTAAAAGTTTACAGGGACCAGATGTAAAAATATAGTTTGGAAGCTCTCCTTTTGGGATATTACAAACACACAAAAATTTAGATTTTTTAAAAATGTTTATTTATTTTTTGGGGAGACAGAGACCGAGCATGAGCAGGGGAAGGGCAGAGAGAGGGAGACACAGAACCTGAAGAAGGCTCCAGGCTGTGAGCTGTCAGCATAGAGCCTGACGTGGGGCTTGAACTCACAGAACGCAAGATCATGACGTGAGCTAAAGTCAGACACGCAACCGACTGAACCACTCAGGCACCCCACAAACAAAAATTTAAAACAAGGCACTCAGAAAGTGTTCATTGCAACAGTGCCCTGAATTGTGAGGAAGCCAGAGAGAGTGAACTCACAGCTAATAAAAAGTCTGATTTTTTTTGACTCTACTATAATTGAACTGTTTCTGATAAGTTATAATACTCATACTTGTTACATACAAAGTATATGTATGTCACTTTGACCGTACCACAGGAGTCTCATCATTTAACTGCAATCAACCATGAAAAACAATCTTGTTCATATTAAGTACCAGACATATAGGGGCACATGTTGCCATGGGGGAAAAAAATGATATTTGGAGAATCTGTCAAGAGAGTAATATTAGGCAATGTATGTTAAGTAAACGTGCCGCCTACCCCTGTCAAGCATAAGCACCCGCTATCCCTAATTATGTTCCTCACTGAGTTTATATCTTTAGTGTCAAATACAGCCCACCAGTTCTGGGGCTAATTTCAGCTTCCCGTGATAAACATATCTTATGCTTCCAATGACATTAACTGGTCATCTACCACAAAGTACATGAGTACATTTGCTTTATTCTATTGTTTCAGTGAATAGAAATTATGTATGTTCCAGCAATCTTAAAGAGTCTGACTGCAGGTAGGACTCAAAGCTAAATGTACGTGGACATACTAGGGTGTTTTCAAATAGTTGCCTGAAGATAATGCCTCACTTATCCAGTAAATCAAGAAAGGAAGTTGCCTAGCTAGTGTTCTTACACCAGAACATTTTTTATACGCTTTTACAACAAACCTTATTTGTGCATAAACCCTATGTCTTACAGGCTCAGATTCATTAGAAACATCCATTGTCAGGATGCCTGGGTGGCTCAGTCAGTTGAACATCTGACTCTTGATATCAGCTCAGGTCACAGTCTCATGGTACGTGGGTTCAAGTCCCCCAATAGGTTCCATGCTGACATTGCAGAGCCTGCTTGGGATCTCTCTCCCCCTCTCTTTCTTACTCTGCCTCTCCCCCACTTGAATACATGTTCTCTCTCAAAATCAATAAACTTAAAAAAAAAAAAACCACATCAATTATATTGTAATGCAGTCCTTGCGCAAAAACTCCTGAGTGTGATGCTATTTGCCCCTGCACTAAATGGTCTTCACAGACCACATAGACATAGCTCATACTTCTTTCACTGCGAGCTGCTTTCCTCCTGCCGTGCATGCTCCACCACACAACTCCAGGCACTCACCTACCCACCTTTCCTTTCTGACCTTGAAGAATCAGCAACCATAGCTAACCCATAATTCTAGGATACTGACACTTTGTGATTTCTTGATTACATGTATTAGATTTTGATATCATGAGGATATCAAAACTATGGTTTTCATATTTGTGCAAATGCTTTTCCCCAGATTGGGTGCCTTTCATCTTTTCATACTCCCTATATTCTTGGCAACACTTTATAGCTCATGGATTGTGTGTATGTGTATGTTTACTGCTAATTTGATCAACAGGTGATTTCTAAATTTTGGAAAACAGAGCAAAGCAGATGACAGATTACATCCAGATTGTGGAATTCCTCTATTTTCCTCGTCTCTGTAAGTTATTTGCAATAAATCTACAAATGCAATAAACCTTAAAATGAGCAATAAGAAATTAGGAAACAAAATTTTAAAAAATCCTTTGAACTCAAAACTGCCTAATGTTCATGTACTTTTTTTTTTTACAAATAGTTTATTGTCAAATTAGTTTCCACATAACACTCAGTGCTCATCCCCACAAGTGCCCTCCTCCATGCCCATCCCTCCTCCCCCCCACATCCATCAGTCCTCAGTTTTTGTCAGCATTCAAGAGTCTCTCATGGTTTGCCTCTCTCCCTTTCCCCCACCATTTCCCCCCTTCTTCTCCCCCTTATTACTCAGTTAAGTTCCTCCTAATCCTCCTATACGTGCAAACATATGATATTTGTCCTTCTCTGCCTGACTTATTTCGCTCAGCATAATAACCTCAAGGTCCATCGATGTTGCAACACATGGCCAGATTTCATTGTTTCTCATTGCCATGTAGTATTCCATGGTATAGATAAACCACATCTTCTTGATCCATTCATCTGTTGATGGACACTTAGGTTCTTTCCATGTTTTAGCTATTGTGGAGAGTGCTGCTATGTTCATGTACTTTTGATAATATAAGCTGAAGTTGTAAGAGAAAGGTGGGAGAAAGAGAATATTCAGTCACATATGCATTGAAATTATTGTAGGAAATGGGGGAAGGAAGTGGCATGACAAAAACCTTCATCTTTTCTTATAACAGAAAAAAACCATTAATCAAAAAATAAATTTTGACAATCATATGTAATAAACATTTAATTTGTTAGTGTTTTGAACTAGATCTTTAATACCCCATCCAACTGGAAATTCTGTTTCTCCAGTTTTCTATGATTATAAAATTCTCAATTATCTACTTTAAAAATGAAAAACATGTTTTTAAGCAATGTTTTTTTGACATGTATTTTTATTTTTTTAAAGTGTATAGGTTGGAAATACAACAGAGAATAAAAAAGCTTTTGGGATGTCTGAGTGGCTCAGTCGGTTAAGCGTCCAACTTTGGCTCAGGTTTGTGAGTTCGAGCCCCACATCATCGGGCTCCGTGCTGTAAGCTCAGAGCCTGGGGCCTGCGTCTCCCTTTCCCTTTGCCCCTTCTCTGCTCACACACTTTCTCTCTCAAAACTAAATAAACATTTAAAAAATCAACTAACATTAAAATTTTTTTTTTTAATAGTTTATTGTCAAATTAGTTTCCACATAACACTCAGTGCTCATCCCCACAAGTGTCCTCCTCCATGCCCATCCCCCCCCCCACATCCATCAGTCCTCAGTTTTTGTCAGCATTCAAGAGTCTCTCATGGTTTGCCTCTCTCCCTTTCCCCCACCATTTCCGCCCTTCTTCTCCCCTTTGTTCCTCCGTCAAGTTCCTCCTAATCCTCCTATACGTGCAAACATATGATATTTGTCCTTCTCTGCCTGACTTATTTCGCTCAGCATAACACCCTCAAGGTCCATCCACGTTGCTACACATGGCCAGATTTCATTGTTTCTCATTGCCATGGAGTATTCCATGGTATAGATAAACCACATCTTTTTGATCCATTCGTCTGTTGATGGACACTTAGGCTCTTTCCATAACATTAAAATTAATATAGAAAGGGAAATATGAAAACCAAGTTCTTATAGTTGCTCTTTGTTTCTATAAACATGTTCTACAAGTGGAACTGATTTCACTTGCTCAACATGGAAAACACTACGTTACACAAGACTGATTTTTGTCCTAGGTCAAAAAAGATACCTTAGGGTATATTTAAAAGAGAATAACTGGTCATATGAATAAATATCTTTTATTTAAAAAAATTTTAAATGTTTATTTTTGAGAGAGAGAGGGAGAGAGATAGTGTTAGTTAGGGAGGGGCAGAGAGAGGGAGACACAGAATCCGAAGCAGGCTCCAGGCTCTGAGCTGTCAGCACAGAGCCTGATGCAGGGCTCGAACTCACAAACTGCGAGACCATAACCCGAGCTGAAGCCCAACGCTTAACCAACTGAGCCACCCAGGTGCCCCAAATTTTTTTAAAAGCAAAACAAAAAACCAGGGATACTTGTCCTCCACAATCTCTTAACCATGCTGTATTTATCATGACTCTCAGTTCCTTCTCCAGTGACTATAGCAGCAGTCTGATTAACTAGTGTGCAGCAAAATCCTTTTTGCAAGCTTCAGAATGCAAAAGTATTGTTTACCTATTTTAATGTTGATGGCAAAAAAGAACTATAAAACATGCAACTTTACCAGAAAAAAATACGGCATTTTAACATTAAAGTTTGGCTGTAAATAATATAAATGTAACACATACTTTTTCCTTTTCACACACTGCAGATTTCTCCTAGAAATAAACACAAAGGTTGAAATAAGCATGAATAAGCCAAAGGATTTCATAATCAGATTTTAATTTGGCATCTTGGTGTCCCTGATACTGTATTCTCCCCTTCCTTGTTTACTAATACGAAAAATCCCACCACTAATAAGCTATTTATCACATAGGTTTTCGATACTGAAACTGTTTCAGAGCTATCAACTACATCGTTTCCACTAAGCGACAGAGAGAAAAACTTTATATGAGAGTGTATACTGAATCTCATCTCCGGCAGACAGGTCGTTTGTTTGTCTGTGACCCTGTTATGATAGACTGATACACATGATAGGCAACAATACCAAATTTCCATTAATTTAGTGACTTTAAATATCACAAATATAGAATCTTATTAAACATTTTACATTAAATGTATTTGGAGGGAAAAAAATCAGTTGTGAAAACTTGCAGTTCTCTTTCAGACTTTTGAGAGAAAATGTGTTTTGAGTAGAGAAAATACACTAGAACAGAAGAGTAGTGAAAAAAAAATTGTTCAAAGGAAGAAACTACTTTTTTTTAATTTAATTTTTTAATTTTTTTACAAATAGTTTATTGTCAAATTGGTTTCCATGTANGGAAGAAACTACTATTTAAAAGTCACATAGGGGCGCCTGGGTGGCTAAGTCGGTTAAGCATCCGACTTTCGCTTAGGTCATGATCTCACGGTTCGTGGGTTCGAGCCCCGCGTCGGGCTCTGTGCTGACTGCCAGCTCAGAGCCTGGAGCCTGTTTCAGTCTGTGACTCCCTCTCTCTCTGACCCTCCCCTGCTCACGCTCTCTCTCTCTCTAGAAATAAATAAAAAAAACCTTAAAAAAAATTACATTTAAAAAAAAAAAAATAAAAATAAAAGTCACACAGTTGGGGTGCCTGCGTGGCTCAGTCAGTTAAGTGCCCAACTTTGGCTCACGTCATGATCTCACAGTTTGTGAGTCTGAGCCCCGCATCGGGCTCTCTGCTCTCTCAACAGAACCCACTTCAGATACTCTGTTCCCCCTCTCTCTGCCCCTCCCCCATTCATGCATGCGTACTCTCACTCTCAAAATAAACTTAAAAAAAATAAAAGTCACACAGTGAATTCTTATATTCCCCCAAATTTCAAAACATCAAAGTATTGGTCCTTTATAATGTTGTATCTTATTTTTATATACATGACTTTTAACCCTAACAGATTTTTTAAATCTTTCAACTGAAAATAAGTATCAAGTATGAAAATATACCTAATAAGCCTAAATTCCTTTGCTACTAAAGAGCAATACTTATTTGTTTTACTTTCAGGCTAACAACTGCTTCTACCCAATAAGGTAAACAGGTGTTGGTTTTAGAATAATTTTAAAATCATAAGAAAGACTTGTCAAACTTAATTTTTTTTTTAAGTTTTTATTTGCTATATTGTACTCCTGAAACTAATATAACACTATACATTAACTAATTGGAATTAAAACTCTCATATCATTTTATATTTTAAGAAACAGACCTGTCAGAGGCGCCTGGGTGGCTTAGTCGGTTAAGCGTCCGACTTTCGCTCAGGTCATGATCTCGCGGTTCGTGGGTTCGAGCCCCGCGTCAGGCTCTGTGCTGACTGCCAGCTCAGAGCCTGGAGCCTGTTTCAGAGTCTGTGACTCCCTCTCTCTCTGACCCTCCCCTGCTCACGCTGTCTCTCTCTCTCTCCTAGAAATAAATAAAACATTAAAAAAAAATTAAAAAAAAACAGACCTGTCAAAATTTACCAAATAATTTTAAGAATATGAATACTTTGCAAATAATTGAGTAAGATATTTTACATATAAATTAGTTTTCCTTAATATGAAATACAGTTTCTAAATCTCTTCAAGTCCCTACATAATACCAAGCTGAATGACAGAAAGAAAAACCAAAAACCATGGACAACACTTAAAACAAAACTAAGTATAGGTATCCTCACAACCCCAAAATATAAGCAGGTGGGAACAAACCACTAGTAAGTCATAAAACCGTAATATCAGCATTTCTGTGGGAGGAAAAGAGAGGCCAGTTAGGAATCTAATAGACTTGATAAAAGGAAAAACTCAAAATTAGTAGAAATCATGGCAAATAAATTTGACACAGCAACTGAAACTGGAAGGGGTTTTGCCTCTAATAATAGCAGGTGAATGCAGAACATAAGAAGGTCTGAAGAACCTGGAAAAGTCTTACCCCTACGAACTCCTGAAATTGATCAGCCAGGGCTCCCTTCCAGGACAGAGCTCCACACTAAGGAGAATGAATCAACTGGTTATGGAATCAAAACAAGCAGGATAGAGAATATCAACAAGATGAAGAGAGAAGCCCAGGTAAAAGTGAAGGAGGGGCACATAACCAGGAAATGTCAGAAAGCAAGCCACCATAATCGAATATTAGGGAACAAGAAAAAGTCAAAAGGATGGGGCGCCTGGGTGGCTTAGTCGGTTAAGCGTCCGACTTTCGCTCAGGTCATGATCTCGCGGTTCGTGGGTTCGAGCCCCGCGTCGGGCTCTGTGCTGACTGCCAGCTCAGAGCCTGGAGCCTGTTTCAGTCTGTGACTCCCTCTCTCTCTGACCCTCCCCTGTTCACGCTGTCTCTCTCTCTCTCTCCTAGAAATAAATAAAACATTAAAAAAAAAAAAGAAAAAGTCAAAAGGCCATGAAGGTAGAAAAGCTAATCCGAACCAGTTCCTACTAAAGTTCAGAAAAGTGAAGCTTCACATAAAAAAAATGGGAAACAAAAACATCAGGATCAAATGCTATGCAATAGTGTTATAAATTAAAGGAATAGAATAACCCCTATAGACACAAAAGTTCACCAGAAAGACACACAGAAAATATTAAAACTGTTACTTGTATATAATAAGTCATTTAAAAAATCATAAAGGCCATAAAAGAGTAACTATGAATCAGAATTAGATATGATGTGGGCACCTGGGTGGCTCAGTTCATTAGGCACCGACTCTTAATTTTGGCTCAGGTCATGATTTCACCATCATGGGATCCAGTCCATGCTCAGAGTGGAGCCTGCTTTGGATTCTGTCTCCCTCTCTTTTTGCCCCTCACCCACTTGTTCTTTGTCTCTTTCTCTCAAAAATGAATAAACATTAAAAAAAAAATTTTTTTTTAAAATGTTACATCCACCAAGAGCTAAGAAGAGGGCCAAATAAGACCTGGCAAATTTAGCCAGTTAAGAAAAATAATGAGCTCTTTTTCCATTCAGGCAGGTTATTACTTACACAGTGAGAAAACAGTGGTCAAAAGGTGCCAACTCCTCACGACCCTTGTGCAGGGTGACACCAAAGAAAAAGGGACCAGATGGAAGAGGAAAAATGGGACACCCCTTTGCTAAAGAGCTAATGCCATGCTGTAGCTAAGTGACTGTCTAGCCTGCAGCTGCATCCTAAGTGGGGCATGACAGAAAGTCTCAAGATTTCAAAGAAACCAAGGAGGCAGATGGGAAAATTGCTTCAAGACATCTTTCTGCAAGACAGGGAGCCTTCCTCAAGAAGGAAAGGCAAATAAAACGTTCTTCTGACTACTCTTCACAAGACCACCTGTCTGGCCATGTTCCCAGGGGTATCGCAGGTTGTTGCACCAAGATGTAGGCTGGTCAGAGGTACAAGCTCTGCCTCTATGACCTTCCCAGATACGTGCAAGGTCACCTGGACACCAGCGTGGAGCCACTCTCCTAGACACAAGAGCATAACGCAACCTTTAAAAGGACACATTTGGAAAATAAAAAATTACAAGATCTTAAATGTTTAAGATATTAAAATTGATAATGTTTTAAAAATCAATGGAAGAACTAGAAGAGAATATTGAGAGAATATGAAAGTAGAAGAAAAAGATGAAAAACAGAAAATAAGAACTAAAAAATTTAATAGTCAAGCTAGATGTCAGTATCTTACGAAAAGGAGTTCTAAAAACAGAGATAGGAAAAAACAGAGGGAAGGAACTCAGTATCTAAGAAGTAATATTTAAAATTTTCCCAGAATTTCCCTATTAAAAAAGTTCACCAGTTCACCGATTAACTCAATGGATGAAAAAGCGCCATTCTCTGACACATCATCAAGAAATATCAGAATGCTAGGAATAAAGATCCTAATAGCTTCTGAAGAGAAACAAACAGGATACATTCAAGTATCAAGAATCAAAATGACAAACGACTTCTCAACAGCTTCAGTGAAAGTTGGAAGGCACAGGTGTAACGTTGGAAAATCAAGACAATGATTTCTAGCCTATGCATCAACACTCACATAACGTTTCAATTCAGTGTATGGATAGAACTGAGCCATGCTGAGTCACACCAATGAATCAAAACAATTTATTGTTCATAAATTCTTTCAAAGGAAACTGTTGGAAGAGGCACACCACCAAAATAAGGTGTTTATTTAAAAAAATTTTTTTTTAAAACATAGAACAGAAGTTCCAGGAGGAATGTCTTTAAAGGAAAAAACATAAGATTATATATTTGAACCTCCTGAGAAGAGATTTACACCCCGAAGGACAGTGAGGGTATAAGTCAATGTGTGTTACACAGAAGAGTGCAATAATAGGGTAATTATATTATTAATTCCAAAAAACTTAAAACAGGAATTGGACCAAAAAAGAAAGTATAATTATACATACCATACAACCCATTTGTGAACAGTATTTACACAGTCAAAACAGTATAAATAGTGAATGTTAACCAAGAGGCATGAGGGAACTGCACTGTCTTAGGAGGGAGGAGGAGGAAGTCATGTGTTTAGGAAAGAGGTAGAAGGAATGGATCTTCATCTTCATCTTCCAAAACAGGTCAGTAAAACCTAAACCTGAGATATCAGGAAACAGCATAATAATTATGTTACTTAGAAATACAGAGATAAGGGGCGCCTGGGTGGCTTAGTCGGTTAAGCGTCCGACTTTCGCTTAGGTCATGATCTCGCGGTTCGTGGGTTCGAGCCCCACGTCGGGCTCTGTGCTGATTGCCAGCTCAGAGCCTGGAGCCTGTTAGTCTGTGACTCCCTCTCTCTCTGACCCTCCCCTGCTCACGCTGTCTCTCTCTCTCTCTCTCCTAGGGAAAAAAAAATTACAGAGATAAATAGAAAAATAGCTAAAAGATTTGAAAGTGGCTATCTGTTAGTAGCAACAGCTGGTATAAAAAGAATAGGGAAGGAGAGCTCTGTTTTTCCATTATTAAGCCTTGAGGGGGAAAAACCTTTATTAAAATCATCTACTTATTATCTTGAAATTAAACAGTAAATTAAAGATAACTTAAGTTTATGCGCCAATTTGAATAATTCTAGACAATATACTTACCAAAAGATCATGACAGTGAAGACTCTAACAGGCAAAAGGAAAAAAGAAAAAAAACCGAAACTGGATTGTTGTTCATATCCAGCAACACTGCAGCACAAAAAACGATTTAACAGGTTGCTTCATTTTTGAATCAGGGGAAAAGGGAAGGGAAGAGGTAAGAAATAAGTTTACCAAATTGTATAGCATTCTGTACTGAAATCAGACTGTTATAGCAGAAAGAAATCTTCTATATCGGCTAACAATTTATGTTCCTCATTTTACAGTCACTTGTTCAAGGTTACATAGCTGGCTTGTGCAGAGTAAGAATGTTCTGCCCTTTAATTCTCACACTCTTTGCATCACAATGCATTTTCAAATAACGATTAAATATCAAGTCAATATATTTGTATGTCTATTGACACTTTTTGTTTTAAAAAAGGGAGTCTACTTGAAAGAAAATGTTGAAAGGCAACTGCAAAGTCTAACAACAGCATCACAGAGACAGGCTATAAATGCCATTATGCCTGTTTCATAAAATGGAAATGTTCAAGAAGGGCATTTGATATGGAAAATACTAACATTAAAACAAGAAAATAACCTGTCCCCACCAAAAGGAAGAAAATATAAAAAACAAACAATAGTTTTATATAAAAAACAATAGTTTTAACTTAAAGCATATCAGAGTTTTACTTAAGGATTAAACAGGTACAATAATGAAAAAATATCTATAACCAAACTTTCTTCCTACTTTTCATGATAAATAGAACTGAGATATTTTTGAAATTTTTAGGCTGCAACTTTATTTGGCCTAAATTGTGGGTTCATTCCTCCTTTATCTACCTTGAAAATGGCACTGAAAAACGTACATTTTCTTGCAATTTGTGTTACTATTCAAATGATTCAGAACACCTTTACTCAGATAGCAAAACATGCCCTAAAACCTAATAATTTGCTTAAAGTAGGCTATGTCAACAAGATTTATAAGGAAAAAGTACACTCACTACCTCTTGGTTTAAAAGAATTAATAGCATTCAACAAAAGAATTGGGGTTGGGAAGGTTTACTAAAATTTTCATAATTGGTATGTTACACTGGTTTAGGTTTTTTTTAATAACATTTTTTCTTTTAATGTTTATTTCTGAGAAAGAGAGAGAGAGTGCGAGTGGCAGAGGGGCAGAGACAGAGGGAGACAGAGTCAGAAGCAGGCTCCAGGTTCTGGGCTGACAGCACAGAGCTTGACTCAGTGCTTGAACTCAATAAACTGTTGAGATCATGACATGAGCTGAAGGTGGACACTTAACCAACTGAGCCACCCAGGCACCCCGTAGTAGGTTTTTAAGATCTATACCTGAGTGCATATGAATTAGCAGGAATAGCGAAAACTGGCCCAAGGCCTAACGTATAGGACCCATTATTATCAGTTACCACCTGATACCACTTGACTGATTTAGGTCAAGTTCCTCACCAAATATCTGGATACTTGAATTTTGATAAAGAATAAGGCTGTCAAAAAATTTTTTGCTGGTGCACGTGGGTGGCTCAGTTGGTTAGGCATCTGACTCTTGATTTTGACTTAAGTCATGAACTCATAATTCATGAGTTTGAGCCCTGTGTCAGGCTCTGTGCTGACAGCACGGAGCCTGCTTAGGATTCTCTCTCTCTCTCTCTCTCTCTCTCTCCCCCCACCCCTCCCAGGTTCTCTCTAAATAAATAAATGAACAAAAATATTTTTTTTGCTCTTTTATTTTACTAATTATACACTACCTCAAAATTCTCCTTATCTTGGCCCAAGGGAGAAATGAGGCATGAAAAGCAGCAGCACCCACATCTCTATTAGTACTCGGGCTCGGGTCTATTCTGTGCTCAAGTCTATCCTATAATATCCCTGAGTCAGAGATTCTGAACAAGACTATTTAATGAATACCTGTGAGCTGGGGATTTAAATGGCAGCATTAGATCAATATGTGGTCTTTTCTAAAACAAACGTATTCCTGTTCTCTAAAGCCATTTATTTTTCAAAAAGCTCTCATGTCTTTCAACATTAAAAAAATAAAGAGTAAAAGCTGATTTTCCAAGGTAGGAAACTAAGTAGCTTCTAATTTGTTCAGCTTATTCTACCTCACACTCTGGTCAGATGTCCTGTGCACTGTTCTGCACACTGAACAGACACACCATGTCACGTGAAGGGGGTGACTCATCGGCTATAGAGCACTCAGACCCTCGTCTACGGCTATGTGTCATCTACTGCATTTTATAATTAGTAAGCAGCAAAACAGCTTGTTCCATACTACTTTGTTATTATTGTAATTTTTAGTTTAAGTTGGAATTAAAAAATTATTATCCTATAATCAATGGATTCTCATCTAGAAGCAGTAGCTATGAGAGAACTCACTAGTGGAATCACACTCACATCAGGGCACCTGGGTGGCTCAGTCAGTTAAGCATCCGACCTTGGCTCAGGTCATGATCTCACAATTCATGGGTTCGAGCCTCACATCAGGTTCTGAGCTGTCAGAGCCTGGAGCCTGCTTCAGATTCCCTGTCTCCCTCACTCTCTGTCCCTACCCCACTCACACTGTGTGTCTCACTCTGGCAAAAATAAACATAAAAAAAATAAAAAAAAAAAATGAAGTCACACCCACATTTAACAGCCTAAAAGAGTACCTCAAATGATATAGGACTGNATTTGTAACTTTGGAATTCTAATGTATCATAAACACTATTTCCAGAAGAAACTGAGATTTACATATAATTAATAGAACACAATCCCTGGAGGTCTTATGTGTAATGAAAATCCTCATACAACATTAGGAGAGCATGGCTTACAAATAAAATATATTTGTAAGCAAGTATAAAAGCAATGGTTTCAGATTTATATTTTAGGAAGAAAAATTAAGAGTCTCTACCTAAATTTATTTTGGTATCAAACAACTACAATTAGTGATGGGGCAAAAAGCATCCGTTATTGTGGCTGGATGTTAATTTATTTACAAAAACTATACAAAACTAGATTAATTTTAACATCAAGTTATCAAAGCTTTCTGAAGTTAATTTTGCTTTTGGAAATGTATCAAAAGTCTTCAGATCCAGAATGATAGTCTTTATTATTTTTAATTCATGGAATTATAGCACATCAGATCTTCAAGCAAAAACACGAGGTAAAAGCCTGTACAATAAAATATTCTTTATCTGATAGCTTGGAATGTAAATGAAAATATGTTCCCTTTTTACTGAAAAAAAAGAGACCTGAACAAAGTGCCCGATAAAATCAAATACCTGTTAGAATGGCTTGTCTGCTAGAATTAAAGTTGGGCGATTACTTCCACATTTTTAAAAATGGCCCTAAGTCTGTTTTTTCTTTTATACAAAACATTTTTCTTAGCCATTTCAGACCTCTAAGACTTATAACAAAAAAATGTTATTCAGTTTTTACTGGTAAATCCACATCCACAGAAGGTGTGTTCAAGATGGACTTATTTTAAAAATGCATAGAAGCATGACTAAACTTCTTAAATTGTTAATAAATCTAGGAGCAATAATTTAATTTTCTACTACAAAACATAGGTAGCCTTAAGAGAAACATGCTTGGTCAAATCTTTCTTAAGTTTTTAGGTTTGAAGCCAAAACATTTAAAAACGAAGGGGAAAAATACAGTGACTCTTTTCTAATGGCTTTTCAGATATCAATTTGCAGACATAGCTAAATACTCATCCAACAAAGAATCCAGGTTATCCAATGATATTTGCCATCAATTCATACAACAAATGACACATATATAATATGAAAGTAACAACAACCAAAAAAACCACAGATATTTGAGGCATAAGATGAGTTTACCTAATAAGGGTTACATGAAAACTATCACATAAGACCCAAAATAAACTTCATATACAAAATGGTATGATGTGGCTTTGTTCAAACACACCTAGAATTCAGATTCAAGTAACTAGGCTGGCTTTTTGAGGTCACCAGCTTTCATGAGGGCTTTAATAGCTCTCGCCCTCATCTCCAGTTCCAGCAGCTCCAGCTGCTGTGCGGAAGGCTGAACGTCTTCGGGTGGAGGAGCAGTCAGGGTGGCTGCTTTGGGCTCCTTGGGGCTACCCTCTGCCAGCCCCAGAATCTCATTCACACTTTTCTCAATGTCTTTCTCCAGGTCCTCTATCTGACCAGCTTCGCTCTGGACTGTATTGTCTGGGACCTCAGGAGCGGCAGCTTCCTCGGTGCATGGGCCTTCTATGTCGCTGTCATAAGCATCTGCATTTATACTGAGTACATCACTATCTTCCCCTTTGCCTGTAACAAACAAAAAAGGGGAAAGAACCATGTAACCTAAATGCCCTGGTCAAAATATCCTTTCTATTTATGATTAAAGGGCTACTTTGACCCCACCTCCCACCATGGAGACCCAAACACATTCCATAATCCTTATCCCAATCCATTTTCCCCAGACCCCTCAACTCTAAAAACAAATATAATTTAATGTAAATTTTAATGTATTTTTCATTCTAATTTAGCAGAACATGGAAGCAGTGGGAAATTTATACCATCACATAATCTCTTTCCCTAATTAAAACGTCACAACACTATACCACAGTGAAGCTTCTACGTTACAAAATTAAAGGTGATGTTGGAAACCGTCTGAGAGCATTGCTCATTGGCAAGAAAGTAAAATTCCATTCTAGAAAGAGTTAACTTTACTACAAAAAAGGAAAAATATCATTGGCAAGCTGGACACCATGTGCATTGCAATTACCATATGCTTTTTCAAACACTTTGCTCTAAATCAATAAATTAAAAAAAAAATTTTTTTATAGTTTGAGAAAGAGAGAAACAGAGCATGAGTGGGGTAGAGGCAGAGAGAGAAAGACACAGAATCCGAAACAGGCTCCAGGCTCTGGGCTGTCAGCACAGAGCCTGATGCGGGGCTCTCACAAATTGTGAGATCTGACCTGAGCCAAAGTCAGATGCTTAATCAACTGGGCCACCCAGGTGCCCCTCTAAATCAATAAATTAAAGGAGAATACCTAAGGCCATTTTCTAAGATAAGATAAATCTTCATCAAGAGAATTTTAATTAATAAAGTTAGTACACAATAATTTTAAAAAAATTGTTTGTTATAAAACTTCTATAACTGATACTAAAACCTTGACTATAGGCACAGATTATGGCCCTCAACTACCTTAGCCTTGGACATTACTGACGTCCAGGTGTTTTAAACTTTGTGTGCTCACTTATACCTCCAATTTATTTATCTTTTAAATGTTTTGTTTTAAGTCATGATCCCCCAAGTGTTAGCTTTGTTAGTCTTCTTATAGTAGGAAAAACTTATTTACTGACAGATGGAAAATCTGATAATGCAATGTTATAGGGTAGGCCATAAACAATTCTACTCCACTGGTTTTGTAATAACAATTTACTGACCTTGGCTGATCCTCCACATCTTAATAATTAAAACACTACTCCCTATTCTAAAATTAAAGTGGAAAAATAAATCATTAAATTATATTTGTGTCCACAAATAAAACTTGTTTTAAAAAAGGTTGCAAATTTTATTTGATGCCCAAGAATATTTTACATACCTCCCCCAAAGAAATAAATATTCCCAAATAGCTTAAAAAAAAAAAGAATACAGTTTTTTATGTAGAGAAATAATGCTTTATATAAGTATTGCAATTTGAGACAAAAACAAATTTAGAATTTCTAAAATTCTAAATCTGTAGTCACTGATTCTGAGTGAAAATCTGTAGTCTGTTTAAAAGATTTTAAAACATAAGTTTTTGAAAAAATGTAATCTGTTTTTCAAACTATAAGTTGTTGTCTGATAATGAATAAAGAGAAGAATATAATGGTGGGTGGGGAGAGAGGGAGAGTCTGAAAGTTAGGATATCCAAGTTCTAAAGCCTCGCTCTACTATAAAGTATGTGATTTGAGCAAATCCCTTACCTTCCCAGAATTTCTCTCCTGAAAATTAAGGCAAACTGTCCCTAGGACATCTCTAAAGTACAAGGTCTAATACTACCCTAAGTTAAGTCTATATAAATGTTTATAAAATGACAATACTTGAAGATATTTTGCTTTTTTCCCAAGATATGGTTACCACTTATCTTTCACTTACTGTATTCATCACTCGCATAATAACACAAAATAATTTCCTACTGACAGCAGTAGACAATGAAAGGTACGTAACAAGTCAATAAGTCATGCTCTACTTTTTTTCATGTGACAACCTGTTGGTTTTTTTCTTTATTTTTAAGCAGTCTCTACACCCAACATGGGGCTCAAACTCACAACCCTAAGATTAAAGTCACATGCTTTACTGACTGAACCAGCCAGGCACTCCCACGTAACCTTTTAAAAGGACAACAGATTTTCTAGAGAAAAGAAGTACATTTACAGTATCCAGGTAATATTAACAGAAGCTCACTTATTATCTTGAGTACAGGTTTCAATGTGTAATATTATAACTATGGAATCCTTTATATGCTAAGTCACAAATTCTGAAGTAGCTATAATTTTGTGAAATTAATTTGCTTTGAGTTTATATGTAGGTAAATAACAACAGCAAATCTTAGAGATATTTTCATTAAATAAGTGGAGAATCTTTACTCATAGGTCCTTAAGACATAGATGGTAAACTTCTTAGCGGAATATCATATATCACCAACTTATATTTCTTACCAAAAGACTACAGGGATATATATGAGTGTATATAAATATTTTTAATGGAATGTACATTATGTTCATCTTATTACTGTGTTTTTTCAAACACTTCAAACAAATGGTTAAGAACCACTAAGCTATATATATTCTCACTTAATTCAGATAATTATTGAAGCCTATTTATATAAGCTTAAGAAAAGAAGTAACCACAGCTAAAGAGCCTCACTGCCTCGAGCTTAAAATAATAAAATCCTTATTTTATAAAGTTATCAGCACCAGAGATTCAGGGTTAAAGTGTTATATACACACACTCCCCATGTTTCAAAGGAGGTAAATCTTGACAAGAAAGTTTTTTAATGTATATATTTTATGAGTTTGTTTCAAACTTTTCAGTGGGCAGAAGGTGGGCTTTGCTTTATTTCTTCATTTTAAACAGCTATACATATCCTATCACTGAAGAAATGGCGTTCCATAAATTTGGTGTTCTCTCTTTACATTTAAAATTATACAAAATCAGGGTACCTGGTTGGCTGTTGGTAGAGCACATGACTCTTGATCTTGGAGTTGTAAGTTCAAGCCCCATACTGGATGTAGAGATTACTTACAAATAAAATCTTTAAAAAAAATTATCCATGAGCGCCTGTGTGGCTCAATCAGTTAAGTGCCCAAGTCTTGATTTTAGCTTAGGTCATGATCTCATGGTTTGAGTTCATGCCCCACATCAGGCTCACACTGAGAGTGTGGGACCTGCTTGGGATTCTCTCCCTCTCTCTCTCCCTCTCTCTCTGTTCCTCCCCTGCTCAAGATAAATAAATAAACTTGGAAAAACATTATCCAAAGTCTAAGTGACTGAGTTCTCCACACACAGTATTGGTGAATACGTACAAGGATCCCATCTACCCATTACAGCTGCACCATGGACGCCAACTCTTTGTAGAGTTGGTGTCTTAAACGACTTAGCATAACACTTCATTTCACAAATATGAAAACAAGTCAGGTGACTTGTACAATGTAATACCGCAAATTATTTGAAGATCTAGGAATGTACTTCACTCATAATTGTCATCATTCTTCTAACTTGCTTTTTAAAGTATCACTTGCAAACACATGAATATACTTCCAAAGATAATTTATTCTTTCTTGGTAGTAGGAAATTATAGATTTTTCTTATCAATTATGATCCTCAAGGTAGAAGGGGTGAAACTTGTACATTGTTTCTAAAAAAAGTAACTTTACCCCAAAATGTTTCATTCAAAATCCTTACAATATCAGTATTGTCTGTCCTGTCCTTCCACCATTCCACATGCATGTGCGTGCCTGTACATGCATACATGTGTGCGCGCGTGCACAGGTGTCTCGGGTTTTTAAATTTTTTTAAAAGTATATTTATTTTTGAGAGAGAGAGTGATAGAGGTAAGCAGGAGGGGGGCAAAGAGGGAAGGGGACATAGAATCTGAAACAGGCTCCAGCTCGCCAACTGTGAGATCATGACCTGAGCCGAAGCCGGACGCTTAACCAACTGAGCCATTCAGGTGCCCCAGGTTTGCTTTTTGTTAAAATAAAAATTTTTTAAGTATGTGTGTGTTATCTTAGGTTTGCTTTTTGTTAAAATAAAAGTTTTAAATACCCAACTGGAAATACACAAATGTACAAGAATTAATCACAAAGGTTTTGATGGATAAAAATTTAAAGGATTTTTAAGTTATGCTGGCATATTTTTAAAAAAAATTTTATGTTTTTTTAAAAATTTCTTTCTGAGAGAGAGAGAGACAGCGTGAGCAGGGGAGGGTCAGAGAGAGAGGGAGACACAGAATCTGAAACAGGCTCCAGGCTCTGAGCTGGCTGTCAGCACAGAGCCCGATGCGGGGCTCGAACCCAGAAACCGTGATATCATGACCTGAGCCGAAGTCGGATGCTTAACCGACTGAGCCACCCAGGCGCCCCAATGCTGGCATATTTAAACTCAATAGAGCCTACATTCCACTTGCTAATAATTCAACTTAAGAGTAGTTTTAATGCATAAAACAGAGGCATATCTAGTGTCATGAGTGACTGTATTCTCGTGAAACTCCCTGATAGTGAATTATTAAATTAAGCCAGAAGACAAATCTTAAAACATGGAATAATTAAATATCTGTCTGAATTCCTGCTGAAGATGGCAAATTGAGCACACATATCTAATTCCCTTCCCTACCAAGAACCACTGAAGTGACAGAAGACCGATACTTAAAAATACAATAATAGCATAAACACTATACATTAACTGAGAATAAAACACTACACATTAACTGAGGATAAAGTGCTTTATAGGTAAAACTCAAAACAGAGAATCCATAAAGGAGAAAAATCAACAAATTTAACTAAATAAATATTAAGAACTCTGAGGGGGAGAAAAAACACCGTAAAAAAAGACAGAGGCACTCTATAATAAAATATTAGTGAAATACATTTTAAGGCAAATATAATACATACAATATCCAGGCATCATTAAGAAATAACTATGGCAACTGATGCAGCAGATCCGGAACCACAACTTCCCACCCAGAGTGGAGGAGCCGGACGTGAGAGCACTGCCTGGGTCCTGCGCCCGAAGCAGCCCCACCACCTGTGCCTGGGCGAGTATTAACACATAGGTGCCGCTCCTGGAGCTGCTAACCTCGAGTTTAGCCTGAAATCTGGGATTTGGGGGACCGTTTAACTTAATTACTGCTAGATTTGAAATGTCTCTGGAAATAGGGTCGGCACGGAGGCAACAATACGGAAGACTAGGAGACGAGAGTCACTTATCTATGTTCCTATGGAAACTATTTGAATATTTGTTTTATATGGATTTTTATTCACTTTTCAAACATGCTACTGAAGAGCACCCCTCGGCTGCTCAAGCAAGCGTTTGTAGCTTGTGCGGCGACAGAATGGGCCGGAAGCTTAGTGGTGTGACCTGTCTTAAGAATAAAGTATCTTGAAATTAAAAAAAAGAAAAAGAAAAAACTAAAAACATGGGCAAAGGGTAGAAACAAGTCAAGCATTTCACAAAATATGAAATACAAAGCATCAACACATTAAAAATGCTCAACTTAATTTCTAACCAAGAAATGCAAATTAAATATTACTTTTAACTCATTAGTTAAAAAAGAAATTTTATCCATCTGTAAAAAAAATTAATATATTCATAAGATGGAAAAATGATCAAGACATGATGAAGCCAACAGGAAAGCTAAAGAGTAATAACCGTCTCTATGTTCAAAATAACAAAGGTAAATTATTAATAGTGGTTACTTCAGGGGAGGAAAGTTAAAGTAGAGAAGAAAAGAAAATGAGCTTTCCAGTTTTGCTCTATGAACATATGTATTTCTTCAACAATTTCCAAGAATATAACCTTGTAAAAAGTCTAAAAAGAAAAAATGAAACCTTAATATTAGATAACAAAGAAATGTATCATTTTAAAAAGACATTTTCCAGTAGTTTTACAAAATGTAAGCAGGCAGGATGAAATTGACAGAAAAATAAAAGCAAAGCAAAACCACAGCCAAAGATACCACAGACAAGTATAATTCTTTCTTAGAGAGTCTTGGAAGCAAGGAAGAGTTGGCTGTGAAACACACAGCAAGATAATTAAATTAAACCCATTCAGAATAGTTGGGCCAACTGAACACTTCCTTCTTTCTTTTCCTTTCCCTACCACATGCCCCAGCACTCTAGTGGGAGGCCCACCTCATCCACTTAAAGAGCTCTCCTAGAGTCCGAAATATATCTAAACAACTACTGATGAGACCCAAACCAGCTTTCAGAAAAACCTAGCTGCAGTAAGGAAAGAATCAAGATGAACAAAGGACAGAATAAAGAAAATCTAGGGATCAGAAGATAATCTAATGGAGGAAAAGGAAAGGCAGAGGAGTCTAATTAGTATCCTTAGAGAGACTGAAGTAGACCCTGCAGCCATAAAGTAAGTACGTGATGCAGTGAAAGAAGAACAGAGAACAAGAAATGTTAGAATTTTATTTTTTTTTAAATATTTTTTATTTATTTCTAGGAGAGAGAGAGACAGTGTGAGCAGGGGAGGGTCAGAGAGAGGGAGACACAGACTCTGAAATAGGCTCCAGGCTCTGAGCTGGCAGTCAGCACAGAGCCCGACGTGGGGCTCGAACCCACGAACCGCGAGATCATGACCTAAGCGAAAGTCAGACGCTTAACCGACTAAGCCACCCAGGCGACCCGAAATGTTAGAATTTTAAAATACAGTTATCAAAAGCAAACATTCAGTGGTTGCTGGAAGACAGTGAAAGAAAAAAACCCCTCTAAATGTAGAAAAGAATTAAAAATGTTTAAAATATGCAATAAAAGTTAAGAGATGAATGACCCACGAGTCCAACAACCTAATATAATTAACTCAGTAAATATTACTGAGCACCTACTATGTACAAGGCGCTGTTTTAAACATTAAGGAAACAGCAGTAAATAAAAAAACAAGTCCTTGTATTATATTTAAATCACAGAAAACACTATAAATAAGTATCAGGTGTTATGAAAAAAATAAAGCAGGATAAGAAGATAGCAGGATGCTTTCACAGAGAGTGATCAATGTGATTTGATAAGGAAACATCTGAGCAGGGAACTGAATAAAGTGACAGAATAAGTAAGAAAACAGAAAAATGGGTAGAGAGGGAGAATTATGAGAAAAAAAGTGATCTGAGCTAAAGAAGGTCTTCACAGTGAAAAGGCTTGCCAATTGCAGTGTATCATACCTAAGACATATCCTGTAAAAAATCCTAACTCAGGGGCAAAATAATTACTAAAAACTTCCAGAAGAAAAAAACTAGATTACCAACAAAAGCTAGCCTCAAGAAATCAAGAGCATTTCTATCAGCCCTGTGGACAAGATATCCCAATGGCTATGAATATGATCACAAAAAAGAAAGGTAACTGTATATTATGTGCCTCAAGGACACAATGTTGCTTCTAAAACACTGTCAAAAAATTGAACATTAATCTCATGAAGGCTCTCTATCCAACTACCTATTTATAGAAAAATAACATTAAATAAAACAATGGGATGCAAACAGCAGAATTCAAACTGAGAAACACTGACAATCCAGTTTCTTTAAGAAATAAACTGTGAAGAGAAGGAGAGAGCAAAGGAGAGTGACAGGGAGGGATGGGAAGGAGAAGCATACAGATTAAAAAGAGACAGTATCCAACGAATTGTAATATAGGGAACTTATCTGGATTTCCATTCATACAAATACAGTTTAAAAACTAGTATAAGACAACCTGAGAAAACCAAACACTCGGTTATCTGAGGATTAAAAATATCACTATTCTGTAACCCCTAATGAAATACTAGATCTAAACAGTAATAGATATTAAAACCATTGGTTGTTAGGCTGATAACACCTGTTCCAATCAATCTTAATATCACAATAAAATCAATGAATGCATGTGGTAAGTTAAACCCGAACATTTTCTGAATATATGACATTAAGCAACGTTAACTTTTTAAGGCACTGTGATTATGCTTAAAAAGAGAGCTCTAATTTTTGAGATACAAACATGCTGAAATATTTACAGATGAGCTGAATAGATGTTTAGAATTTGCTTTAAGATAATCTAGCAGTAAGAAGCAGGCAGGGGTATGGATGAAAGAATTAGCCATAGGTGGAGATTAACCGAAATGGAGAGAGGTACATGGACGTTAGTGTTCCTATTTCTTAAAAAAGTTTTTTGATAATTTCCAAGATAAAAACGTTTCTTATGGTAGTTTCTATTCAGAAACCTACAAGAACAATTTTGAAAATACCTAAAAACATATATATATATATCCTGGAGGAGAACACAAAATCAGAATCCCAATATCCCTAATGGGTTATCAAAAGGGTTAAACTATTTTACTTGGTTTTCTCATCTGATTTTCAGTTAATCACATTCAGTGGTTATGCCATTTAGAATAGCACATTCACCATCCTTCCTCTGGGTCCTTCCCTCTCGAATCTCAACTCTCCAAGGTTTCTAAGTGTTAGCAACCTGCCACAATCTCATTAGGAACAAAGTCCAGAGCTCACTGGCTAGCAATGCTATGCCTCTGTGGATTTCTTTTCTGAGACAACAGAAAACTTTGGTTTTACTAAATTTTAAATTATAAGGAATATAATTCTATATTCTAACTGTAGAAAGTCAACTTGTAACAGTTCTAGTGAGTTCTAGCCATTTGAAGAAACCAAAACTTTATTTTCTGAAAAAGAAACAACTGTTTTTTTAATTTATAAAAATAACCTTTTTTGTAGAGGACTTTAATCTCTCTCTCAGCAAAACTGGAAGAACCTGGCTATTTTCTTTCATGTAGTATTTTAAACTACTAATTTAAATTTAAGTGTATCATGTTAACTACCATATTCAAAATTTAATCATGACATTATCTGATTGTTACTGAGATAAAGAAGAATATGCAAACAATTAAGTATAGAAAACCTGTCTAGTTACTAACAAGCCCACACTCAACTTTGGACAACTGAGTTTCCATCAGCCTATAAACCTAACTTTCATGAATGACAAGTTCATAGATTACTCCAAGAATCAATAAATATTAACTCAGTATCTGTTACCTACACCACAATGGTGCCAAAAAGGCCACAGAAGAGGTGGGCCTTACAAAATGCTACAGGTAGGGTAAACTAAATTATCTGTAGCATATCTAAGGCACAGATTTTGCCTTTATGGTATGCTTAAAATATGGACATGATACTTTGAAGTGCTAAATTGTGCAGTGTAAAGTATAACAGAATTTTTGAGTGTATAAGGCAATACGGAAACATCCAAGGAGATCTACAGATGTGATATGAAATAGGTCTCACAATCTCATACATGATGTTGACAGAGGAGGAAACTCCAAGTGTAAGGAACAGAATGGAAAGACAGGTGCTAGAGCTAAATTTAATACAGAAGTATGTGAGCCTAACAGATAAAATTACACATAAGAACACAGAAAAGGGCAGGATCCAAAGTTATTGCCTCTGAAGACATCACCATTGTAGTAGAAAAAGCACAACAGGGACCTCTTGCCAGCCTTTACGATGGATCAGATAAGCAATTAAACAGACAACAGTAGGATGAACTAGGTGATAATTATTCTGTATGAGAGAAGAGGTGAGGTAAACACAAGTAAGTTATGGAAGACCTCGTGGATTTGGAGAGGTGGGATCTTACAGAACAAGTAGCTGATCTAAATAAGAGTACGCCACTGGTGTGAAGAAGTTTAATTCTCAGATTTGGACAAAGGGCATAACAGGCACTAGAACTTGTAGTCACAAAGTACAGATTAACATTTATGTTCAGATATATGCTGTGAACTAGACACATAACAGAGCATCAGAGTTTTGTGTTCGAAAAATGGTAACTTCTACAAAACTACAGTACAGTAAACCTAACATCAATGCTCAGTAAAATTCAAAATTTACTGAGAGGTTAATTAGCTCTGAAAAAAGTACTGCTAAGTAGTTTAGACAGAAAAGGTAACATCTGATGGGGGATCTACATGATATGCAGAAGACTGCTGGTTATCTCGGGAGGAACATGCAGGCAGAGGGAACAGCAAAAGTCAGGTCTCTGACACAACAGCGCTTGTAATGCTAGAGGAAAGTGAGGAGGAAGGCACAGAAAAAACAAGGGGCGGGGGGGAGTGACAGACCGTATCACATTATGGCTTGTACTGCCCACAGGAAGGACGGACTTCAGATTCTGTTTGAGATGGGAAGCTACTGGAAGGCTCTGATAAGACAGTGACATGATTACTTTTAGTTTTAATTTTTCCAGTCATTCAGACTGCTATAGGGCAGAGACTACAGGGGAGCATAGACAGAAACAGAGGGGATCAACATGCTGTAAGAATCAACACCAGAATAATATGGCCAAGAAGAGGTGTGAAGTGGTTGGGTTCTGCACATTGTGAAAGAAGAGCTGACAGGATTTGCTGACAGAGATGAAAGAAAACACTCAAGAATGATTCCCAAGTTCTTAGCCTAGACACTCAGAAGAATGCAAATGCTAGTTATTAAGATGGAGAAGACTGTAGGAGAAGCAAGTTTTGGAGGGGGAGCGGTACCGTTTACTTCTTTGTTGCTTTTGGGGAGAGGTCAGGGAAGAATCTAGAATTTATTCTGGAACATATTAATTTTCTTACTGAACATCTAATAAAGATGTTGCTTACTGAACATCGAATAAGGAAGCTAGATATAAAGGGTTGGAAAGAAGTTTGAACTGGAGAAATGAATTTGAAGCTGGCTGTCCTGGAATGACGTTACGACGGAGAAAAGAGAAACAGTCCAGAGAATGGGGGCACTCACCCTTTAGAAATCAAGTAGAGGAGACAATGAACTCAAAGGAAACAGAAGAAAGTATCAGGGAAGGAGGGATAATTAATGGTGTTAAACATGGCTGACAGGCCAAGATAAGGACTCAGCCACATCAGTGAAACAGTTACTGGCAACTGTTTACTACACAGATGGGGGCAATAATTTGGGACAGAGAAAAAACACCTGCAGGTATCAAAAGAGAATGTGTTCAGTATACTGGGGCTGGTCTCCACAACACAAGGAGTTCACCCATGTTAAGAGGAGAGACAGGGACCATATAAGTTCAGACACAGGTAGATATGAAAAATTAATTTAGACATCTATTTTTCTTTATTAGAGAAGTTCTTTCCAAGCCAGGCCATATTTTATTTATCTTTCTGGTGCCTAGCACAAAACCACAATTTGTTTGTTGGAAGAAGCGATGAGCTTCAAAATCTGAAGGGACATCATTTAGAAAAAGCACTAAATTCATTTTCTATAATCCAAAGGACACACAAGGACAAATGAGTGGAAATTATGTACTGGCAGACTATGATTCAATATAGAGACACTTTTACCAATTAGAGACAGCCAGGGTGATACTGAGGGGATGAAGCGGAAATTCTGATTACAATAATGATAACAAGAAACAATTATAACAAGAGCGGATGTTTACTGAGCATTTACTAAGTACTAATCACTTCTCTAAAGAGCTTTACATATATTAACGCGCTTAATCCTTATGCCAACCATAATGGAATAGGTACTCATATTTATTATCTATCTCCACTTTATAAATGATGAAACTGAGGAAGAGTTTAAGTAACTTGCCCTATAGTTTACACAACTGAAGTGGCAGAACCAAAATTCAAGCCCAAGTATACTTCACAGATCTATGCATTTAAATATTCTACAGTGCCTCCCAGATCTTAACAGAATCAGAATGACCAGTGAAGCATCAATGATGAGAATGCTGGTTCAGAATGAATTTATCTTCGTTTTGTACAAGGTCCCTTAAGCCCACCTGAATAAATACAATATATGAGGCATGGACCTAAAAAGTATGTATTAAATATGAAAAATTATTAAGGAAATGACAGGCCACAGACTAGGAATAAATATTCACAAAACATACCTGGATAAAGGAATGGTATCCAAAATACATAAAGAACTCTTAAAACTCAACAGTTAGAAAACTAAAAAAAAATGGTCAAAAGATCTGAAAAGACAAGTCACCAAAGCAGATACATATAGATGACAAAGAAGCACATGAAAAGATGCTTAACATCATATATCATTAGTACAGAGTAAAACAATAAGATACCACTTACACATCTATTAGAAGAGTCAAAATCCAAATCACTAATAGCAGTACTTCTATAATAGGAGGGACTTTTGCTCACAATTGGACAAGAACACAATTACTGAAAAGCTCAGTGGATACAAAGGAGATCCAAACATCTGTTAAAAGTTTGGACTATGTAACCTCTGAAGTGGCTGCCCTAATAGTATGTCTACGATCCTATGAAACCACAAGATAGAATGGGTATAATTTAAAGAAACATGGTAACCCACATTTTTCTCAGATACTAAATCAAAGCCTTCATAATGTCATTATTGAAAAACACACACAAGGCATCGTGGATCCAAAAACCCTGCCAGTGTACTTTTTTGTTTTTTTAATTCAGAAAAGTTGCAAAATTAAATGCAACAGAGGGGTCTTCAAAAGGTACAGAAACAGTATGGGCTAATCTGCCAAACAAAATGTAATTTTCACCCTTTTGTTCAATTACGACACACAGAAAGAGACAAATGAAAAGGCGGGAGGATCCTGTCTGCTGTCATTGCTGGTAATAACTTGTGAAAAAGCACAAAGGAATGAGAAGAGAAATATAAGTTCTTAAGTCATACTGATGGTTACACCACAATCTCTTTTTACTTCACCAATTGTTGAAGTGGACCTCATTTCCCCATAATGAGTTTCTTAAAATCCTTTAAAGTTAACTCACAATAAGAAGCTGCATTCTGTGGCTCTAATTTGTTAGAGCCAGTCAAGGAGATAATCAAGGGCAAGGAAAAAAGAAATCAGACTCAAACTCTGAGAGCAAATCAATGGTACATGCTTCTGTGCTTCCAAACTCCGAGTGGCCTGAACAGTTTTGTTTCCGTCTCCCCACAGCTCTCACACTCATGCCGCCAGTGTAGCTCCTCAAAGGAAGAGGCAGCACAAGAGCTCACTTGCCAATCCAGCAGCTTCGACAGCAATACACAGGTCAAACTGCTCTGAACACGAATACCGCTTAATTAACCAATGCTCTTCATTCTCTCTTCCTTCCCAAAGCAACACAAATCTCTGAGGGCATTTTTCTCATTATCTTTTTAGTTTCTTCTAACTTGTATGTAGTCCTTCAGCTATGGTTATAAAGATCTTTCTGGCAAAACTCAACTCCTTTTCAACTGCAAATTCACTTCTTCATTCTTTTTTTTGTTATAGGCCCTCTACTTACCTTTGCTTAGAACAAAAGCAGTAACAAAAACAACAGTAAGAGCAAAAATCAGTTGGGGCTTTCCCTCACCTTAAGAATTCAAATGGTCTCACACACTTTTATATTTAATACCTTTGCAAAGTGATGGCAAAAATCTCTTCTACCACATTTAATTTTTTTAAGTAATAAACAAATAAGCTGTGACCATCATCAATTCTTTATAATAGTCTCTCAATTTCATTACTTACATAAACCTATCAGTGAAAACGTTTTTAAGTGCCTGCTCCAGTGTATATTATTTACTTATAAAATAATATGTATTATAACAATAAATTAGTATGTATTAATACAATGATACATGCAATCAGAAATTTTAAAATGGAGAGACAAGTATATAAGTTTGTATATTTCATTTACTTTAGAAGTACTGGTATTCTTTTTGCTGCTTTCTCTGGAAGTGTGTATAATTACACTTTGGTGACCACTAGTCTAAAAGGCTGAAAAAAAAAAGCCCATAGAAAATATCTAAACTTCCATCAGACAGTTTAACCACTGATAAACATTTTTCCCCTATTAAAGTCTACCTTTCAAATTTTTGAAGCTCTTGTTAACATGAGAATTCTTAAAGCTGTCTATCATTCACTAATTTGTGAATTGTAAGGTCAAAATATAATTGCATGAGGCAACTACATTATTTAAACACACACACACACAGACACACACACCAATAACTGGCAGAATTTGAGCCTCACTACAGAAAAATTCATTTTGTATATTTTGTGTGTGTCTTTCTCTAATAGAAAGGAAGAATGATATTCCAAAAGAATAAAAATATATATAAAGAAAGAAAAACACTGTATATTTTATTCTGTTTCCATTAAGCAACTAAAAAAAAAAAAACAAAACAGTTATTAAGCACTCTTCTCAAGTACAGACACTGCACCCAGCACTGGTCTTTACAAAATTTGACAGCTAGAAAGGAACTTCAAATCAAGGCCAAACATCCAAACACACACTGCTTCAATTAGCTCTACAACAGAGCCACCAAGTGGCAGTTTTTTAAACCTGTGTTCAAACACCCTTTGGCAATACAGAAGGCAATCCACTTCATTTTACGATTAACTTCCGATTAGAGATTAAGAAATTGAACCAAAATCTGTCTGATGATAATGCTACCTAGTGGCCTTATCTTTACTCTCAGAGGCAATAGAGAACACACCCAATCACTCTTCCACTTGACAGATATTCAAATATTTTAAAGCGAGTGCTGAAAACCTCGTCACCTCTTCAACCTATGTATCCAAATTTGACTTAGCTATTTCTCATGTATAGTTAAAAAAACTTCTCATGGCCACTTCCAAGAAGAAACACAAAGGAACTTAATTCTTAAGTTACTAAGGAGAAAAATTGCAAAATTACATATACCCTTGGTTGTAAAGTTTAAAGCAACTATTTAAATACAGACCATTATTTTAATATTACTGAATGTCTTAAGCAAATTTATTTATGGCTATATATAAAAAGGGAATTCACTAATATTAGAGATTTGATATTTTAAAAATATTTTCAATTTAAATACCTCCAACAAATAGCAGTTTTCATTTTTGTAAACTGAAATTTAAATTTTTAAATATTTTTACAACAAATGACCAATTTAGAAAATTTACATAAATAATTATTATTTTAAAAAGTGAGCTAAACCATTTCAATAATACAAGCCCAGAGGTCCAGGAAATTAATAAAGGATCTCAGGCTTGTACATGTATATCTGCTCATATTCACAAACACAGCTGTGCTGTAGATAAAAAGCAAAACTATAACTGATGTTTCTTATACAGCTGCCCTCCTGCTAAAACTGAATGAGTGAAGAAACTAATCCCAACAGAAGAGTTCCAATTTTATTAGCATACCAATCAACCAGTAGACTGTATTTACATTTAAATAATGTCTGCAAAGTGAAGGCAGATCTTGGGTTATTAGTCTATCAGGAAAGTGTGGTCAAAGTTAGCGCACAGATACTCATCTTCAGCACAGCTAGTTTCAGAAATGATTATTTCTTATCAATGAAATGGGTGAAACCAGAACTAGACCAAAAAATGTCAATTAACTAATTCAGTTAATATTGTTCAATATTTGACTATTTTAGAAGCTGAGAACCTGAAAAAACTGAAGATATAATACAATTAATATGTCAGTATCATATACTATGAACAGGTCATATAATAAGATTTATTTGAAAAAAGCAAAGAGAAAATTCAATGCTGCTTTATATTTTTGGTCTTCTGAACAAAGGGTTACTTTAGTTCTAACTAAGCTTCAATGAATTTTCTTAAATGGTCAAGTCATTAAATAAAATGACAATAACTTTCACAAGGCACATTATATTCTGTTTTTATTGAGCTCACTGTGAGCAAGAACAGCTAGCTATGCAAGAAAAGTTGGAGATAATACTAAATCAAGTTTGCAAGTTGTGAATATTAAAAGTAGACAACATTGGTTCATTTAGGAAAAAAGGCAACAATCTTCAGACTACTAGGACTTCTATTTCCCGGTGAACCTCAGCTTCCTGGGGAACTCCAAGCAAGTTACTCACTATCTGGCTCAGATTTTAGCTATACTCATATTTTCCTGGAAAATATTCTATATAATTCAATCTTCTAGATAACTTATGTTTATTCCATTATGCAACAAAACATTTTATATTTTAACTACTTTACAGACATTTTTCTAAAAGACCTTACTTATTATTTCCCTGTATTCTTTAAAATAAGAATTGCAACTTAATTTGACCATTTCTAAAGATTTAGTCATAACATGAACATGAACTGTACTGCATGATGGTACTACTGTGCTTTGATCTTATGTTTTCTCACCTCTGCTTGATGTCACTTACCGATGACAGTGTGTTCTTGATGTTTCTGATGCCCAGGAGAGAACCTAAGAGTGGTCTATACAGGCTCCTAAGCATAAGACTTGGGCTTTGCGATATCTGACTACTCTGAGTTCTTTTTCTCTTCCTCTTTGCCTCCATGTCTGGTTTTTAAATGACTGAAGTTACCATATAAAATTACAGCAAAATAGGCTATTAGCACTGGGAAGCGAGTTTAAAGAGCTCCGGGTATCTGAACATGAAAGCAAAAAACATCTTCCCTTAGAAGGCAGCAATGGCTAATTTGTACAATGAGGTGTCCATTCCTTTTTCCCTAGGAACTGGAATCAACCATGTCAATTACATGACATTCTTCTCTCCACAGATGATCTAAAAGCATACCCTTGACACTGCCTGCTCATTAGATGCAAAGAACAGAAACAAAGACAGAAACAAAAGCAGAGATGTTCAATTACTCATGGGGTTCAAGAGTTATGTGAAAATGATAACATGCTTAGTATTTATTTATATATGACAAATAAATGTAAACGACACTGAATCTGAGTTTATGTTTGTGGTGGGTGCTCAGAAGTAGTCAGAGTATAAAGATACAATTTCTTTCTGGCTACTTAAGAGGCTAACACAACAGGACTTCTGAAAAACCATGGAATTCTTGAACCTGTCAAAAGTATTTATAAAAACCTTAAGGTACATAAATTAGAATTACAGAAAAATCTTGATTTTGTTCTCTCTACATATAAATTGAATGAATCACAAAATCAGTTACCCAACTTTTTTCACTGTGTCAACTAAGCCTTAGTAACACAGACCACAAGTGAAAAAAGAAAGTTTGCCTAAATAAATTGATGACCTACTTTTCTCTAGCAATAAGTTCTTATGATTCAAGTTTTAGACACTATTCTAAGCCAAGCAAATATTAGCTGTTTACATAATAAATAACACAATCATTCTGGCTACAGTAGATTGTCATTGCTCTGTAGTAATTATACCAGGAAACAGGAAAAATGTGAGGTGGTCTTTGAGTAGCTAATAAAAATTCATTTTACTTTCAATTTTCCTAATGAGGATGAAAAGAAACAAAAAAAGACATGTGAAAGACTAGCCCTATTGATCTACTTGGCTTGAATAAATTACAAATTACCACTTCACTTCTGCTAGCTGGCAATGTCAAAAACTACTGATTTATATAAAATAAAGAAGAAAGTAATAATGAAGTATCTCTGCAGAAAAGACAAAAAAGTTATCCATAAAGCTTTTATTCCCCACATATAACTGAAAGCTACCCTGTTAATGTATCTCCAATATCTTGCAGCTAATGATTTACAGTACAGATTACTAAATTGAAACTGTTCAAGATAGCCTTCTGGTGGCAATGTAACCATATATCACTAAGGCAGAACTAGTCCAAATGGCTAAAGGACATATTCTTTATTCTTTTAATCTTGGTATGAAATAAAGGACATATTCTTTATTCTTTTAATCTTGGACCAAGTAAATTATTCCCCTATCTGTAAAATGGGGGCAAGCTGGAACACTGAAAATTTATTATTGGTAAAATGTTTATAATCTTCAGGTAAAAGTTATATAAAAATTAAATACTTGGTTTATACCTTGTTTTAATTCCAAACCTTCAGGTTGTTTGTTCTCTCTCATGGTTGACGTAGAATCTACACAGATGTCTTGTCTGAGGAATAAAAATACATAAAAACAATTTTTAAAACTCCATTCACTCAAACACCACTTACTGCTCAGGCTCCGTGAATTAAGTCAGACACTTGGGAAGAAGCACAGAATTCTTCTGAGTCCCCAGGACACCACTTAGTACATTTTGGAAGCTCAGAAACATGTCTATACAAGTGTCAAAAGAAGCAGCTATAAACCGCTACCAATTTACGTGGTACATGTCTTTGTAAAATTAAGGCGCAAAACTGGAGGAAAATGGGAGGTAACTTTCCTCACTTCCAATACCGTGCAGGATAGCTGGTAGGAGAAATCAAAACTTAAGAGGAATCCAGTAATTTTTCAAGTTCAACTGTTAAATTTAATGGGCACATCGGCATTCAAATTATTTTATATCCATCTAACTTCATACCTTAAATTCTCTGATGTGGGAAATACATATTTTATACATAATATACATATATAATCAAAGTAAATGGATTAAAGTATAAGATCATAAAAAAGTTCTGATTACCATGTTCTCTAACAGAGCTGCAAACTAATTAATGTTCTTTCTTAGAGGGCATTATACCATCTAGATATTAATATTACAAACACTTTTCAGCAAAAGAAATTAGTTGCAAATATTCAAAATGACTGTTTTCTTTATAAACTAACATATGAATTTTCCTACTCACAAAACTTTCTTTTTTTTAATAGTTTATTTATTTTGAGAGAGATGGGGGAGAAAGAAAGAAGGAAGGGCAGGGGTGAGGGGTGGGGAGAATCCCACACAAGCAGGCTTTGTGATGTCAGTGCAGAACTGGACACTGTGATGTCAGTGCAGAACTGGACACGGGGCTCGATCTGTGAGATCACGACAGAGCCAAAATCAAAATTCAACACTCAACCTACTAAGCCACCTTGGTGCCCCTCATGAAACTATTTCTATCCACTTAACAACACATCCTTCAAATAACCAAAGGATAAAGACAGAATCATTTCTTTAAGTTTACAACATTCTTTCCAGTCAACATATTTCGTACTTAATGTGTTTTGCATTAAAAATTTTACTAATGCAAGCACAAAGCGAAATAGAGACTACAAAATTATTTGGATCTGATATTAATTATAATGTATAAAAGATTTGAGATTGATATATATATTTTATACCTCTTTCTGTCTAATATCACCTACTCAGTTTTTATTATTTCACCAGAATGGCTGTCAGATCCCAAGGAAGATATCAGCAAATATCTTTGGTAATCCAGGGACAGATAAAATGCCAATTCACCACATTAAGAGCTTTGTAAGGAAGAAAGTTAAAATGTGCTACCTTGAGCCTTACAGTCAAATTAGATTTTACTTACTGGGAGTATTAATCTATTTATCTAAAGAAATATACTTTCTTTACATAAAATATTTGCTCTTACACAGCCTTGAGTGGGTACCACTCGATTCTTCTTCTAAACACATAACATCTATATGACTTGAGCAAAAACATAATGCATCACCAATGCAATATTATAGCTGAGAATGTATGAGCTATAAAATGAAGAAATCATCAGTCAAACCCAAATTGGACCTATGTTGGAAAAGATAGTTCCAAATGACATATCAGATAAAGGGTTAATATCCAAAATTTATAAGGAACTCACCAAACTCCACACCCAAAAAACAAACAATCCAGTGAAGAAATGGGCAGAAGATATGAACAGACACTTCTCCAAAGAGGACAGCCAGATGGCCAACAGACACATGAAACGATGCTCAGCATCCCTCCTCATCAGGGAAATACAAATCAAAACCACACTGAGATACCACCTCACACCAGTCAGAGTGGCTAAAATGAGCAAATCAGAGGACTCTAGATGCTGGCGAGGATGTGGAGAAACGGGCACCCTCCTACACTGTTGGTGGGAATGTAAACTGGTACAGCCCCTCTGGAAAACAGTGTGGAGGTTCCTCAGGAAACTAACAATAGAACTCCCCTAGGACCCAGCAATAGCACTGCTAGGAATTTACCCAAGGGATACAGAAATGCTGATGCATAGGAGCACATGTACCCCAATGTTCATAGCAGCACTCTCCACAATAGCTAAAACATGGAAAGAGCCTAAGTGTCCATCAACGGATGAATGGATCAAGAAGATGTGGTTTATCTATACCATGGAATACTACATGGCAATGAGAAACAATGAAATCTGGCCATGTGTAGCAACATGGATGGACCTTGAGGGTGTTATGCTGAGCGAAATAAGTCAGGCAGAGAAGGACAAATACCGTATGTTTGCACGTATAGGGGGATTAGGAGGAACTTAACAGAGGACCGTGCAGGAGAAGAATGGGGGAAATAGTGGGGGAGAGGAGGAGAGGCAAACAATGAAAGACTCTTGAATACTGAGAACTGAGGACTGATGGGTGTGGGNTATTTGTAAAAAATAAATAAATAAATAAAAGCTAAAACGCGGTGCCTGGGTGGCTCAGTTGGTTAAGCAGCCAACTTTGGTTCAGGTCATGATCTCACAATTGTGGGTTCAAGCCCTGCGTTGGGCTCTGTGCTGACAGCTCAGAGCCTAAAGCCCACTTTGGATTCTGTGTCCCGCCCCCCCCC
>NW_027530362.1:329108-358972 GCF_008692635.1 Crocuta crocuta
CTCATGCTCCGTCTCTGTCTCTCAAAAAATAAATAAATGTAAATAAATAAATAAATACTAAAAAAAAATGGACCTATGTTATGTTCTATTAAAAGTGGGTGGGGAGTTAAATGTCAATGTTATACAAGGAAAAAAAAAGTTGTGGAAATATTCCAGGTTAAAGGAGGCTAAAGAGCCATGACAACTAAGTGTTGTAATTCACTGGAGACTGCTGAATTGGAGGGCAAAAACACTGTAAAGGACATTACTGAGTCAAATGACAATCTGAAATACTGATGGTATATTGAATAAAAGTACTGTATCAATGCTAAATTTACTGAAGTTGGCACTGTATTGTGGTTATGTACAGACTATTGATATCCTTATGAAAATCACAATGTAATATTTAGGGGTAAAATGTCATAATGTATGTAACTTAGAGCCTCAAATGTTTTAGAACAGACACACACCTACGTAAGGAAAGGATGTAAATGATATAAAATGTTAAAAACAGGGAAATCTAAGTAAAAGATATATGGATGCTTCTTGTACTATTCTTATTCTTATAACATTTTAATAATTGTAAAGTAACTGTCAAATAAAAATTGAGTAATGCTGCAGTAAAATGCATTAGTCAATGCATTATTTTATTTTCTCTGTGAAAGTCCCTTGGTTCTCCTTCAAATAAAACTGGACACCTCTATAAAGATTACCTGCTGCCATAAAGAACTGCTTTAGTCCCCAAAGTGAACTTTTATAACATTCCGTTTTATCTTAAGTCAGGCTTGAACATGCTATTGAAGAAAGTCACCAAACAGAATTTCAGAAAGTAGATGCAGTACAAGTATACCACCTTGTGGCTGAAAAATGAAATGCAATATGCTTTTACCTCAGTAGTTTCTGAAGTTGAAAAATAGTCCAGAAAATAGCTTGGAATTTTAAAATATATACTAGCTCATTTTTCCAAGATAAAGGCTTTGCAACTAAAATTATCATACACATTCAGAGTTCTCCAATACAATCTAAAGATCCTTACCAAAGAGCATGGAAGGCAAGATACACACAAAAAAAGAATTATTTATGACGTCTTTTTATTTCTAGTTTTATGAAAATAAAAAATGTCTACTCCCAGATAAATACTAAGTGTCAAAGTTAGGAAAACTGAAGTAATTACAATTTATATTTAAATGACTTTAAATATTTCTGTCACACCCTTTAGATAAGGATTTTATAACAACAGGAGAGAAAGAGAAGGCGAGAGAACAAAGGGGGGTTGTGGGGGGGTGGAGGGGGACACACTGCTAAATCCAGTTTGCGTTAAGAATCTTGGGATGACTTTTGTATTCCTTTTCATTAGGGGGGAAAAAAAGCCTATTTTTATTTTTCTAATTCCCTTCTCACATCTGCAGTGCTCCTCCTTAAAGCAGCTTAATTTACAATCCTGGCTTTGAAATATGAGAGCCTTAATACTCATCTCTGGGGTTTAAGTCCTCAAACCAACATCAGTCCAACTTACTTTCTTTTACCTCAAATACAATTCCACTCTTGACCCTTTCTTTTTTACAACAAAATAGAAAATAAACTATTGGGAATGCATCAAAATAAAAGATTTCTGCACAGCAAAGGAAACAATCAACAAGACTAAAAGGCAACCTATGGAATAAGAGAAGATATTTGCAACTGACATCCAATAAAAGGTTATATTCAAATATTCAAAACATACAAAGAACTTTTAAAACTAAACACTTAATGGATTTGTTTTAAGTCAGAGTAATACACTGGGGAGATCTGTGGAACTTGAGAACAACTACACGGGTGAATTACTAAAAGTTTAAAATGTACTTTTAAAGAGAAAGAGTCTTTAAATTCTATCCAAATAAAAAATACACAGGGGGTGCCTGGGTGGGTCAGTCGGTTAAACGTCCCACTCTTGATTTCGGCTCAAGTCCTGATCTCGCGGTTCATGGGTTCAAGCCCCAGGATGGGCTGTGCACTGACAGCATGGAGCCTGCTTGGGATATTGTCTCTCTCTCTCTCTGTGTCTCTGTCTCTATCTCTCAATTTCTCTCTCCCTCCCTCCCTCTGTCTCTCTCTCCTTCCTTCCCTCCCTCCCTCTCCCACCCATGCTCTCCCTCTCTCAAAATGAAATAAATATTTTTTTAAAAATACAAAAGAAAGACACCTCAAGGGTAAAGAAACCAGACCAACAAGCCAGTGTCTCCCAATTCTGGCAAAAGTAAGCTCCCCAATTTGCAAAAGTATGCAAACTGGCATAACAAAAGGTGTAACTGGATTTTGCCCAGACTTCAGGGAACAGGAAAAGAGGCTAAAAGAAGCCAGCCTATCGGCCTATCATTCTTGAGCTTCCTACTATTAAAAATAAGAAACAGGCACAGAAACTAGAGTAGCAAAAACAACTTTGAAAAAGAACAAAGTTGAAGGATGCACATTATCAAATTTCAAGACTACAAAACTACAGCAATGAAGATACTATGATATTGGAAAAAAGATGAACATCTGTACTGATGAAACAAAAGAGAGCCCAGAAATAAACCCACATATACATGGTTGACTAATTTTCAACGAAAGTGCAAAGGCAATTCAGTGGAACTGAATGAACGGTGCAGGCACAACTGGATATCCATACGGACATAATTTTTTTTCTTTTTTGATTTTTTTAGCATTTACTCTTTGAGAGACAGAGCATGAGCAGGGGAGGGGCAGAGAGAGAGAGGGAATAACAGAATCCAAAGCAGGGTCCAGTCTCTGAGCTGTCAGCACAGAACCCAATGTGGGGCTCGAGCTCACAAGCAGTGAGATCATGACCTGAGCTGAAGTTGGATGCTTTAGGGGCACCTGGGTGGCTCAGTCAGTTAAGCGTCCGACTTCGGCTCAGGTCATGATCTCATGGTTCATGGGTTCTGGCCTCACGTCGGGCTCTGTGCGGACAACTAACTTAGAGTCTGGAGTCTGCTTCTGATTCTCTGTCTCCCTCTCTCTCTCTGACCCTCCCCTGCTCACGCTGTATCTCTCTCAGAAATAAATAAAACATTAAAAAAAAAAATGAAGTCAGATGCTTTACCAACTTGAGACACCCAGGCACCCCCAGATACAATTTTCAATAAGTATCTTGTACCATATACAAATACTAACTCAAAATGATCACAAACCTAAAGAATGTAAACCTATAAAACCTCTAGAAGAAGATGCAGGAAAAAAATCCTTTGTAACCTTGGGTTAAGCAAAAAAAAGGTTTCACCAAAAACATGGTCTTATATATAAAATAGTTGATAAACTGGATTTCCCGCAAATTAAAAAAAATCTGCTGTTCTAAGGAGATGGTGAAAGAAGAGAAGACAAGCGAGACTGGAAGAAAATATTTTCAAGCCACATATCTGATAAATGTATTCAGAGTATATAAAGAACTCTCAAGGGGCACGTGGTTGGCTCTTTAAGCTGAGAGGCAAACTCTTAATTTCAGCTCAGGTCATGAATCCAGTGTCCTAGGACTGAGCCCCGTATCGGGCTCCATGCTGAGCATGGAGCTTGCTTAAGATAATCTTTCGCTCACCCCTTCACCCCTCTCCCCTGCTCCCACTCTCTCTCTCAAAAAACAAACAAAAAACTCTTAAATCACAGTAAAAAAATAAAGAACTCAATGTAAAAAACTGGTTAAAAAATTAATGATCACTTGATCAAGGAAGATATACAGATGCAAATAAACAGTAATAGCTATGTTCAATGTCATTTGTTATTAAGGAAATGCAGATTTGGAACCACAATGCCATACTACTACACATAAATTAAAATGGCTAAAATCAAAACAGCAGACAAATGGAACTCTCATACACAATATCAGCAAGAATGCAGACATGCCCTAGCAACCCCCACTCCTAGGTACTTGACCAAAGACAATGAAAAATTGCTATGTTCATACGAAAATCTGCATGTGAACACTTACAATGGCTTTATTTGAAATCATCATAAACTGTAAACAACTCAAATGTCACTTTATTAATATTCTATTGTTGTCATAACAAATTACCACAAACTTGATAGTTTAAAACAACATATATGCATCATGTTACAGTTCTGTAGGTCCTAAATCTGGTATGGGTCTCACTGGACTAAAATCAAGAGTGTCCACATGCTGCATTCCTTTCTGGATGCTCTAGGGGAGAATTCATTTTATGCACCTTTGGACTGCTGGCAGAATTCAGTTCACAGATATTGTACCAAAGTCCCTGCCTCCTTGCTGGGTGCAAGCTGAGGATCATGTCCAGATTCTAGTGAAGTCTCGTGTTAGATGTCTCTGACCACTTCTGTCTTCCTCTTCAACTTTTAGGAACTCATAGAATTAAGTTAGGATATCCTGGATAATTCAGGATAGTCTTTCCATCTCAAAGTCCTTAACCTAAATCAAATCTGCAAAGTCCCTTGTGTCAAATAAAGTAACATATCCTCAGGTTCTGAAGATCAGAATACAAACATCTTTGGAGAGTCACTATTTTGGCTTACAAGATTACCTCAAATGGGAGTAGATTAAAAAACTATAGTTAGCCCACACAGTAAAACAATAACTACTTAGCAATAAAAAGGAAGAACTATTGACATACACAACACAAATCAATTTCAAATGCATTATGCTAAGTGAAAGAAGCCAGACTCAAAAGGCAATATAGTGTATTATTCCATCCATATGACACTCTAGAAAAAGAAAAGGTATGGGGATAGAAATCAGATCAGTGGTTTTCAGAGGTTGAGGGTGAAGGGAGTGGACTACAAAGAAGCCTGGAGGAGATTTTTAGTGTGACAGAACTATTCTATATTGTGATTATGGTGGTAGATAAATTACCATCCATTTGTCCAAATTTACAGAACTGTATAGCAAAAAGGTGAATTGTACTGTATCTAAATTATACCTTAAACTTTTTAAAATTGAAATACCACAAAAGTCTTAGAGCCGGCTCCAAAAAATTAGATCATATAGTAGTAAACTGTTACCTTCAAAAAATAAGAAATGAGGCAAAACAATCTTAATTTTTCTCAAAGGGCCTTTCCACAAAGCAAATAAATCCATAGCTCTATGTCCCTCAGCAACCTCCCTCAGCAAAAGATGGCAAAATTTAAATCTTTCCTCCATTTCCTCTCCCCAAATATTACGCAAAGAATCAGAGTAAACTCCAGGTTTCCTCTGATCCATGATTCTTTAAGGAATCATAGTATAACTGCCCCCACAACTCTGTTTCTGTGAAGAGGCAATTCCCTAAATATGGGGCTATATTCTATATAAAAGTTACAAAAGGAAATCAAAGAGGTTTTTCTTTTTGTTTTATCCCAATATTCCTGTTTTCAAGGAATTAGCATGAGATCACTTTGTAAGTGCATTTAAAGGGACAAACTTGTGGGGGCACCTGGGTGGCTCAGTCAGTTAAAAGTCCAATTTCAACTCAGGTCTCCATCTCATCACTCCTGAGTTCGAGCCCCGCCTCACGCTCTGTACTGACAGCCCAGAGCCTGGAGCCTGCTTCAGATTCTGTCTTCATCTCTCTGACTCACCCCTGCTCGTGCACGTCTCTCAAATATAAACATTTTAAAATATTTAGGAAAAAAAATAAAAGTACAAACTTGTAAGATGTGTAAATTTTGTAAACTTTGTAGAGTCTTAAGAATTAGGTCACAATGCCATCAATACTTAGTAATACTTTCTGTGAAGATTTCATGAAAAACGTATCCTTTCATTTCTGATAAACTTACCCTATTATGTAGAATAGTCTACACTTAAGTATTATAGCCTAACAGCAATTTATAAAGGATATGAGAACATAAGTGGGATACAGATAACCAATTTATTACCATTTACAAGCCTGAAAACACAGTCCTTTATAATTCATATATGTCTAAGACAATTGAGCTTATAAAGAGTAACCTCAACATAACAAATTGATCGCATTTATGAGAAAAATCCTTTTATGCTTGAAAATATATATACAGTAGTTTATCTTAAACTTTTTTTTGCAACAATTGAAAATTTTAGACACTTATAAGCAACAAATAGTTTTTTTAAAAGCAACAGTAAAAAATAATCACTAAAAATCACAATGAATTATTTCATGTTCATCAGGCTTTCATTAAAACAAAATATGTGGGGAAAATCCCCAATATTCAGCAGCGTAAAGTGGAATTTTAGGAACAGTTATTATTCCAGATTCAGAGTAAAAATCCCAAAGGAAATACAGCAATGTGTTTTTATCAATGCTTACCATGTGGCAGGTACTATTCTAAGCACCTTAACAATCTTTTTCTCACTTAATCACCATCAAAATCCTACAGGTGAGGTGCCGATATTACCCCTATTCTCCAGATTTAAGTAACATGCCAAACATCAGAGAGACAGCAAGCTGTGGAGTTATGCTGGCAGGCATTATTAAATTTAAATTAAATTTAAAATGCAAACAGTTTTATTCTAGAACCTTGACTCTTTGCATTTATTTAGACATGCTACTACCTACAGAAATACTTCTCTAAATAGTAATACCTAAAAAATTACAAGTAGCCATAGCCATATATATATATTCATACAGCTAATATATATCTCAAAGCATAAAGTCAATTTTCACTCTTAATCTCTAGGCTCCAGAGAAAAATACTTCTTTCTTATTGGGTAAACTTAAGCTTTTAAAGCATCAAGATGGAATTATTATTTTAAAAGTTGAAAATTTCAATGAAAAGACACATGAGCAGACAACAAAAGACTCATAATCTGCAAGAAAGGGCCTGAGATGGATGGGAATGAAAAGTCAGGAAACATTTCTAACTGTATGACTTTTTGTACTATTTCGTACTGTCTGAATTATTTTCCCCACTGAGGCATTTTATTTGCACATATGTACTACACGATCAGAAGAAAGAATCCCAGGATTGTCCCTCTGGTGTGTTTTCACATTGCTTCCTCATGGTCTATGATGCCAGCTGAGGTTGTCAGTACAATGAAAGCAAACTGGTGGGATGGGAACAAACTTTTCTGCCATTTTTCTAGATCTCTGAGTCATGTATCAAATCTGGGGCTGAACCTGCTCGTGAGGTTCAAACAATTTCCCCGGCTCTGTCATCAATGATTTCAAATTCACCAATGGAACCATGCTTCATCATCACAGTTGGAAAACGGACCATGACTTTGGAGCACAGCCTAGTAAGAACCTAGAACATGGTGTCTGCCTCACTTTTTGGCACTGTTTATTGTTTAGTTTAGTTCTTTGGCATTGTCAATGCTCTTGAGAGCATGTGCCAAGGCACTCATGTACACCATTATGGCAGCACAGAAAGATGGTACTATTTGTATTTTTTAAACCATGCCATGTATTTGGCTATTCACTTAAAAAAATTAATGGAAGTACAGGTTCACACAAGTTTGTAACAGAAAACAAAGGAGGGATTGAAAGGAAATTAAAGAAATAAATATACAGAACAAATTTACTGATTAAGAACAGTCTAATCAAGAATTGTGAAAACAATATTCTAAGATAATTCTTGATGGTTATAAAGAGAAATATGCCAAAATTAAAATTAAAAGAGTACCTCGGAGCCCTACCTTAAAACTTAAACCAAAATAAATTTCAAATGAATCAAAGATTTAAACATTTAAAAAATCCAAAAAGTACTGAAAGAAAATATGAAAAATACTTTTTATAATTTCAGAATAGAGAAGGCCTTTTCTAAATATAAAACTCAGAAAACAGAATAACAAAATTAGACTACATAAACATGAAAGTCATGCATGAAAAAAAAACGTAAAAGCCTTAAAAGTATTTTTTAAAAGAGCAACAAGCAAAAAATAATTGCAACCCAATAATATATTTTAAAAGATATGATCTTTTATATTTATATCAATATATTAAAAAGACCAAAGTCCATGGGGCGCTTGGGTGGCTTAGTCGGTTAAGCGTCCGACTTTCGCTTAGGTCATGATCTCGCGGTNGACCAAAGTCCTCCAACTACAAACAAAGGATAAATAAATGACAGAGTTCACAGAAAGCGCCAATAGCTCTATGATAAACTGAAAAGTGGTTACTTTTGTTCACAATAAGAGAATACAAATTAAAATTCCAGGAGATACTAGCTTTTTTTAATTTTTATTTTTGAGAGAGAGAGAGAAAGAGAGCATGTGTGTGTGGGGGGGGGGGAGGGGGCAGAGAAAGAGGAGTAAAGAGAATCCCAAGCAGGTTATGTACTGACAACAGCGAGACCGACATGGGGCTTGAACTCAAGAACCATGAGATCATGACCCGAGCCAAAGTCACACTCAACCAACTGAGCCACCCAGTTTTACACATACACTCCACATGTAGAGGTACAAATCAGTTTAACCTCTATAAGTCAATTATGGCAAAACCTTTTAAAATTTCAAATATGCAAACATCTGACTCAACAATTAACTTCTAGATATTTATGATATACACAAACACAAATGAACAAGATTACTTATATATGAAAATATTTATATCATTTTTAGTAACAGAAGAGTAAACAACTTACACGTCCATCAACAGACTGTTAAATTTTTGCTACATCCAACAAAAGAGTAGTATACAGGTATATGCAGGAAGCCTTATCCGTACTAGGTAGAACAAAACCCAAGGAAAGACATAATACTGTATGGAAAAAAATTAAGTGGAAAAGGTATGGAATAGTTTGCACAATATGCTGTCATTATGTGTGAAAGGAAAAAATACATACACACATATATTTGTCAACTATGGAATATCTCTGGGAGGATGCATGAGAACCTGGCTTACTGTGGTTTCCTACAGGAAGGGAAATGGGGAAAAGGAAAAAGAGATTTATTTTCACTATATGTTTTAAAAACTTTTGTACTACATGCATGCATTAACCATTCAAATAAATAAGCTCTTAAATAACAGACACTAGATACATGGTTATATGGGAAAATGTCCTTATTTTCTGGCAATTCACACAAATACTCAGAATTACTATAATTCACTTTATAAATAACTTCAAGAAAAAAGATGAAGCAGAAATGGAAAACTGAAATTGCTATAATCACTAATTCTAGCCAATAAGAATATGGGAGTGTCATTATACTATTATACTCTGTATTTTTCTTTACCTTTGACACTTTTCATAATAAAAGTAAACAAAAACAAAAACAAACCTAATACAATGAAATTCCTTTTTCTAACTCAGACAAGTAATGTTATTTGTCTGGAAAAAATCTTGTATTAACATAGGGAAACACCTTTAAAAGTTATATATAATTTAAGCAGTTTCGGTTAACATAAAACAGAAATGTCACCTTGCTTCACCATCTTTGGATCTCAGGCCACAGCCTTATATTTATTGTGAATTCATGGAAAACAGGTCAGTTTCATCCTAGTCACATAAACTACTTCTACTTTTGGCTTAAATTGTAAAAATCTGACTGCAAAAAAATGTTAGTCATATTATATTTATTCAATATTCCCCAAACTTTTATTGTTATCCCATAGCTAACTGACTTTTTTAATAACTCCACTGAGTTCTTCAAAGCAATCAATTTAATCAACTATTCTTTTCATATTGATTATTTCCTCTGTTTATATGTTTAACTAAATTAGGCAACTACAGTAAACTGAACTGGAAACAAACATGAATGATTCTTGGTAAGCAAATACTTCAAATGGTGTATAAAGTTTACACCTATATTAGAGAAGTTCATATGTATATTAGAGATATTAGAGAATAGTCATTAACAACCAGATTAGCACACCATGAACATCAGTGAATTTACTCTTCAAATGAACTAGAAAGGGCAATTAATATAAAGAGAATCAGTTAAGTGATTCAAAAGAACTTAACTTTTTAAAATAGTGATAAGGAAATAGCAGAAAAAAGAAAAATACCTTCCAACATTTAAACAAGTCCTCGAGCAACAAGATGAGACAGTAAACTGACAGACAATAAAAATGACAATAGATACAATTTTAAAGTTAGGTTTCTGGGGGTGCCTGGGGGGCTCATTCAGTTGGGCGTCCTATTTCAGGTCAGGGCATGATCTCATCGTTGGTGAGTTCAAGCCCCATGTTGGGCTCTGTGCTGACAGCTCAGAGCCTGGAGCCTACTTTGGATTCTGTGTCTCCCTTTCTCTCTATCCCTCCCGTGCTCATGCTCTTTCTCTCTCCCTTTCAAAAATAAACATTAAAAAAAAATTTTTTTTTAAATTAGGTTTCTAATTTAACAAAGAATACTTGTTGTTTTGTGAAAAGAGAAGTTACAAAACGACAAAACAATGCTTCCCAAGTCCCTCAAAGTTCTTCATGGGGAAATGAAGTTGCAATTCAAATGAAAATCACATCTGAGACCTGTGAGAAGCTCACTTCCTCCCATTCTAAAGAGTGTTCCAGAGATTCTAGAGAAGTGCCAATCTACTTAACATTTAAAAATAACTGGGTTAACAGCAACTGCACTACTAGGAATTTATCCAAAAGATACAGGAGTGCTGATTTAAAGGGGTACATGTACCCCCATGTTTATAGCAGCACTAGCAACAATAGCCAGATTATGCAAAGAGCCCGATGTCCATCAAATGATGAGTGGATTAAGTAGATGTGGAATACACACACAATGGAATACTACTTGGCAATGAAAAAAATGTGATCTTGCTAGCTGCAACAACATGGATGGAACTGGAGGGTACTGTGCTAAGCAAAATAAGTCAGTCACAGAAAGAAAGATATCATCACATGATTTCACTAATACATGGAATTTGAGAAACTTAACAGATAATCATAGGGGAGGGGAAGGGAAGGAAAAATAAGATAAAAACAGAGAGGGCGACAAACCATTAGATATTCTTAAATACAGAGAACTGAGTGTTGGGGGCGGTGGGGGGTGGGTAATGGGTGATGGGCATTAAGGAGGGCACTTGTTGAGATGGGCACTGGGTGTTATATGTAAGTGATGAATCACTGGATTCTACTCTTGGTGTCAAGACTACACTATGTTTTATGTAACTTGAAAAAAAAACAATCATAAAAGAGGTAATTGGGTCAATATCTGTCAGTTATCAAGTTGGAAGAAATTGGGAGGAGGGGCTTTAAAACAATATGGAAGGGGACAAATGGGTTAGATAGGTATGAAAAGGTTCGTTGTACAATAAAATTTTCCACAACGGAGTTAAACAAACACACAAGTAAGTAATTGGTACACAGCACAAATGGGTTATGTGAGTCAGATGAACCACGGGTCATTTACTGAAGTGCATCATTCCCGAAAAGCTCTAGTCTTGGTTCTACTTGAGACCTATTTTTTTATTCACTGATTAAAATGCTTACTTATGTATTACTCTGCTCATTGATCCAGTGCTCCAGAGCACTGTAAATTTCACTCAAATACTTTAACTTTTTTTTTTTTTTGAAATGTTTATTTTGAGAGAGAAAGCAGAGGAAGGGTAGAAAGAAAATCCCAAGCAGGCTCCACTGTTGGGCACAGAACCCAATGCAGAGCTCAATCCCACAATAGCAAGAACCAAGCCAGTATCAAGAGTGAGGTGCTTAACTGACTGAGCCACCCAGGTGCCCCCAAATACTTTATTCTACTGAAGTTTAGTAATAGTAGTCTATGGAGGACTCTTTTATTCCCAACAAGTTCAGTTTTACTGACATTTATTGAAAACTTCGCATTTGGCTGACACTATTGCCTGTTTGATGAGCTGAACCCACTGGATAGCTCCAATTCATCAAAAAGGACATGGATGTTTTTCCCTTATTAAAAACTAAAGGTGGTAAGCAATAAGGGAAACAAAGGCAAGAGAAATGTAGTTTAAATTTCCTACAGCCTGCAGCCCACTGATAGACACCTGAAACATGAACAACATGAGCTTCTTCAATGAACTCATGGCTGCCTTCGTGCCTTCATGTTTACATTTTATTAAAGACTAAAGGTAACCTTATCTTAACAGCAGCTAGCCCCTCAAGGTCCTGAAAGTCTTGCTTCCAAATTCTTTAGAAACTTACTTTATCTCTATCCCCCTTCCCTCCACAAACTTTAAGGTATATCTTCAGTCATTCACAATCCCAGAAGAGTTCCAGTCCCCATGCTATAATAAAATCACCATTTTGCAGCAAAAATGTCTCAGGAATTCTTCCTTAGCCATTTGCTCATGAATCCCACTTCAAATTTTCTCAATAGTAGCTGTGTTAGGATAGCTCAATAGGAAAACTAAAGCAGCTGCTAATCCCTAACAGCATCAAAGTTCTATCACATATCGTTGCCAAGGTTCATTAACAGAAGAGTGGTAATACAACACAGTTCTGGCTGTTGCTCTCAATAAGACAACTGACCAAGCCGGAGGAATAGCTCAGTACTTTCAGGAATAACCATCTTAATGCAAAGTAGTCATTTAACTCACCTACCTCTAAACACTATACTCTTCTTGCATTCTATCTTCACTAAAGTGCCTAACCCTCAAGTAACCATTAACAGCAGCAAACAGTAAGCTACTCCTATTCTAAAGGGTGGAATAACTTATAAAATATTTAAGAAATATAATTATTACAATGGACTAAAATCTAATATATTATAAATAGTAACTAGTAGTAGATGACACCAACTTGATCTTTTCAACTACTTGTATTTATAATACCCATGTATTCCATTTTTTAAAGTTTATATTTTTAAGGGGGAAGGGGGCAAGATAGAGGGAGAGAGAGAAGCCCAAGCAGGTTCCACGCTATCAGCACAGAATCCAATGTGGGGGCTCAAACCCACAAACTGTGAGACCATGACCCGAGCTGAAATCAAGAGTCACACACTTAACTGACTGAGCCACTCAGGGGACCCCTCCAACCATGTATTCCATTTTAAATAAATATATTCACATCTGAGATGTGCAAAACAGATGATTATATGGAGATTTAAAATACTTCCTGCCAAAAATTATTCACTTTGTAAAAACGATTTCCTGTTCACTATTCTCTAGTTTAAATATTCTAGTGAACATAAAATGGTGCAATTTTTATGTGTTACCTAAAACTTGTAATGCCTATTTAGGAATCTATTTTTTTTTTTTTTAAGTTAATTACCCAAAATGGGAATCCAGTAATAGCTAATTTAGAGTATGCCCGTCCTCTGCCAAGAAAGCAGCAGTGACCAGGAACAATATTTCCATAACACTCATAGAAATGACTTTGCGGTATACTTTATTTTCAGAAGTTGGATTTTTTAATTTATCTTCTAGAAGTATGATATTATCTCAATAATATTTATTATCTGTAGGGGAACATAGTTCATTTCCACCAAATCTTCCCCCAATACCACTCATTAAAAACACATTAATCTAAAACTCATGAAGGGGCGCCTGGGTGGCTTAGTCGGTTAAGCGTCCGACTTTCGCTTAGGTCATGATCTTGCGGTTTGTGGGTTCGAGCCCCACGTCGGGCTCTGTGCTGATTGCCAGCTCAGAGCCTGGAGCCTGTTTCGGTCTGTGACTCCCTCTCTCTCTGACCCTCCCCTGCTCACGCTGTCTCTCTCTCTCTCCTAGAAATAAATAAAAACAAAACAAAACAAAACAAAACAAAAAAACCTCATGAAAAGTTATTTAAGAGCAATTCTAAAACATTGCTAAGATCTCCCTAAGGTGTTTGTATTTTTATTCTTTATATATAAAACTTCAATCCTGATTATTTTATTGCACTATTCAAGATTTAAATACCAATATAAACATATCATCATAGAGCAAAATCATCTTCCATCATAGGCCAAACTAGTACCTATCCTCATTTTTAGTGCTATTTTCACTATAAAACTTCTTTTCCAGAACATTCCAAATGAAGACAGCACCCTGATTCTGGATCTATTACTTTATTTACTTAAAATTATTGTTCTTGTTAAGTGACTGCCATAATTTGTAATCTTTTCAAATCTTGTCACAATACCTACCAGTTCTAAAACATTGCAAAACTAGAGATGCTGAGGTTTTTGGAGTGTTAATATAAAATTGCTCATTTGCTTACCTAAGGTGAACTAAAGTGAAAACCCCATCCTCACCCTTTTGAAAATGAAGAGTTAGAAACTATAGAAGTTTTATCTTTATAGTTCCTAAATCTCATTTCTATAAAAATTGTTACAAGTTAACACTCATTAATTTCAAGTTTCAAAGTAGCACACTGTCAAAAATTCCTCTTAACTACTGCTTCTGCCTTCTTGTTATTTTTAGTAGTTAGAAAAAGATTAATTTGCATAGGGCACATTAAATACCATATACATACACACACACACACACATACCTTATATTGAAAATTGTAACTTTATAGCTTCTTAGACAATTCTAGGAAGCTTCCAATAAAAACTGTAATAAAAGCACATAGGCTGCCCATTAATATAAAATACCAAATTTTCATATATTTTAGTAACAGATTACTTTAGCTGGACAGACTTGAAATTATTTTTATTCATTAAAATTAGGATAAAAAGGTAGAAAAGGTACATGTCTCAGTTGATAAGGCACTGACAAACACATAATTTGCTCCAATGCCAACCTTTTGGCCCTCCTATATTTTTCTTCAATCAGAGTTTTATTTTATAGATATTTTGTACAGTAAGCATTCAGGCAAATGAAGCACTATGTAGCACACTGAAATACATACATACCAGACAAAAATGGCTACACTCAGCTACAAATAATTTTTTGCCCTCCTAGGAAAAGTTGTTAGATCTGATTTTTCAAACATCCCTAAAGTACAGATTTTTGGTGTGATATCACTTGATTTTTAAATGCTAGAAACCATTTGAAATTTTACATGTTTAAATCAAACAAAACCTCCCTATGGCTCTAGGTAACCAATCTGTAATTCTGGCTTCTATCTACATTTTAATCAAGTACCTTGCATTAGTTTTCTATTGGCACTGTAACAAAGTGCCACCAATTTAGTTTACGACAACATGAGCTTATTCTGTTGTTGACTACTCTTACAGAAGTCAAAAATCCCAAAGGAGTCTTGGCACAGGAGAATCGAGGTAGTGATGCTTCCTTCTGAGATCCCAAGGAAGAATCTATTTCTCTGTCTTTTCCAGTTTCTAAGAAGCTGCCCTACACTCCTTAGCTTGTGACTCCTTTCCAAGCACATCACTGGAACTTGTTTCTGTCATCCCATCTCTTTTGGATGCCATTCACCTTCTTACTACCCTCATACGGATTCTTGTGATCACACTTATCCCAAATGGTTAATACAAGATCTTAAGATTCCTAATTTAATTACGGCAGCAAAGTTCCTTTCTGCATGTAAATTAACATATTTCATATGTTCTGGAGATTAGAACATAGACCTCTCTGGAGAGAAGTCATTATTCTGTCTACCATACTTGTGTTCTGGGAGTTTTTTGGTAAATTCTTGAGATGTTTCTAGATAGACGGTTTTGTGCCACCGTCTAAAGGTTTGTGTCACCCACAAAGTTCATATATCAAAATCTTCATCCTCAAAAGCTAATGGAGGACCATGAGGGAGAAGAAGGGGAAAAATAGTGGGGGAGAGGGAGGGAGGCAAACCATGAGAGACTCTTGAATGCTGAGAACAAACTGAGGGCTGATGGGAGTGGGGGAGAGGGGAAGGGGGATGATGGCCCTGGGGAAGGTCACTTGTTGGGATGAGCACTGGGTGTTATATGTAAACCAACTTGACAATAAACTATTTAAAAAAAATGAATACAATTTAAAAAATCTAAAAAAGAAAAAACATCCTCAAAACTGATGGTGTTAGTAGGTGGGACCTTTTAGAGGTGGTTAGGTCATGAGACTAGAGATCTTCTGAATGGGATTATATATCTCTCCTTTTCATAGTACTCTTCATGCTCAAACTCATGTCCCCAGATCAAGAGTTGCACGCTCTACCAACTGAGTCGGCCAGGCACAGATTCTATCTCTTATAAAACATTTTCCACAGATCTCACAGCTCTTTCCACCACGTGAGAATATAAGAAGTCTGGAATCTGGCTGGAAGAGCCCTCACCTGATCATACTGGCACCCTGATATCAGACTTCCAGCCTATAGAACTAAAAAAATACATTTTTGCTGTTCATAAACTATCCAGTCTGTGGTATTTTGTTATAGCTGTCCCAACAGATAAAACACATTAAGCCCTGTGCAAATAGGGAGTTTTACTTTTTCATTCTAATCTACATGACTTTTCTTTTTTTTGCTTTACTGAGTGTGTTGGGACTTCCAGTACATTGCTGAATAGGAGTAATGAGAGTAGGTATTTTTGTTTGATCCTATCTTACAAAGAAACCAAGCAGATTTTCAAAATTAAGTATGCCATTATCTGTATGCATTTGTTTTTAAGTTTACTTCATTGGGGTTTTTTCCCTAACTTCTTGAATTGAATACTCAGTTCACTTATTTTATTTGGGGATTAGTTATCTATATTTAAGGCAAATTTTCCCTCTGAGTACTACTTTTAATGTATCCCATAGAACTGGTTAGTTTTGTAATTTCTCTTTAACCTAAAAGCTGTTGAGTTTTAAAATATATAGGTAGTGAGGGGCGCCTGGGTGGCTTAGTCGGTTAAGCGTCCGACTTTCGTTTAGGTCATGATCTCGCAGTTCGTGGGTTCGAGCCCCAGGTCAGGCTCTGTGCTGACTGCCAGCTCAGAGCCTGGAGCCTGTTTCAGAGTCTGTGACTCCCTCTCTCTCTGACCCTCCCCTGCTCATGCTGTCTCTCTCTCTCCTAGAAATAAATAAAACGTTAAAAAAATTAAAAAAAAAAATATAGGTAGTGAGTTTCCACAGCCTTTCTGTTCATTTTAGTTTATTGCTCTAAAATCAGGACAGTAGTTCTTTGAAAACTTTATTGACCTTTTATGACTAAACTTATTAACATTTTTTTGTGAATAGTCTACAGGAGATATGTTCTGTTTTCAGAATACAGAATATGGTCTGTATCAATTAATTCATTTAGGTGTTTAAAATCTTGTTTTATTTTTCATTCAGTTGATTTATCATTAGATAGATGAAAAAGATAAAGTCAAGTTCCTATTACTCATGCACTTCTGGTTTCACATCATGATTCCTATAGTTTTTGCCTCATAAAACCTATACAAAGCTTTTTATTATTATTGATTTCACATTATTATAAACTGCCCTTAATTGTCTTGCATAAATCTTTTTGCCCTGAATTCAGCCTTCACCACTATTAGGATGGTTATATCTTGATTCCAGGTATTTCTCCCCAATCTTTTGTTTGGTTACTGACTTTATTTATGGCATAACTTAACTCCCAAACTTAAAAAAAAAATCTCACACAAATGCATCTTTTTTTAATGTACCTAAATTTTGGTATCTTTACCCAAACATATCTGGGGTTTTTGTCTTATTTAAGAACTTCACCCACTACCATCACAGATTACATGATTAAGAAAGTTATGCTTTCTATTTTCTCAGATGATTTTTGTCTTTAATAAAATGTTAGAATCTTCCTAAGATTCCTGTAAAATGTATTTGAAAGTACATCATAGTTTTTATAATTTGTAGGAAGAGAATTTTTTTAGTTCCCTGTGACAGCACATAAATGCCTGATAGCTGGTAAAACATTATTTCTGGGTGTTCGTGAGGATGCTTCCTGAAGAGATTAGCATTTGAACTGGTGAACTGAATAAAGTAGATAGCCCTGAGTTGTCATCATCCAATCCCTTCAGGGCTGGGATAAAAAGGGCAGAAGGGCAAATTAGCTTGGTTTGCTGGAGTTCAGACATCTATCTGCCCTGGAACATGGGCACTCCTGCTTTCTGAGCTTTTGGAATCCTTTGGACTAAGACTGTATTTTGCCACCAGCTCTTCTGGTTCTCCAGCTTACAGAGAGCAGATGAGCAGATCATGGGACTTCTTGGCATCCATTAAGCACATGAGCCAATTCCTATAATAAATCTCTTTTATATACCTATACATAGCCTAAACACACACATGTATACACCTGTCTGGAAAACCTTAATGCATTTCCTTTATAGATGTTTCTACTATAAGAGAGAACAGTTCTTGATGTTTCTACTATAAGAGAGAACAGTTCTTGATTTTCTTGTGCTTATATGTAGTCCATCTTACCAAATTCTAGTCTTTTTTAAAAAATCTAGAATCTCTCAGCTATTTTAGGTTATAATCTTATAAACTGAAAAGAGAAATACTGTTATTTCTTCTTTTCCAAAGTTTATCATATCAAAATTAATTACTCTCCACCACTCATCTTTCTTTTGGTCTAACTGCATTTGCTAGAACCTCCAAGAAAATGTTTAAAATTAATGGCCATAATAGGCTTGCTATCTAGTTCCTCATTTTAATTCACTAAGTGGGTAGTTAAAATTAATCAAATGCCTTCATCATATCGGAATCATTTTCTACAGTACCTTTTTCACCTATGGCTTATATTAGAAATGACTGCTGAATATTATCAAAGGCCTTTTTAGCATCTACTTATTGGGCCATATAATTTTCTTTCTTTAATTTGCTGATATAAATTATGGTAATAAACTTTCTAATTAAATTTCCTGTAAATTCCTGGGATAAATTCTACTCCATCAGTGGTGTAACTACTCACTTGATACAACCCTGGATTCTACATCCTAATTTGTACTTACAATCTTTACATCTATATTCACAAGTGAGAAGGCCTATAATCTCCCATATACTTTTTTGTCACTACTTATGAGATCTGGGGTATTAAAGCTATGCAAGTCCTAAAGTAAACTGAAGACCTTTATACCTTTTCCTAGGGCCTGGAATAATTTAAATAACACAGGTGTAATGTGTTTGAAAATAACAGAAGGCATTACTGAATATTTTAATAGCTGTAAACACATTACATGCTTTGACTCATTAAGTAATAATTCAGCTGTGAATTCACCTGTCTTGGAGATTCTTCAACAGTATATCCCTATTCACTTTCCAATTTCTTCTTTGTTAATCTCCAAATTTTCTACTTTTGCAGTAAATCAATTCGGTTTATTTGTATTTTGATAGAAAATCATCCATATGGTAGTTTCAACTTTGTTTAAACAATGCTATGTGTGAATTCACACCAATTTATAATTATGTGATTTTATAATTATAATGATTTATCTTCTTTCTTTCAGTATCAATTATAATTGTTCTCAACTGATGTCATTACTTATACCAAGGAGTTAATCTATGTTCTGGTCTTTACAAAGAGCAAGTTTAGATATTTATTCATCCTTTTGTTTGTTTCCTATTTCTTTAGTTTTAACGTTTACATTGGTTGTTTCATTTTTTCCAACTTTCTTCTGGCTTGTTATTTTAAAGCTATTTTCTTATGTTTATTTATTTTGAGAGAGAGAGAACACATGCACATGAGCACAGAAGGGAGGAGGAAGAAGGGAGAAGGGGAGAGGGAGGGAGGGAGAGGGAGTGAGTGAGAGTGAGAGACAGTGAGAGTGAGAGAGTGAGAGAGAGAGAGAGAGAGGAGAGAATGAATCCCAAGCAGGCTCCACACTTAAGATCACAACCTGAGCAGAAATCGAGAGTCAGAGGCTCAACCAACTGTGTCATCCAGGCCCCTCCTATGTTATTTTTTAAATTCCTTTAAGATATGCACTAAGTTCCCAGGCTAGTCACTAAGTTTTTATTTCTCATATATAAACCTTCCCTTTAAACTCAGCTTTGTGATGCTGATAATCAAATGTAATACATAAACTCTAACTGGAACCTGGATCAGAATCAGTTCATTAATTAAAAAAAACAAATACACTATAAAATATATTTTTAGTAATGGGGGAAATTTTATATGAGCAATATATTAGAGGACATTTGAATTTTTTTTAAGTGATACTGTTTATTTCTTTAAAAGTGATGTTGTATTATGGCTATGCAGTAGACTGTCCTTATTTTTAGGAAATGTGTACTGAATTAAGCATGACTTGCTATGACATCTGCAACTTATTTTTGAATGATTTATGGATGGGGCCCCTGGGTAGCTCAGTCAATTGAGCAACGGACTTTTGATTTTGGCTCAGGTCTAAGCCCTGGGTCGTAGGATCCAGCCCTGCACCAGGCTCCATGCTGAGCATAGAGCCTGCTTAAGATTCTCTTTCTTTCTGCCCCTCTCCTCTGCTTGCTCTCCCACTCTCTCTCTTTAAAATAAAAATTAATGGGTGGGAGGATGGGATAAATGGGTGATGGGCATTAAGGAGGGCACTCGTTGGGATGAACACTGGGTGTTAATACATAAATGATGAATAACTAAATTCTACTCCTGAAATCATTACTACACAGTATGTTAACTAACTTGGATTTAAAAAATGAAATGAAATGAAATAAAATAAAATAAATAATAAAATAAAATTTAATACATATTTAAAAAAACAGATTTATAGGCTTANTTGGGGGCACTTGGGTGGCTCAGTCAGTTAAGCATCCAGCTCTTGGTTTCAGCTCAGGTCATGATCTCATGATCTCAGTTTGTGAATTCAACCCCCCACAATGGGCTTCCAGCTGACAGTGTGGAGCCTGTTTGAGATTTTCTCTCTCCTTCTCTCTGTCCCTCGCCTGTTCGCTCTGTCTCTCTCAAAAATAAACTTAAAAAATTTTTAAAAAAAAGAATATGATTATTTTGGAGATAGGCCTTTTAAAGAGGCAATTAAGTGGGGCACCTGGGTGGCTCAGCTGGTTAGGCATCTGACTTCAGTTCAGGTCATGATCTCACAGTTTGTGAGTTCAAGCCCTACATCAGGCTCTGTACTGACAGCTCAGAGCCTGGAGTCTGCTTCAGATTCTCTGTCTCCCTCTCTCTCTGCCCCCATCCCCAAAATAAATAAACACTTAAAAAAATTTTTTTAATAAAGAGGTAATTAAGTTAATATGAGGCTATTATGGGCCACCCTAATCCAATCGGGTGTCCTCTAAGAGATCAGGACATGAGGAGAGACACCAAAGGACACACAGAGAGAAGGGCAAACAAATCAAGAGGCAGCAACAAACCATGTGCAAACCAAGAAGAGAGGCCTCAGAGGAAACCAACCCTGTCAGTACTTTGATCTAGAACTTCCAGCCTCCAGAACTAGAAGTAAGTGAACTTTTAAGTCAACCAGTCTATGATATTTTGCTATGGCAGTCCTAACAAACTAATGCAAGGAACTTTGAGAGAAAAAAAAATGATAAAAACAGAGAAAGCAAAAATAGCAAAATGTTAATGTGGCTGATTTCATTATATGATTCAGTTTTTATGTAAGTTTGAAATTTTCAAAACTAAAAAGGTTTATATTAGCATCCCAAAAACTCTGGGCATTTTTTATCATCACAATAAATTTTATTTACCTATACAAAATGAACCACCTTACTATCTCATCTGTGAAATGAGACAATTATTACCTGACATTAATAGGTACTAGGAAAAAAAAAACAGTTACAAGAAGAATTCAGTGAGTTAAAGTGCTCTAAACTACTAACATAATACCTGGTAGAGAAAGTACTTAATGATTGTGGGTATCATTAGTAGTAAATTCAAATTCCAAATGACAGAAGTGATTCAGCTTCAAGCTGGCATCATTGTTTTATATCCATGAGTAGTAGTTTAAGAAAATCATCTTAATCCTGAAAGCAATTAACTGTATGCTCATATACAGCAAAAGGACCAATTATTACAAGCAAACAAATCAATTTTACACTCTTGGGTCATTTTATATAAATACAACACAGAAAAACAATCACATTCTTGAGATAAGAAATCACTGAAGGAACACCAAAGAAATTTTGAAATGGAAATGAAAGTTTTTAACTTACTGACTGACTAAATCAGATCCCATCTTAGGGCCATCATCTGCCTCCTCTTCCATATCAGAGTCCATACCATTGTCACCTTATAAATAAAATAAACTATTGAAAGCATGCTTATAAAATGTCAGAACAATTTAATCATTACACAAAGTGTCATCCAGAAAAGTGATGCGGATTAAAGAAATTTATAGCTATTGAAAGAGGACGCTTTTAATTGCTTATATTTAAAAAGAGTTTTTTCAGTGCTTTATTAGGTATTTCTCATTGCCTTCCCTTGATCTATTTTATAGATATGTTTTGTGTGTATGTATGTGTATACTTACAGACTATACCCTGATGTACACATCTATTAGCAAAGTTACAAACTCCACTAAACCATTTAAATTTTTTTATTTTCTCTTTTTTTCAAGGATTTATTTTTAAGTGACTTCTATACCCAACATGGGGCTCAAGTTCACAATGCTGAGCCAGCCAGGTAACCCCATTAAACCATTTTACGTTTTAAAAAACATGTTATCTCTGGAAATCCAGAGGCTCCATTTTTCTGCTTCTTCTCTTGTAATATTAATGCAAAAATCCTTACAGTTCCAAAAAAAAAGCTTGAAAATCTAAAATTGTACAGGTAATGTCACAGAGTCACACTTCAGGCAGACAGATAAATGTAGGCAAACTGAGAAATTCTTCCCACTCTACATCCAGGTCTTATTACAGCAAAAGCAGTATGCAACAGGCAATTAAAAGCATTAAAAATGTAAAGCAGAAATATTATTTTAAGAAAAGCTATCTCGATAATTTTATTTCACTTTATTACTGTGTACAATCTTATGCTGTTACCTACACACTGGATTTCAGAAAATGATTCAAAAAGTCTATTCTTGAAATGCTATTCTGATATGTAAGCTATATTTGAAAGTACAAACAGAAGTAAAATTACTCAATGATTACCCAGTAATGAAATTAAAGTAATATTCAAGTTACAAAAAGAACCTGGAATTTATACTAAATATAATATTAACTAATAAGTTACCAGAATGTAGAAATATGTTCTTACCCTCAAGAATCTTCAAGATTTTTTTTTCAGATAGGAGTTCTAACTGTTCCTGGCACAGTTTTTTAATTTCTTCTATTGAACAGTTCTAAAGAAAATGACATTAAAAAAGCACCAATGTAAGACAGCACCAATGTAAACTAAAAAACAGCAATTAAAAAAAAAAGTCTGGTTAGCAAAATCTTAGATTAAAACAAATTAAAAGCCACATAAATTTTTCATGAGATGAAATCTGAAAAACAGTCAATTAATGTGTAAACATTATAATTTACAGATACTTGATGAGAATAAAGTCCTGTTTGTTATAGGAAAGACCAAACTAAGGAGTAAGTCAAGTGCCCAGATGTTTTTAATAACAGTCTATTTGTTAGGTAAGTCCTCTAATGATTTAAATACTCAAGGGCTTGTTCTAAACATCTTAGATCTTCTAAGCCCTATTTCCATAACTGTAAAATTAGAATAGCATATACAAAAATATTTCTGAATTTAATGAAATGTAAGTTTTTACCAACCAATATTGTGCCCTGTTACACAGCAGAATTATTATTTCCTACAGCATCAGAATTATTATACCTCTAATTTAGTGACTAAAATTGCCTGCATTTAATAGAACTATTTCCAAAGGGCCAATAAATTCCTTACATAAACACAGTACACTGCTACCTTTTTTCTTGGCAAACTTTTGTTTATTTATTTTTAATTTTTGTGAGAAAGAGAGAGAGCACACGAAGGAGGGGCAGAGAGAGTGGGAGACAGAGGATTTGAAAACTGCTCTGTGCCATCAGCCTTATGTGGGGCTCGAAATCACCAACCACTCAGAAACTGAGATCATGACCTGATCCGAAGTAAGATGCTCACCAACTGAGCCATCCAGATGCCCCTCTTGGCAAACTTTTAAATATACAAAACCATTTACAATTCTCCAAAATCCGTTTTTTAATCTTTTTGAAGTAGCTTGTTTTAGTTGAAAACATCCAATTATATAATTTATGTTAAGTAAAATGAATGCTACAAAGAAGGTGCTTGTATATTTCTATACATGCATACAATCCAATGATATATGTAACGAAATACCTTTAATACATCAGGAAGCATCTTCTGTAACTTCTTCTCGCCTATGATACAGAAACACTGCTGAAGCATTTCTTTTTTGTCTGATATATAGAAACTAACTGGTTTTAATGATACAGTCAGGTCCAGTCCACCTTCTTCAAGGTCACTGTGCTCTGCCAAGAACAATTCTTTTTCCAAAGTTGGCAGAAGGTATTTGGTATCCTAAAATTAAAAGAGACAATGAACCATTAAATAAAGGAGTATGTATATGAAGTCATACACTTATATTTAACAACTACATCATTAAACATTTCCAAATTCTTTGCTTGTATAGATTATTTACCTAAAGCCATTAATAAGTATATTTAGTTGTTCAATATTCTTTGCTAATACTCTCCATACTACAATTAACTCAGTAAGGTGATATTAAGTGAAAAAATAATACTGAGGACACATAAAAGAAAACACACTCAACATGAAACAAAAAAAGAAAATATACTCACTATTGAGTGATCTCCTAGAATTTTAGATTTCTGAAGAATTAGGATATTACTCTAGTAGGTCACTCAACCCAAAATTTTATGTATGATTATTCTTCTTAAATTCATAAGAAGGAATGTGATGGAAGCAAAATATTATAAAATATTACTGCTTATCAGGAGCTATGCTCCTTTTAAAATGCTTTGTAATTTAATCATATTCAAAGCAGCCAAGTAATTTAAGACATTTCTGTCAATTTTACCTCCTATCTCCCAAATCTATCAGTCTCTCCAAATCTACTACCATAACCCTGGTCCAAAGTACCATCATCTTTTGCCTAGATTACCTTAACAGCTATTTAACTGGATGTCTTACATCTAATCTGTCTCTCCAATCTGTTTTGTATACTGTTACAGTCTATTAAATGTACGTATATTCATCCTCCTTATTTATAACCTTTCAGTGAATTCACACTGATCTTTGGGTAATAAAGCCTCTCTGGACCGTCATGTACATTTCTTGTGCTACAAACACAACAACCTTCTTTGAATTATTCAAATGTAACCTGTTCCCCCTTCACTTCATATAGGCAAGGCTTCCATATGTACCGTTCCCCCAGAACAGTCTTTCCTTCCCTTCCCCCTCCCCCATACTATACTCCTGAAATTAACAAATTTGGGTATCAATTCAAAAGGCATTTCTTCAAGAAAAATTTCCCTGATTATATAGTTCAGGTAGGTTTATTATATTTTCTAACAGAATTGTTTTAAAAGTGGTTTAAACACATGCCAATTTTAAAGAACACTATGATAACCAGACTGAAAACGTAAAGAACGTTAGCTCTTGTTTTAATGGCTCACAAAGTAATTCAAGTGTTGGTGAGGATGTAGCAAAACCGGAGCTCTCACACACTGCTAGTAGGAATAGAAAGTGGTACAGCTGTTTGGAAAAATAGCTCCTCAAAAAGTTACCATAAGACCCAGCAATTCCATTCCTAGATATACATCCAAGAGAAATGTAACCACATGCCTGCACAAAAACTGGCACACAAATGTTCATAACAGCATTATTCATAATAGCCAAATGGTGGAAACAATCCAAATGTCCATCAAGTGAAAAATGGAAAAACCAATTGTGGAACAGCCATTCAATGAAATATTGTTCCATTCACATAAAATGTCCCCAACAGGAAAATCTAGAAAGATAAGAAGTAGTGACTGCCCAGGGATGGAATATGGTAGGGGTGAGTATGAGGGATGAGAGCTGAAAGGTACACACTGGGTTTCTTTTGGGGGTGATGAACTATTTTAAAATTGACCACAGTGATGGTTGCATGACTCCATGAATACGCTCAAAACCAGTGAACTGTATACTTGAAAGATATGAATTATATGGTGTATGAATTATACCTCTATAAAGCTGTTACCAACAACAAAAACAATAATAGGGAATGCAATATACAACAGATAGAATGGCATTCAGAATTCTGAGATCTTCTCTACATACCTAATCTATACTGACCTCTTTTTTTCTTCATAAATTAGAATGAGGGTTTAGTTCTGCATGCGAATGTTTACAATATGGAGCTTATTGGCCTCTCATCATGATAAAGAGTACAAAAGATATGGAAACAATTTACGTTAAGAATGATGATATCCAAAATTAAATCTAGAAGGTTCTGGAAAAACTGAATAGATCTATAACTATCAAAGAATTGGAGAGAAAAAAGGTAAAAATAGAAAGATAGATAAAACCTGTCCCTAAAAACCCACCAGACCCACACAGCTGATGGTCCAATAGTCCAGTTCTGTTACACCCTCAAGAAAAATCGATACAAACTGGGGCACCTGGGTGGCTCAGTCGGTTGAGTATCCAACTTCAACTCAGGTCATGATCTCACAGTTCAAGGGACTGAGCACCATATCAGGCTCACTGCTGTCAGTGCAAAGCCTGCTTTGGATCTTCTGTCCCCCCCTCTCTCTCTCTGCCCATTCCCAGCTTGCACTCAAAAGGAAAGGAAAGAAAAAGAGAGAAGAGGAAAGGAGAGGGAAGGGGAGGGGAGGAAAGGGATGGGAAAGGGAAGAGAAGAGAAGAGGGAAAGGGAAAGGGAAAGGCAAGGAAAGGAAAGGGAAAAAAAAGGAAAAAGAAAAAAGAAAAAAGGAAAAGATATAAACTATTCTGGAACACATCTCCAAAATGCAAAGTTTCCCAAAAATCAATCCATGAGGCTAGCATAATATTGATACCAAAACCAGACAGGATACTTACACAAATAAAAACCATAGGCTGATTTAACTTAAGAACATAAGACAAAAGGAAGAATACCAAATTCCAGCTGAGTACAATACCAAACCAACAAACCAAATAGGATCTATCCCAAGACTACAAGATAGTTCAACGTAATTTATCAACTTATCAAAAATTACATTTTCAGGGGTGCCTGGGTGGCTTAGATGGTTAAGCATCTGACTTGAGCTCAGGTCATGATATCACGGTTCCTAAGTTCGAGCCCTGCGTCGGGCTCTGTGCTGACAGCTCACCTGGAGCCTGGAGCCTGCTTCGGATTCTGCGTCTTCCTCTCTCTCTGACCCTCCCTCACTTGTGCTCTGTCTCTTTCTCAAAAATAAACATTAAAAAAATTTTTTTAATTACATTTTCAGATTAAAGGAGAAGAATTATGTGATCATCTCAACAGAATGCCATAGAAGCATCTAATAACACTTTACAACCTTCAGTGAACTAGGAATTAGAGGAAATCTCCTTAACTTGATTAAGACTATCTTTCACAACCTTTGGCAAATATGCTTATGGGTGGAATATGAGAAATGTTCCCCCAAGGGGCGCCTGGGTGGCTCAGTCAGTTAAGCATGTCAGTTAGCATGTCAGTTAGCTGACAGCTAGCACAGAGCCTGGAGCCTGCTTCAGATTCTGTGTCTCCCTCTCTCTCTGACCCTCCCCTGCTCATGTTGTGTGTGTATGTGTCTCTCTCTCTGAGAAATAAATAAAAACATTTAAAAAAATGTTCCCCCAAAACAAAAGAAAAAACTAAAGAAAAAAACGTTCCCACTAGAAAACAAATGGGAAAAAAATGTCTACTATCATTGCTTCTGTTAAACACTACACTAAGTCTTAGATAATGCAAAAGTACAAAAAACAAGAAATATTAGTGCTGAAAAAGAAAAGACAAAACTCCCTGTTAACACCTATTTTTCTAAGTCATTTGAAACTAATAATGATGTTACATACAAGAAAATGCATATAAATAAATGGGTTTCTGTGCTTCCACAACTCCCAATTTAAAGATGTAATGTTTAGGGGCATCCCGTGGCTCAGTTGGTTAAGTGTCTGACTCTGGCTCAGGTCATGATCTTATGGTTCATGGGTTCCAGCCCCACATCAGGCTCCATGCTGACAGTACAAAGCCTGCTTGGGATTCTCTCTCTCCCCCTCTCTGCCCCTTCCATGCACTCTCTCTCAAAATAAATAAACTTAAAAAATAAAGATGTAATGTTTAAAAATATTAGAATAAGGAATCGTTTTAGGACAGGTTGGAAAGGGAATATGGAAAGATCTTCCTTTTTTTTTTTTAGTGTTTACATAATTTTGAGAGAAGGAGAGCGCAAGTAGGGAAGGGACAGAGAGAGGGTGGGGGTCAGTGGATTCGAGGCGAGCTCTGTGCTGACAGCAAGAGAGCCTGACGTGGGGCTCAAACTCACAAACTATGAGATCATGACCTGGAAGTCAGAGGACATTTAACTTACTGAGCCACTCCGGTGCCCCATAAAGTTGTAGTAACTTTTGCAATATACTTTACAAAGAGGATCAGAACCAAGAGTTTATTTAGAAAGATTCAGAACTTATCAATAAAAAGTTGAAAATAACTGGAGCACCTGGGTGGCTCAGTCAGTTAAGCCCTGCACTTCAGCTTAGGTCATGATCTCACACTTCGTGGGTTCTAGCCCCGTGTTGGGTTCTGTGCCCATTGCTCAGGGCCTGGAGCCTGCTTCAAATTCTGTGTCTCCCTTTTTCTCTCTGCCTTCCCCCACTTGTGCTCTCGCTCAAAAATGAATAAAAAAAAAAAAAAAAAAGGCTGAAAATAACCAAAAAGAAAGATGGCCTGAGAATATTTATATCCAATTTACATAATAAGGAATCCAATGGTAAATAAAAATATTAAAATGTTCGATCTCACTATTAATCAAGAATATATAAATCATGAAATATTAATTTCACCCATTAAGCTGACAAATTTTTAAAACATAGATATAGCGAATATTTGCAGGAATGGATACTCTTTTGTAATGTTTAGACTATAAATGAGTGAAGCCTTTTTTGGAAAGCATTTAGGGGGTACCTAGCAAATCTTTTTATTTTTCATTGTTTTTGTTGTTGTTTTGGGGTCTATTTATTTTGAGACAGAAAGCCAGTGGGTGGGGGAGGGACAGAGAGAATCTCCAGCAGGTTCCATGCTATCAGCGAAGACACCCAATGTTGGAACCCACAGATCATGACCTGAACCTAAATCAAGAGTCCTAGGCTTAACCACTGAGCTAGCCAGGCGCCCCTCTACCAAATCTTTTTAAATGCATCAACTCTGACCCAGCAATTTCACTTCTAAGATTCTAACCCAAAGTAACTGTTACACAATATGTATGTACAACAGTTCATTTACGCATTATCTCTTCGATAGCAAAAAACCTAAAAACCTAAACATTCGTCAATAAAGACAAAATGAAATATCCTGCGGTCACTGAAAAATAAGGTATTATCTCATTCAATAGGGGCAACAGCACAATAAAGTTTACATGTAGGAACTTAAATACACCCATAAGACGAGTTAATGAAGAGCTGCATAGCAAATAATGGGGAAACTTAAAGAGAGACTTTACGCTTTCTTCTTTATGTCTGTGTTGTATGAAGTTTAGGTATTCAGGCTTTTGTCTTATAAGCAAATGTTTTCTTTCTTTTTTTTTTTAATGGCGGTATCCTGGTAGATAGCTAAAGTATAAAGAACATAGACTTTACAATCAGATACTGGATTCAAATTTAAGTGTTATTAACAAACTATGACTGTGGGTAAACTTCATTAACCTCTTTGAGCCTCAATTTTCTCATCCTGTAGCGTGAAATTAATCATAATCTATTAAAAGGTGAAGACGAAGAGAGAAGTAAAGCGTGGCTCTCATGGGCACTGAAGGCTAGCCCCCGACCCATACTTTTCAGACAGACTGCCCCAGGAGTGCAAGGGGCCAAACTCAAAGAGCTAGACGATCAGCAAATCAGAAACTCTTAAGTTCAAGACTTGGGAGTGTGCCGTTCACCGGTACTCAGGAAAATGAACCTCAAGAGCGGATGGAACCTCTGGGTCGCAGCGCTAACTTAGCTACAACCACACCTCCATCCGTCGCCGCAGCCAGCTCCCCGCGCGCCTCCGTCGGAGATCGCAGCCGCTCGGGCAGCAGCGAGAGGACGCACACGCACCTGCTGCAGGGACCCCGAGACGCTGGAAGATGAGTCAGTGCTCCGCCGCTTCCG